>NC_085993.1:2945000-3267500 GCF_030014385.1 Trichomycterus rosablanca | reverse complement strand
TATTAATTTTGAGTGTAGGGGATATTAAGGTCCCACTGTAGGTAGTGGGAAAGGACCACCACAGAGCAGGTATTATTTAGGTGGTGGATCATTCTCAGCACTGCAGTGACACTGACATGGTGGTGGTGTGTTAGTGTGTGTTGTGCTGGTATGAGTGGATCAGACACAGCAGCGCTGCTGGAGTTTTTAAACGCAGTGTCCACTCACTGTCCACTCACCTAGTTGGTCCACCTTGTAGATGTAAAGTCAGAGACGATCGCTCATCTATTGCTGCTGTTTGAGTCGGTCGTCTTCTAGACCTTCATCAGTGGTCACAGGACGCTGCCCACGGGGCGCTGTTGGCTGGATTTTTTGGTTGGTGGACTATTCTCAGTCCAGCAGTGACACTGAGGTGTTTAAAAACTCTTATCAGCGCTGCTGTGTCTGATCCACTCATACCAGCACAACACACACTAACACACCACCACCATGTCAGTGTCACTGCAGTGCTGAGAATGATCCACCACCTAAATAGTACCTGCTCTGAGGGGGTCCTGGGAGAGTCCTGTCCATTGAGGAACAGGGTGAAAGGGGGCTAACAAAGCATGCAGAGAAACAGATGGACTACAGTCAGTAATTGTAGAACTACAAAGTGCCCCTTTATGGTAAGTGGAGCTGATAAATTGGACAGTGAGTGTAGAAACAACTTTAACTGTGAAGAATAAAATGTTAATTTATGATCAAATTAACCATCAATTATCTGTTTCTTTTTTTTCCTCTTTCTAATGGTCACAGGTATGAAGTTGCCACTGGATGTAAAAAAAATGGAAAATTCATCAACATTTGCCAGAGTTATGGGCGAACATACACGGGTTCCTTTTTTAAACACAGTGTACATGTGGTTCTAAACTTCTTGACACTCAGATCAGAAAACAATCCCTTTATTAAAGCTATTCAGCTCCGCTCACGCGTCTGTTAGTACCGTATAAACGAGCGAGCTGTTTCAAATCTGTGAAATGCGGATCACCTGCTCCCTGCGCCGCCTCTCTGAGGACGTATCCGCTGCCAGCTGACCTTCTATCTCTGCTAAGTAGGCTGGGGCACAGGGAATTGTGCCTCCAAAAATATGCACACGCCTGCTGCCTCTCAGCGCTATTATAAGATGAGAGTAATGTAAGCGGTACAGGAGAGAGGTGCGTGTGGAGTTATTGTAATGAACGGGGTCAGATAAGGTTCAGAAGATCTTCAACACAACGTTCTCCGCTGGGGAAACATCCTGTTTCACAGTGATTAGGGCCTGGTGTACCCGGCTGAACAATCACTTCAGCTATTATAGGTGTGATCAGCACCCCTTCCAAAAAGCAGTTCGGATGCTGAAGCATACATTTTCCTTTTATATTTTTATTTAGAGTCAAATCCCTTCAAGAAACACAAAACGCAAAGCAGGACGATGTTTAATTAGTGTAAAAAAAAAAAAAAAAGATATATTATGTAGGATAAAAATTATAGACGGGTGGCACGGTGGGTAGCACTGTCTTCTCACAAGCAAGAAGGTCCTGGGTTCGATCCCTAGATAGAGCGGTCCGGGTCCTTTCTGTGTGGAGTTTGAATGTTCTCCCCGTGTCCGTGTGGGTTTCCTGCGGGTGCTCCGGTTTCCTCCCACGGTACAAAGACGTGCAGGTGAGGTGAACTGGAGATACTAGATTGTCCGTGACTGTGTTTGATGAATCCATGATTGTCCGTGACTTGAACTGATGAATCTTGTGTAATGAGTAACTGCGTGTTCTGTCATGAAGCCGTAGCCTAGTTGTTAAGGTACTGGACTAGTAACCAGAAAGGCCGCTGGTTCAAGCACCACCACTGCCAGGTGGGCTGCTGTTGGGCCCTTGAGCAAGGCCCTTAACCCTCAATTGCTCAGACTGTATACTGTAACTGTAATGTAAGTCACTTTTGATTAAGGCGTCTGCTAAATGCTGAAAATGTAAATGTAAATGAATGTAACCAAAGGTGTTATGTTCTCCAAATATAAATCTTGTTTAGACTATGCCGGCTGGCCTCTTGAGTCTAATAAGGCTCATGTGTTTGCATGATCATGAAACATTTACATTTACAGCATTTTTATCCAAAGCGACATACAGTACTGGGACAGTATGTTGTCTAAGCAATTGAGGGTTAAGGACCTTGCTTAAGTGCCCAACAGTTGCAACCTGGCAGTGGTGGGGCTTGAACCAGCAACCTTTCCATTACTAGTCCAGTACCTTAACCACTCAGGCTGCAACTACCTTTAACAAACTGTATAAAAACTACAGGCAGATAGACGTTTTTTAATTATGGCAGAAAGCCTCGTCAGCTTCATCTTTGTGCTTAAAAATAAAAAAATAATAATAAGTTGTTTTTATACAGCACCTATAGGGACAGAAATAGGAGAGCTATCTCGCAGGGATTGAGGCAGAGAGTTCCGGAGGTTAGGAGCAACAGCACTGAAAGATCTGCCACTCATTGAGGACAGTCTGGTCAGAGGCGTAGAGAGAAACCCACCACCGGAGGACCTTATGGAGCGAGGGGAAATGTAGGGGTGTAGAAGCTCTCTAATGCCAAGTTCACACTACACGACTTTCCAAGTGGTCAGGTCGCTGTACAGTTCACACTACACGACTGGATCTCTTGTAATCGGGAGTCGGTGATAGGGGGGTCACATCTATTACACCATTACTACATCATCTATTACCAACTGGAAACATGTCAGCAAGTAGCGAGCGATCAAAGTTTGGGAGCTGATGTGCAGCGTAAAATCAAAGAGGAAAAATTAATGAATCTGAGTGGATTTGACCAGCATGGATTGTTCTGTAGTGAGTTGGAGGTTAATAAATATTTTTTGCAATGCAGCGTGGGTATTATGTTTTGTAGAGAACGATAAGGTCAGAAATACTGTAAAACTTGTGTGTGTGTGTGCCGATGTGTTCTGATATAAACTATATTACGCCCCTCACCCACCTGTTTACAACTCCTGTGTTTCCCCTCACACCGTATATTGCGTTCTCATTGGCTGTTCGACACCGCACTCATTGCCAGTCAAGCAACTCAGATCCAGATATTTGACATGCTAGAAATCTCTCTTCGGCGAGTTGCTCGGATCAAGTTGTTGAGCAGTTCACACATAGCGATTGAGAGCCGAGTTTCGATCGCCGAGCGAACGCCGAGTTGCTCCCGAGCCGGCAAATCTAGCACCGACCAGTCGGCAAAAATCGAGTAGTGTGAACAAGGCATAAGATAAACTGGAGCCAGATCATGGGGAGCTTTAAAAGTAAAAAGCAGAATTTTGAATTTGATGCAAATTCACCTCAATCAGTTTAAAGTAAAATAAAATAAAATTAAATAAATAGAAGAATAGACTTAATGGAGGAGTGCGAGTGCTGATTATGCATCACAAAAACATTTATCTGTTTGCATTTTTGCTCTTGAAACTGCCTGAAGGAGAGAATACTGCAGCAGTGCTTGTGAAAGTCGCTTCGACTCGAGTTATAAGAGCGCTGGAGAAAAAATTGCACCATAATTTCCAGTAATGCACTTGGACCTGGGGAGGTTTTATATCGTCCTCTCTGAGAGGTACAGCATATCGAGTTAGAGGTGTGACGGAAAACAATAACTCCTCAGGGTTTCTTCAACGAGGCTTCCTCCCATTCGTCTTATCCCACCTCCTTCACCTGGGCAATGAAGGAAATCACACTGACTCACAGCCGGCAGCGGTTCCGAACACGCCGCCGAGCCTCATGGTCTATTTTTGGAGTCGGAGAGATAAAAAGACCCGTGTCGTACCAGCCTGTAATGGATGATATTTGTGAATCACGCTCACTTCAAAGCTCCGGGACCCTGAACCACTCAGCCAGGTGCGTTCGCATCAGTCGGGCCATCATTCAAATTACCAGCAAGCAAAGGCGGCGCACCTGGGTACACGTGTGTGTTTGGGTTTGTTCAAGAGAGAGAAGGAGGAAACACACTCCGGCCATGAACATAAGCTTCATTCATTCATGCATTCATTGTCTGCTTCACTACTGCTTTATCCTATTCAGGGTCGCGGTGGGTGCGATTCACCTTGGACAGGTCGCCAGTCCATCACAGTGCAAACACCAACACACACACTTGCATGTCTCTGGACTGTGGGAGGAAACCAGAGCTCTTTGAGGAAATCCACACAGACACAGGGAGAACATGCAAACTCCACACAGAAAGGAGTCCAACCCAGGCCCTTGTTACAGTGAGGTGACTGTGCTGCCCACCAATCCACCATGCCACCCGCCATGAACATAAGATTAATTAATAGTACACGTGTACATTAACGCTCCAGACAGATTGGATGTACGGTAATGTACTTTTGTACGTTTAGTGTCCTGTTAGCACTGTCTCTGTGTGTGAGTGTTTGTTTATTTAGCACCTGTAGCAGGTAGAGTTTGTTGGTAGCACTGTCGCTACACAATTAGTGATTGTTTAAGCTGTTTTCCAGTCCCAGTGGGTGTATATGTGGTATATGTGTGAGTGCAAATACGCAAATGTAATACATGTATGTACATATATAAAATTTTCATATATAGCATATATGCCCATATTTGTGTAAACTATATACAGTATGTAACCTATAAGAAATCAGAACAATTACATATATTAACATATATGTGTGGCCCATAGAAAATGCTCATGTATGTGTATTACATTTTACATATATGTCAAAAATGCTTACTTATAATATATAGAGCGGTGGCACAGTGGCTCATGGGGCAGCACTGTCGCCTCACAACAAGAAGGTCCTGGGTTCGATCCCCAGACGGGGCGGTCCAGGTCCTTTCTGTGTGGAGTTCTCTCCGTGTCTGCGTGGGTTTCCTCCGGGAGCTCCGGTTTCCTCCCACAGTACAAAAACATGCAGTCAGGTTAATTGGAGACACTGTATTGCCCTATAGGTGAATGGGTGTGTGTGTGTATGTGTGTCTGTCCTGTGATGGACTGGCGCACCGTCCAGGGTGTTACCGTGTGCCTTGCGCCCATTGAAAAGCTGGGATAGGCTTCAGCACCCCCCTGCAACCCTAACTGGTTAAGCGGATAAGAAAGTGAGTGAGTGAGTAATATATAGAGCAGAGATTCGAACCAGCGAACTCAGAATCTCCGCGCTGGGGTGCAAGCGGATTTATGTTTATAAAATTGCATATATTAATTAAATATATATGCTGATGTATATGGATACTACATAGAATACCATATACAAATTAATCATATAGATATGTTTAATATGTGTACATAAACATATTTCATTATGGTATTTTATGTATGTAACTTATATCTACATATATTACATATATCCAGTGGATACATGTATGTTATAATAATATATCACCTTACAGGTAACATATATGGAAAAACCTTTATTGATATAGTGTCATATATTACATTTCCGTGTGGGTAGCCTTAACTGTAAACGTGCAGCATTAAAATTAAGTTTAATTAAGTTGAATTCAGCCACAATATGTTGCTTTGAGTCTGAACAAACAGCTCTGTGGAATCAGAAGATACAGAAACTTTTTCTGATTCATGGTAATTTTAATTTTAACTGGATTAATAATTATAATAACTGTTACTGTGTCTCCTCGTCTCGTGTATCATGCGGTATCGTGACTGGTAACACTGGTAAAAAAAAAAACTCACTGGTGTTCGTTCCTCCCGCTGAAACTCTGTTTGTCTGGTCAGACCTAGTTATCGTCTAAAGATGCGCCCTCAGCAAATGAACCCAGACACGACAATAAATCTGTAGAAGAGAGCGAGCCGCTACAGCGCAGTCGTTTGTACGAGCCGGTGAGGTTATATATAGCGGCTGGATATTCTCAGCACTGAATCTCAGCACTGAATCAGTCTGACATGTTTTAACCACTCGTGTCCTGAAAAGAAACTTAAACTGTCACTTAGAGACGCTGATCCACTCAGCTTCCTTTATTTATTGATGGATTGATTTAATAAAAGGACCGAATTCATTATCAAGACTGACAGAGATCCACCTTTTAATCTGTATCACCCAGGTAGAAAAGTAACCGTCCTAAACTTAACGCTTTATGGATCTGTGTCCCTTTGGTCAATCATTTTTCATTTATTTTTTAAATGAATAGTAAATGACCAAAACAAAATACGGTCCATTATTTAATTTCTGTTTGTTTGTTGTTCGATTTTCTGATCTTGAAACACAAAACCGGTTCATTTTCTCATTTTTTATGCCACGTTTAGCACCAACTTAAAGCAACTTAAAGCCAAAAACCCAGGGATCAGCCTTTTACGTTGCTCCTCTTTGCTGAATTGTTGAGTTTAGAAATTAGGTTGCTTTGTTAATTGACAGGAGGGGCAGGAGCCGAATGTGGCAGAGATGAAGATGCTGAGATTGTGGTTGGGAGTGATGATGATGGGATGGTGATTAAGATCGAGACGGTTTGAGCATGTGCAGAGGAGGGAAGAGAGTTTAATAGGCAGACGGGTGCTGAGGAGGAGAGTAGGAGAGGCGGTGAGGGTGACAGAAGAGGATGTTCAGGACAGGACGAGCTGAAGACGAACGATCCGCCATGGCGAGCCTGTCGGGAGCAACCAAAAGTAGAATTTAAACGCCTGTTTAAGGTCCTGCTGGTCACACAGTCCATATAACAGTAAAACACCCTCTCATTGCCACGCTGGTTGGTATTATGTTCTCAACCTAATGCCAGATGTATTGGGACGCATAACCTTTCAGTACACAGAACGTTATCCTAAAGCTTTAGGGGTGTTTTTTATGTATCTTGGTAAGTTGGGAAGAACATGCAAACTCCACACAGAAAGGACTCTGACCGCCTGACCGGGGAGGGGATGGAAATAGCTTATACACTTATATAAAACAGACAGCACAGTTGCTTGGTGGGTAGCACTGTCGCCTCACAGCAAGAAGTTTTTGGGTTCGATTCCCGGATGGAGCGGTCCGGGTCCTTTCTGTGTAAAGTTTGCATGTTCTCCACGTGTCTGTGTGGGTTTTCCTCCCACAGTCCAAAAACATGCGGTCAGGTTAATTCATTCAGTCATTCATTTTCTTATCCTCGTATCCAATCAGGGTCGCGGGGGGTGCTGGAGCCTATCCCAGCTTTTCAATAGGGCGCAAGGCACACGCCCGTCCATCGCAGGGCACACACACACACACACATTCACCTATAGGGCAATTCAGTGTCTCCAGTTAACCTGACTGCATGTTTTTGGACTGTGGGAAAAAACCGGAGCTCCCGGAGGAAACCCACACAGAACATGCAAACTCCGCACAGAAAGGACCCGGACCGCCCACCTGGGGATCGAACCCAGGACCTTCTTGCTGTGAGGCGACAGTGCTACCCACCGAGCCACCGTGCCACCCAGTCAGGTTAATTGGAGATACAAAATTGGTGTGAATGAGTGTTTGCCCTGTGATGGACTGGCAACCTGTCCGGGGTGTTTCCTACCTCTCGCCCTGTAAATAGGACCCACCGGTCAGCGACCCTGCAGTGGTACAACAGACAATGACTAAATAAATTATATAAAGAATCTGAGTTAGTGTGGACGGTTCTTAAATACGTGTTTTTATTACCGGCAGTTGTAGCCTAGTGGTTAAGGTACTGGACTAGTAAGCAGAAGGTTGCTGGTTCAAACCCCACCACTGCCAGGTTGCCACTGTTGGACCCTTGAGCAAGGCCCTTAACCCTCAATTGCTTAGACTGTATAGTGTAAGGATAAAAGCGTCTGCTAAATGCTGAAAATGTAAATTACAGCTGCACATTATAGAAAAGTGAAACCACCGTGTGCTCCTCATTATTCATTTGTATTTTTTTTATAAAGCTCTGTTTTTCAGAGAAGGAACTGAATATTTTATTTATTTATTTATCTATTATTATTTCTGAGTCCACAACACACTGTTTTCTACCCTGAAGGAAGAAAATCTGACTAGAGAAAGAGTACAGCGGCTACAGACACAAAGAAAAGTCTGGAGGAGAAAATAATAGCTTTGATGGCCGGGCTCTATTTGTCAGCAAATAGAGGCCACGTAGCAGAAAAGTGGTCGCTCGCGGGCAAAAAAAAAAGCAGATTATTATTTCTCAAGTGGAGGAAAGTGTGTGAAAAGAAGCTCAGAGAAAAGGTCAGAAGAAGTGAAGTTTGCTGCTAAACGAAGGAAAATGAGAGTTAGAGAAAGTGCAATTAACACGTGAACTGTAGGCGCGCTCGCACTCGGATAATTTATGATGACATTTTTAAATAATGCAGTTCTGCTTTAAACAGCACAATACAGTACAAACGCTGCAGCGGAGATACACACACACACACACTGCGTTTAATCTTTTAATGAGATTTACATAACTTTATGCATATACACCGATCAGCCATAACATTAAAACCACCTCCTTGTTTCTACACTCACTGTCCATTATATCAGCTCCACTTACCATATAGAAGCACTTTGTAGTTCTACAATTACTGAATGTAGTCCATCTGTTTTTCTGCATGCTTTGTTAGCCCCCTTTCACCCTGTTCTTCAGTGCAATCAGCACTGCAGTGACACTGACATGGTGGTGGTGTGTTAGTGTTTGTTGTGCTGGTATGAGTGGATCAGACACAGCAGCGCTGATGGAGTTTTTAAACACCTCGCTATCACTGCTGGACTGAGAATAGTCCACCAACTAAAAAGCACCCCCTGGGCAGCGTCCTGTGCCCACTGATGAAGGTCTAGAAGATGACCGACTCAAACAGCAGCAATAGATGAGCGATCGTCTCTGACTTTACATCGACAAGGTGGACCAACTAGGTAGGAGTGTCTAATAGAGTGGACAGTGAGTGGACACGGTATTCCAAACTCCAGCAGCGCTGCTGTGTCTGATTTACTCATACCAGCACAACACACACTAACACACCACCACCATGTCAGTGTCACCGCAGTGCTGAGAATGATCCACCACCCAAATAATACCTGCTCTGTGGGGGTCCTGACCATTGAAGAACAGGGTGAAAGCAGGTTAAAAACTATGTAGAGAAACAGATGGACTACAGTCAGTAATTGTAGAACTACAACGTGTTTCTATATGGTAATGGTATATGGTTCGAATCCCCAGCCGGTCGGGCGTCTGCATACAGACATGTCTGGCTTTGTCTATGTCTGAATGAAGGTGTCTGAGGCCCTGTGGATTAGAGTCCTGTCCATGTAGTCCACTCAGTGATTCCAGGCACGCCAGACCCACCGAGACCCTGACCAGGATATGAGCACTTAAATAATGCTGAAACCTGCTAATGATCAGATTATTAATAAGTGTGTTTATTTCTCTTAAAAACAACACATTACAGATTGGGTGAGTTTTTATTTAAATGATTTCCCCTCATGAATACGCTCGCGCCCCCCGACAGCTCATCAGCAGCACAGAACCTCGATTACATCCCCCCCTCAGGCTCCGAAGCCTCCTCTCGTAGTTAGAGGAGCTGAAAAGGTCAGTCGTGAACACGGCCCTGCCAAGGACTCCTGCTGTCGACACCGCTGGCATCATTCGGAGAAAAACACCAGCAGCCCACTCCATCATTTATTTATTCCCTCCAAATCCCTGCGGCCGTCACGGCGGCGGCTCTGCAGATAACGTCACGTTTCACTGGCTATAATAAAAACTCAACACTGAGGGTTTAAGTATCCGTGTTGAGTTATTTCTGCTTTATTCTGGTTGATGTTAATGTGATTTGAGAAGGTTCGACTCTGTTATCAGTACGACAGAAGTGGAAAATGTCACAGTCATCATGGGCTGGGAGTCCTGGAGAGCATAATTGCCCCTACTGTGATGGTGGACTAAACGGCCTGTTTTACCCCCCGTTTTTAAGCATTTTAACTGCATATGACACTTAGTGACCCCTTTAGGACTGTGTTACATCAGCAGCAGTATGAAAAGTAGCCGTAGCCACATGTATCACCAAAACACATGGCTAGTACACTTCAAGATCCGTACCTGTACCACTTTATTCTGGTCAGGGTTGCAGGGTGTGAGTCCTATTCATTGAGTGAAAGGCAGGAAACACCCCGGACAGTTCAACAGTTCATCACAGGACACACACACAGGACAATTGTAGTCTAACTGCATGTCTTTGGACTTGTAGGAGAAAACCGGAGCACCCGGAGGAAACCCACACGGCTGCCCGGCTGTGAGGCGACAGTGCTACCCACTGTGCCGCCCTGTACTTGTCCCCTGTACGTGTACTCATTACACAAGATTCATCAGTTCATAAGGTTATATCAAACATAGTCATGGACAATTTAGTGTCTCCAATTCACCTCACTTGCACGTCTTTAAACCCACACAGACACGAGGAGAACATGCAAACTCCACACAGAAAGGACCCGGACCGCCCCACCTGGGGATCGAACCAGGACCTTCTCGCTGTGAGGCATCGGCACTACCCACTGTGCCACCGTGCTGCCCTGTACCTGTACTGTTTCTTATTATATGGGAGACTCAGCTAGTGGACTGGAATAGGTAACGTCTGCATTGTGGGGTTAGGGGTGCAGCACTGTTGCCTCACAGCAAGAAGGTCCTGGGTTCAATTCCCAGGTGGAGTGATCTGGATCCTTTCTGTGTAGTTTGTATGTTCTTCCCGTGTCTGTGTGGGTTTCCTCCCACAGTCCAAAAACATGCAGTCAGGTTAACTGGAGATACAAAATTGGCCCTAGGTATGAGTGTGTGTGTGTGTGTGTTGGTTCTGTGTTGGATTGTTGACCTGTCCTGGTGTTTCCTACCTTTTGCCCAGTGAATCAGACCCATCGCGACCCTGAATCAGATTGAGTGGTGGTAAAACAATGAATGAATGAATAGTGAATTGTGACGACTCGCACTGGTTCCTTGGACTGGGATGAGTGGGCGGGGCATGAGTATCCTGATGCCCGACAGTTGTTTACATATTACATTTCTACAGTTGATTTCAGTGTAGAGATGTAGGAAATAATATGTTAGGGTATTTTATATCAGTGATGTGGGTATTGTGTACATCTACCTTCCAGGTGGGGCGGCATGGTGGCTCTGTGGGTAGCACTGTTGCCTCACAGCAAGAAGCTCCTGGGTTTGATCCCCAGGCGGGGTGGTCTGGGTCCTTTCTGTGTGGAGTCTGCATGTTCTCCCCATGTCTGCGTGGGTTTCCTCCGGGAGGTCCGGTTTCCTCCCACAGTCCAAAGACATTCTGTCCAGGGTGTTACTGTGTGCCTTGCGCCCATTGAAAAGCTGGGATAGGCTCCAGCACAGTCGACCCCCACCGCGACCTGCTTGTTGTTGGTTGTACAGTGTTCGGGAGGTATTGTACATTATGTGGCTAGTATGAGTGGTTCGACCAGTGGTGCTCTATGAGTGCTGACCCGCCTCCTCCAAAAATTAACCAGCACTGGAGGCTATTTAGATGAAGATACTCCGCTGGGCTAATAACGGAGAAGATCCTACGGCCATGTTATGCAAAGCGAGGAAGACTCTATAGTCAAAACGGTGCTCCGCTACAACCTGAGTGGAAAGGGTCTAGGAGATGACCGAAACGTAAGCTTGATAGAATTAGTGACCGGTAGAAGTGAAGGAAGGACGAAGTTGAGCAAACACGTAGGTCCTGTGTCCATGCTGGATAAACGCCAGGAAAGAGGCTGGTATGAGTTCTAGACCCGTCCTTGATACTCAGTGTTAATGGATATCGATCACCTTCAACCTCTTTCATCTGTCTTGACCCCGAGTCTTAAATTTTGACGATGGTTATTAAACCTTTCTCTTCTGCTCACACATCAGTGCTGGGATTCTGAACTCAGATCTGATACCGGTTGGCCGGGCGCACCCTAGCAGGCATTATGGGCAGTGCCTGCAACAGAGAAAATTGGCCGCTAGTCTGCTGGGTGGGTAAGGACCCAGGTTAGTAGTCTGTGGAGCCTGTACAGAAGTGAAGTGGAGTGTATTTCAGGTTTTGTGCATTTATGTCATTAAATCCCTTATTTTTGGCTTTATTCTGTTCAGGGTCACAGTGGTGCATGGAGCAAATCCATTACATGGCGTAACACACCAACTCACCCACTCATCACTTACTAACTCACACCTATGGTCAATGTGAGTTAGTAAGAGCTGGGATCTCAAATACATCGTTTCGAATCTCAGCTTTGCCTGTCGGCTAAGGCTGAGCGGCCACATGAACAACGGTTGTTCAGATATGGGCGGGACTAAGCCGGATGGGGTCTCTCTCCCATGACTGCTGGCTGATTGATGGTGCCTGCACAGAGATGATAAAAGAGTGCTCTCAGGGTGTGTCTCTCCGTACACAACGCTGAGCTGCACTGCACTCGTCAAAGTGTAGGTGATAAGATGCATACGGCTGCTGCTCACGTGTCGGAGGGGGCATGGGTTAGATTCGTTCTCCTCAATCAGAGCGGGGATCGGCATTGGTGGAGAGGAAGCATGACGCAATCGGGCAGTTGGACGAGCTGAAAAGGGAGAAACATTTTTGCTGAAAGCTTATGAATAATATCATAACCCGTATTGAGGGGGTCCCAGATGTGTGGCACCTTCAATAATCAATACCTTCTGATTCTAATGAATGACACAATTGGAGAGCTTAATTAGTTAATCAGGATTATTACTAGATAGATAGATAGATAGATAGATAGATAGATAGATAGATAGATAGATAGATAGATAGATAGATAGATAGATAGATAGATAGATAGATAGATAGATAGATAGATAGATAGATAGATAGATAGATAGATAGATAGATAGATAGATAGATAGATAGATAGATAGATAGATGATAGATAGATAGATAGATAGATAGATAGATAGATAGATACTTTATTGATCCTGAAGGAAATTAGAGTCCCAGTAGCATTATACAACAAATCAAATCAAATACACACTATAAAGAAAAAAATGACAACAATATAAATTCGAGAAAGTACAAACACTTTGACAGATTGAATGTAACCTGAGTTTTACTATTATTTATTTATTATTATTATTATTATTTACTATTATTATTATTATGATCGTTAATCATCAGCTAAAAGGACGTGATGGTGACAGTCCTCCTCCCTTTTCTCCTCGTTATAAATGAAGTCGGTCATCAGGTACGGTGACGTGCTTCTGTGCTTCCTCTCCTGCCGTCACTACATAACACGTTCCTACACTTCAATCAACTGCTTTTAATATTCATTCACACTTCAAATCAGTTCAACAGAGAAGAGTCTGGAGTGAATATAAAACACACTCGTTTCTACTTGATCTTCAGGGTGAGGATTCATCAGTTCATCAACTTTGCATCTGGATTTAGAGAAATCAGTGTGCATTAGCATTATCTGTGTGATCTTCTGCTGTGTTTTGGGTTGGGTGATGAGCCGTGTCTCTTAGTGGTTTTACTGCAATCAGGGCCGGAGTGAGCCTCAAATCTTCAGTAGAACTATAAAACAGACTTAAGAACGGGTTTAGGATGATGGTTGTCCATGATGAGCTTCTTAAGTGGTCACATTTATGGCATTTATTAGGATAATCTAGGGTACAAGTCTAGGGTAGATGGAACACCTTTATTTGTCATATATACACTGATCAGCCATAACATTAAAACCACCTCCTTGTTTCTACACTCACTGTCCATGTTATCAGCTCCACTTACCATATAGAAGCACTTTGTAGTTCTACAATTACTGACTGTAGTCCATATTCACCCTGTTCTTCAGTGGTCAGGACCACCACAGAGCAGGTATTATTTAGGTGGTGGATCATTCTCAGCACTGCAGTGACACTGACATGGTGGTGGTGTGTTAGTGTGTGTTGTGCTGGTATTAGTGGATCAGACACAGCAGCGCTGCTGGAGTCTTTAAACACCTCGTTGTCACTGCTGGACTGAGAATAGTCCACCAACCAAAAATATCCAGCCAGAGGCATCCCGTGGGCAGCGTCCTGTGACCACTGATAAAGGTCTAGAAGATGACCGACTCAAACAGCAGCAATAGATGAGCGATCGTCTCTGACTTTATATCTACAAGGTGGACCGACTAGGTAGGAGTGTCTAATAGAGTGGACAGTGAGTGGACACGGTATTTAAAAACTCCAGCAGCGCTGCTGTGTCTGATCCACTCATACCAGCACAACACACACTAACACACCAGCACCATGTCAGTGTCACTGCAGTGCTGAGAATCATCCACCACCTAAATAATACCTGCTCTGTGGTGGTCCTGTGGGGGTCCTGACCATTGAAGAACAGCATAAAAGCAGGTGAAAAAGCATGTAGAGAAACAGATGGACTACAGACAGTAATTGTAGAACTACAAAGTGCTTCTATATGGTAAGTGGAGCTGATAACATGGACAGTGAGTGTAGAAACAAGGAGGTGGTTTTAATGTTATGGCTGATCGGTGTATATGTACACGTGTACACTTTTTCATGTGTCCTCATTCTCATATCTCAGCTTGTTTGGAGTGCAGGGTCAGAGTGCAGGGTCAGCCGAGCGGTCTTTGCTCAAGGGTCCTGGGTCCTTGAATGCTGGCTCCATGGCAGGGCCAGGATTCAAACCCACAACTTTGTAGTTGGTAACCCCCAGCTCTACCCACTCAGGTACCGCCATCTCTAGGATGATGCATAGACCAGACCCCACCCAGTATAACCCACCAACATGTGAAATCTGCCGAACACCTAGTAGGATAAAACACCCTGATAGAATGCCCCAAATACACAAAGGAAAGACAAGAAGTACACACGCCTATAACCATAAAAGAACGGTTTTAACCTCACAGCCATAAAATATAAAGACAAGACAGACTCAAACATAATACTGATCATGCCATAAAATGACACAAATACACCGACCAGGCATAACATTATGAGCACTGACAGGTGAAGTGAATAACACTGATTATCTCTTCATCACGGCACCTGTTAGTGGGGGGGATATATTATATTAGGCAGCAAGTGAACATTTTATTCTCAAAGTTGATTTGGTGATTTAGACCCTTGCTTAAGGGCCTAAATGTGGCAACCTGGCAGAGGTGGGGCTTGAACCAGCAGCCTTTCGATTACTAGTCCAGTACCTTAACTTCTAGGCTACCTTAACTGCCCCGTAGCTCCAGTTAACCTGACTGTTTTGGACTGTTGGAGAAAACCGGAGCACCCAGTGGAAACCCATACAGAATGGACCCGGACCGCTCCACCTGGGAATCAAACCCAGGACCTTCTTGCAAAACCACCAATGCTTGTGCATTTTGGCCATAAGAGGCTTTTTCTCCTGTGAAAAGCACCATGTTATCAAGATTAAAAAAGTGCGGAAACTTTTTGAAGATCCCTGGTATATTAACTTGTTCCTATTCTGACTCGATCTGATCTCTGTGAAGCACCGGGTCTCTTTCAGTCGCTCAGAACATCGCCGCACTGATGAACAGATCTCATCACATCTGTGCGGTGCACATCTGTCACCCCGGCCGACTTGGTTCTGTTCGTGTTAGCCATGTTCGGTTTATCATTGAGAACAGAGATCGGCTGCTGAGATTAGAAAGCCGCTCTCTGAAACTCCACACCGCGGAGTCGAGAGATGGACGGATCACTCAGCTTTCTAAATCTGTTCAGGTACTAACGAGAGGGGATGCCATCGTGTGAAGAGGTCTGAGTGTCTGCAGGTATCACGTTACCTGGATGTCCCTGCAACACACTGATCCAGGCTTTATACGTAATACCACATAACGATGTGCACAGAACACAGCGTTTAACCTCATCTTCTGCATCCGCCGCCTAGTTTTTGTTCCTTTGGAGCCGCCGTGTTTATCCAAAGACTCGTGAACGATAATGTAGGTGTGACGTTAATCTTTTGAGTCGGGGGGAAGACGACGGGACCTGTTTAATATGCTTGCTTCTAAAATACCTTGCAAGCCAATTTAACAGTGGTAATGACCACAAATGGCCCATGGGTCATAGTTTGGACAGTCCTGGACCAGAGAAAAGAATTGAACCTGGTGCTGACGACCCATGTTGTGCTCAATCTAGCAGCTGTGCCCCAGTGCTGCCCAGTATAAGGGTAAACAAATATAAAATTTTGTATTATAACATCAGGAGTAAACACAGATCAGGCATTACATTATGACCACCTTTTTTAATATTGTGTTGGCCCCCCTTTTGCTGCCCCTTAAGCAACAAACTGCGCTGCACTGTGTAGTCTGACAAGTACCGTTTTCATCGTTCATCAGATTGCCAGACGGAGAAGCGTGATTCGTCTCTCCGGAGAACACGTCCCCACTGCTTTAGAGTCCAGTAGCGGCGTGCTTTACACCACTGCATCCGACGCTTTGCATTGTGCTTGGTGATGTGCTTGGATGCAGCTGCTCGGCCTTGGAAACCCATTCCATGAAGCTCTACACGCTGTTCTTGAGCTCATCTGAAGGCCACATGAAGTTTAGAGGTCTGTAGTGATCGACTCTGCAGAAAGTTGGTGACCTCTGTGCACTATGTTCCTCAGCATCCGCTGACCCGCTCTGTCATTATACGTGGCCTAACACTTGGTGGCCGAGTTGCTGTCGTTCCCAATCGCTTCCACTTTGTTATAATAGCACTGACAGTCGACTGTGGAATATTTAGTAGTGAGGAAATTTCACGACTGGGCTTGTTGCACAGGTGGCATCACGGTACCACGCTGGAATTCATTGAACTCCTGAGAGCCTCCTGCATGCCGAGGTGCTCGGTTTTATACACCTGTGGCCATGAAAGTGATTGGAACACCTGAATTCAGTGATTTGGATGGGTGAGTGAATACTTTTGGCAATATAGTGTAAATGTAGCATGTTACTACCCAGACGTAGCAGACGTAGTGAGCACCACTGATCCAGGATGGATGGTACGTCTGTGTGTCAGGGTGAGATTGGAATGGATCGCTGTAATTATTCTGGTAGAACGAATGAACCTGGGAAATGAATCACATCTATAAATGAGTCCTCCATCACCTCCTGATAAAAGTTAAACTCAGGTTTGTAATTGCGCCCCGTATGTGCCACCGTTAATGAGCCTGACTGCTGACATTCTGCTGAATGTAGCATTGTCCATCTCCTCCACAGCGCCGCTGAATGTGAATGGGATTTCAAAGCAATCTGCTGGGTGAAAACAGAGGCGATAAAGCCGTATCTGGCCTCACACAGTGGGGCGCGTGAATGGGCACCGTTCTGCTAATCTGCTCTCCAGATGCCAGGCTTACCCAGGCCAAATCAGGACATCAGACCCCCCTCCCCGCAGATCCAGGGACAGGATGCTCGGGGCGGTCATAGCTGACTGCTTAAGGCGTTTTTACCAGACGAAGCTTGACCAGCGGTCTCAGACACCCTTTATTTACTGTTGTGCAGCATTAGTGGTCAGCGGTGACCTGGTGTCACAGGTATCAGCCAGTATTACACGGTCTGTGAGTCAACCTGAGCCAATCGCATCTAATGACCTGAAATAGCCACTCGCAACACCAACCCCAAAGCCATTGTCATGTCTAAGCTTCCTCTTTCCTCTTCCTGCCTGGGGTACAAACCAAATTGCTGTCTACTGTCTACACACTGAGGGTTGGCCATTACTGACCATTATACTGACTGATTTATCCTGGTCAGGGTTGCTTGGTATCACTGGGCAAAATGCAGTAACAGACCCCAGACAGGCGCCTCTCTATCTGCTAATCAGGGTCCTTACACAGCGTTTGAAGACCCCACCCACATAGTCCAGTCATCCCACCCTAGCAGAGACATGTCTGCTGCAGGCACTGCCAGTTATGCCTGCTAGATGGCGCCCAGCTGACCGGTGGCAACACCGAGTTTTGAACTGAGGAGTTCAGAATCTTGGCGCGGCGCTGCCACCTGGGCAAAAATATTCCTTTTTATCACAGGTCACTGTGGTTACAGATCATGTGCTTTTACAGACCACGTTTGGTGCACTGGGTCATGCTGGAACAGGACGGGGCCTTGCCTAAACTGTTGCTGCAAAGTTAAAGTGTAGAATTTGTGAGTGTGTCTAAAACAGAGGGTTGCCCATGTACAGTACGTTTTTGTAACTGAAGTGCCAGGTGAACCCAGAGGGGTTCCTTTGTGACACCTGAAGAGTGCTGTGACATTAAATGAGTAGAGAACCGGACCGGATTGAACCCAGGATCACTGTTTGTAGAGAAAGCAGGTCGCCAATGAAGGAGCTGGCAAATCTGTGAGCAACAAACCGAGAGAAATAGAAACACTTCCACCTGGAGCGAGGTGCAGTCCCCATCCGCTGGTCGTACAGTAGACCCTTGAGTTACGAACGGTTTACCATACGAACATTTCGGGTTACGAACAATCTTTTTCAACTTAACGTACGAACGAATTTCGGATTACGAACCAAAATTCGCGAAACACATGACGTCACGAACAAGTTGACTCCGACCGTCTCTCTCTCTCTCTCTCTCTCTCTCTCTCTCTCTCTCTCTCTCTCTATATATATATATATATATATATATATATATATATATATATATATATATATATATATATATACAGTATATACCGTGAGCAAACATTCGGACAGCGGACGGTGTTTTTTCAGTGTTTTCTTTATATTTTGTAACATTCCATATTAAAATGTCCCCAAAGAATGAATCTACTGTATTATTATTCGTTGTTGTATAATTACTCCTGCCAGTAGGTGTCACTGTGTGTCAGACAGAGGGGACAGTGAGTGAGAGAGAAGAAGGAAGTCAGCTGAGTAAAGTATTCTTTCTTTCATGCAATTACACCTACAAAATACAACACTACTGAAATAAAGAAGGAAATAATAGAGAAATATGAGAGTTATTGTTGTTTCTAGTAGATACATTATATTAAAAAAAAGAAGGAAATGTATTATGGTGTATGATACAGCACACGTACTGTACTGAAATGTGATGTGTGTTTATGTACAGTACTACTGTGTATTGTTGTTTATTATTGTTTATTACAGTAATGTCTATTCTATAAATTAAGATTAAAGGGAAAATATACTTGCATTTATAACAAAAAAGACCATTTAAGACATTAGAAAGGTTAGATAAGGGGGGTTTGGGAGGTCTGGCACGGATTAATTCTGTTTACATTATTTCTTATGGGAAAAATAGGTTTAACTAACTAACATTTTGACTTAAGAACAGCCCTTCAGAACCAATTACATTTGTAAGTCAAGGGTCTACTGTATTCGGACAGGCAGAGGGACGTGAGTCTATAACTGAGCCACGCTGCCTGCTGCCATCATTACAGCCGAGAGCAAGTGACATCACGCTGGCAAATACAGATAAAACACAGATAAAACCATCTGACCAATTAGTATCGAGGGTTCAGCGATGGTGTGGTGTTAAATGTCAATATATCAAAATGATTCTGGAAACTAAACTCTGATCCACCTGAGAGCGGTGAGCTGTGGTTTACTTCGGGCGAATTATGGTGCCGCCTGCACCACGTAAACCGTCCCCTCCCAAGTTTGGGTGTCAGATAATCTGATTGGATGATTGACATGCCGCTTTCTATTTCTGGATGAGATGTTTCGGTCTTCGGCTAAAACTGAATCCG
Source organism: Trichomycterus rosablanca (assembly GCF_030014385.1). NCBI lineage: Eukaryota > Metazoa > Chordata > Actinopteri > Siluriformes > Trichomycteridae > Trichomycterus > Trichomycterus rosablanca. Next base: position 3,247,945 of record NC_085993.1, on the reverse strand, counting down.
TCTGTTATAATACGGTGGAAGTAAAATCTTTAAACCCTCGAGTGGCTCCAGCCCTCAGAAACACGACATTATTTTTACATCTGAGCAACGTCTCTGAGTGCTGAGCTTCAAACGAGCGGCTAATTAGTGCCGAGCAACGGCGAAAAGTAAAAAACAGAATTAATTAAACAAACACTACGAACACTGTGTGGACAAAAACATGTGGACACTCGACCGTGAGCTTGCTTGACCTCCCATTACTTATTACTTGCATTAATATTAATACTACATAAACGTTTACATACTTTTTTCCAAAGTGACTTACAATTATGAATTCAATTTTGAGCGATTGAGGGTTAAGGGCCTTGCTCAGGGGCCCAACAGCGGCAGCTTGGCGGTGACAGGGCTTGAACCAGCAACCTTCTAATTACTAGTCCAGTACCTTCAAGACTGAGCTATCAATTCATTTTAATTCAATTTTATGCTATATAGTACTGTAAATACTATAGAAATATACTTATTACAGCTGTAACAGTCTCTACTCTTTAGGAACGATTTTAACAAGGTTTTTAAGGGCCATTTACAGTTGACGTTCCAGTTCATTTCAGATTTAGGGGTTGAATTTTATTAGTAGTAAACTTTTATTTATTTATATTATTGATATTAAACACCTTTTAGAAATGTGTGCCTAAAATACCTGAATTAGATCATTCAGAGGGGTGTCCACATAATTTGAATAATCAAATAAAGATTGGAACCGCAAGTGGAGAGGGTGTAACACAGCAACATAGTTTCTGGCTGAGGATTTTGTATGTTCTCTCTGTGTCTGTTTGTTCGTGCAAAACGTGTTTTGCCCCTAGCAAGTGAGTAAATGTGTGAGTGGATTGGTTCACGGTTGACACTGGACAACGACTATTTTTCTAATGTTTAATTTATAGACTATTTTATTGATTAGTCGATTAATCTAAATGATTAATTTTCCTTCAAAAATTAAAATTAAATTCAGAATCTTATTTAAGCTTCTTTTATTTTAACAACAAACTGTACGGCATAATAATATAACACAGAACTAAATGTAAACAGGGTTTATGTCCATTTTATCACATTCTCAAGTGCTCCATATTAAAGTGCAGCACGTGTGTTTATGGTGTTCTGTACACAAAGCAAAGTGCTTCAACTTATAGCAGAAATGAAATAGTGAGAGGTGAACACGTCTCATTAAGTCCAGCGTACAGTAACGACAGAATGAGCCCAGATTCTAACCTACACATTCACTCAACACTTACTTCACATTCTAAGCCATGTAAACAAAGTGGTGAGTGTTACGATGCATTCACATGAGAAGCTTTTTGTGCTGGTGCTGCTGTGGTACCATCAAAGCTCTGCACAGTGTACAAACCAGCTTTTAGTTTTGTGCCAGTTTTAAGTAACTTATGATGATTTTGGGTTGGAAAACTTTGAGCTTTTCTTTAAAATCTCTACAATCGACCTCTGACTGCTGCAGACGGTGTTTTTTAAGACTGCGCTTAATGCCGCCAACCAGCGACTGGACCAAATCAGCAAGTAGTGCTGAGGGAATTATACGAATGCTTATATGAATGGAGACGATGTAGAAATTTAAAAGGATCTTTTATAAACATAGTTTTAAATACGATGCATCAACTTAAAATATTGACATCATCGACCAATCGCGGCAGCCCTACACTGGAACCTGGCCACCCTGACCAGGATGAAGCAGCTCTGAAGTAAAAAGAAATAAATGATTATATATTTTTTATAGATTTCACAGAGAGCAGACGGGACGTTTTATGTAGTTCTACGAATCACACGTTCACGTTCAGCCCTGAATGAATTCTGGGTACAGTGCCTTTTAAAGTAATTGCTTCTCATCAGTTAAAGTGAATTTTAGTCAGAAAAAAATGTCTTTATCTTGATATTTTGATGATGTGCTTCTCAGATTTTAGAGCGATTTGTTTAACTGCACTGAATGAGAGAACTCAAGAAGCTCTGGACCAGTTTCTGTATCATTTATGAATTGACATACGACTCTCTGTAAGATTGGCTGCTTCAGTTTTTACTTGACTATCAATCAGAAGGTTGCTGCTTTAAGCTTGAGCAAGGCCCTGAACCCTTAATTACTCAAATTGAAAAGAGTCACTTGGGATAAAGCGTGGCGCAAATGTAAAAGTTTGATGCCCTGTTCACACCCAATAAATAAATAAATGAATAAATAAATAATGACTGCATGTTGAAAGTACCACACATTAATTTTGAGACACATCATGCTGTTTAATCTTCCATCAGCTGCACAATTACACACAAACACACACAGACGTGACCAATCAGCATCCGGCAGCTTTACCGCCACGTGTAAATCATCACCTGTAGCTGATGCGGAACAGAGATTCATATAGAGACGTTTTTATAGATCGAGTGCTGAACTCACGTCATGGTAAACAGATGAATCCTAACGTGGTTTACCTGAGCACATAAACTCGATTGTATGGTGGTAATTTTACAGGCTCGGTCCAGAATTTCATGCAAAATCCTGCAATAAAAACCTTTCACGGCGACTCGGAAACACTAAATGCTAGATGGATGGATGGGTGGATGGGTGGGTAAGTAGGAAGATAGACAGATAGGTAGACAGACAGACAGACTGACAGACAGATAAGAAAAGGTCATGTAGGGTCAGAAAGTCAGATAAAATCTGCACCCTAAGTTTTTTAAATGAGATAAAACAAAAATAATGATACGTTGTTAGTCGTAACCTCTAGCATGTCTATTCAAATCTCCCTGGTCTGGTGTCGTCCCTGAAGCCCACTATGCAAATCAGCTGGGCTCTGCTTTCTGGACAAAGGTCAGAATTACTTATGAAGCAAAAAGCAAAAGAAAAATAGAAAGTAAAGTTGGGAATTTAATGATCTTCGCAACTGTTCTGTTTAAAATTGAATGTGGCTGGGTTTTTAATACTTTTGTGGCTAATTGTCACATTTTGTGTCCTCACAAAATGACACAATACACCGATCAAGTATAATATTATGACCACCTTCCTAATATTGTGTTGGTCCCCCTTTTGCTGCCAAAACAGCCCTGTAACTGTGATGCTCTGTGTATTCTGACACCTTTCTATCAGGACCAGCATGAACTTCTTCAGCAATTTGAGCTACAGTAGCTTGTCTGTTGGATCGGACCACACGTGAATCAATTAGCCTGTCGCCGGTTTACCACTCTTCCTTCCTTGGATCACTTTTGATAGATACTGACCACTGCAGACCGGGAACACCCCACAAGAGCTGCAGTTTTGGAGATGCTCTGACCCAGTCGTCTAGCCATCACAATCTGGCCCTCGTCAAACTCGCTCAAATCCTCACGCTCGCCCATTTTTCCTGCTTCTAACATCAACTTTGAGGATAAAATGTTCACTTGCTGCCTAATATATCCCCCCCACTAACAGGTGCCGCGATGAAGAGATAATCAGTGCTATTCACTTCACCTGTCAGTGCTCATAATGTTATGCCTGGTCAGTATATGTGATAGAATCAGTACACATGAAACAGGTGCAATTCATACAATTATTATTGTTTATTTAATATTTAAGTATTGTACAATTACCCTCAGCTCTCGACGTTGTAAACTCCACTGTACAACTTGAGCACAGGTCTGTTGTAGAAAAGTGGACGCCTTTTTTGTGGACGAAGTATTTGGACCCTGTAAGACAAACCTGGAATCCGGTATTTTAATTGTCGCTCTGAAAGCTTAATTCTCGACTGTCTATAGAGGAATCGTGTCCTTGTGTATGTGGATCGTTACTGCGTTCATAATGTCGTTGTCTGTAACAGGCGTGGCTCAACAAATCATACAGTTCTAAACTGCCAACACGCCTAATTTCTTTGGCAGGTTTTTCCAGTGCATATTTGGTCTTCCTCTCTTCATCCTCCATCTGTTTTAGTTAAATGTTTTCCACCATATCGAGGAAGCCTCTCTCATCTGTTAACACTGTTATGCTAACGCTACCTGGTTAACTCCTAATATTAGGTACCTGGTATTAGCGCTTTTAGCGGCGAACAATATTTCGCAATATTTAGCAATGATTTGCTGCCTACTATGTATGTAACGATGCACCACAAGACAGTTAAAAATTCACTTTAAACAGCAGTGGACGCTGGCGCTATTCACTTCGCCTGGTTGACGTCACTACAGAGTTGCCATGTTCGGAATTTTCCAGCCAAATTTATTTGTGAGGATACTTTCTTTATTTGTATTATTCATTTATTTATTTAATGTGGGATTTGTTTTAAAATTTCATTTCAGTTTTTTTTACACAAAAAGGGAAACGTGCAGCATTGTTTTGCATAGTTTGTACCTACCTCAGAAATAAAAGGGCATTCATTATTTAGATAAATAAAAGATAAGCACAAATACAATATTTTTTTTTTTTAAGAGAAATAATAAAAGGAAGTTTTGTCATCATTTGTCTTCAATTTGATTTTGTTTAAAAAAAAAGGGGAAAAAATCGTATCGTGAACCCAGTATCGTGAATCGCATCACATCGTGGGTAGAGTGTATCGTTACATCCCTACTACCTACTGAAGCTACAGCTGTTGTATTAACTGTGCTACGTTATGGCTGTATATGACAAATCCTTACTGTTTGAGGAATCAAATATGGTATATCGAACGTACCGTCATACCACCCAGCACTACAACAGGATAAATCTGGGTCCTTAATTTAACTTAACTTAATTTGGGCTTGAACTTAATAACTAACAGGGGTGTCCGAATACTTTTGGTCACACAGCGCATTAGAAATATTGTGCCCAGGAATCTCTTGAATCGTGTTTGATTAATTAAGGCCGACAAATTCACTGAGCCACCGTAATTAAACCGGAACGTCAATAAATCATTCCGGATACCCTGTGACCAGGTTTGTCATTATTAGCTGGTCTTAAAGCGGGTGAGACACCCACACCCCACCTGCAACGGGCAAATTTATCATCCGGCCAATGAGAAAAGCTCTCCAAGTAAACCATGTGGAACTAGATCAGCTTCATTTGCTTTCTGAACGTGTTTCTGTGAGCACGCTGGATCTAGGACACCGGGAGTGGGGGTGCGGGAGGGGGGCGAGTGGGTTTGGGTGTCCTGGGAATGAGCTTTTTGCTAAGGTAATCAGGCTAAACCCAGAGCAGAAGAATGAGACCGATGAGAATCTTGCTTCCTGGTGCAGCTCCAGACAGGATGTACAGACAGACCGAGTACGTTCAGAACACATAACACTGGAATGATTTATTATTTCATTTCTTATTATATATCGTTAGTTTATTAGTTCAGCTGTGGAATGTGTCTGTCTATTGGTATTATCTTCATTCCAAACTGGCTATGCCCTTTTTTAACTGGATCTAAACTCTTTACCAGTAACAAAGCAAAAAAAATACCAGTTCATCACCGGGCACCATACATTCACTCATCACATTCACTGACTGTACCCTAGGTACAACTTAAATAAAGAGTAAATACGTCCACTTGATGAAGATGTGTATGTCATGGAAGGTTTTTCTTTTCCTCCCTCTTTTTTCTAAGTTTTTTTCCCCTAATTTAGTCGTATCCAATTACCCTGATTGCGTTACACTTCACCTCTACCGATACAACCCTCCACTGCTGACTGAGGAGCTGAATGAGGCATAACATTATGAGCACTGACAGGTGAAGTGAATAACACTGATTATCTCTTCATCATGGCACCTGTTAGTGGGGGGGATATATTAGGCAGCAAGTGAACATTTTATCCTCAAAGTTGATGTTAGAAGCAGAAAAAATGGGCGAGCGTGAGGATCTGAGCGAGTTTGACGAGGGCCAAATTGTGACGGCTAGTCGACTGGGTCAGAGCATCTCCAAAACTGCAGCTCTTGTGAGGTGTTCCCGGTCTGCAGTGGTCAGTATCTATCAAAAGTGATCCAAGGAAGGAAGAGTGGTAAACCGGCGACAGGGTCATGGGCGGCCAAGGCTCATTGATTCACGTGGGGAGCGAAGGACGAGCTACTGCAGCTCAAACTTCTGTAAAAGTTAATGCTGGTTCTGATAGAAAGGTGTCAGAATACACAGAGCAGCACAGTTTGTTGCTTAAGGGGCAGCAAAAGGGAGACCAACACAATATTAGGAAGGTGGTCATAATGTTATGCCTGATCGTGGATTGGAATGAGTTCATATGTGGATCAGCTTTGCACACAGACAATTACGCACTGATCTCCACTCCCGGCCTGGGCCAACGAGCCAATTAATGTCTGTTTAGGCGCCCAACCTGCCGGTAGCAGAGCTGAGATCTGAACTTATGAGTTTGAGATGTCAGCTCTGATATGCCAGCGTGTTTTACCGCTGCGCCACTTGAGCACCTTGGGTAAGTGATGTTTAACTGCTCTGTGATTAAAGAAAAATGAAAGAAAATCTGAGTACCACTCTTCTGTGGTAACGTGATTGGCTATCGTTTGGGGACGGGGTCTGAAATAGCCTTGCAACCATGGAGAGGTGCACTGGTCAGTATGCTCTCAGTTTCGGTCCCAATCCTGGATAGAAATAAGAGTGTTGTGGTGACTAAATACAGAAGCAACCGGGAAAAAAAGTAATTTGCTGATAAGGGCATGTGTAAGTGAAGGATTGTGGGTGTTTGTGTGTATGAGGGATACAGACAGACAGCGAGATGTGATTCCAGACTGTGACTGGACTCTCTGCCCTGCAGCAGACGGGAGGTAAATGGTCTCACAGGACGGAGCAGCACATAAATATAAACCCTGTCCGCTGTTTCATGTCTGTACTTTCTCTTATAGCTGTCAGACGGTTCAGCCTTAGGATCGGCTGTGTTTCACCGTCATATCAGAAAGCAATTATACTGATACACTGTGGACTCAAAAAGTAATTTTATTTTACTTTATTATGCACACTTTATTGTGGTTTGTATTTAATTTAAAATAAATATAAAGGCCATTTTTACTTGTTCATTTATAATTAAATATACATTATGATGAAGTGAAAACATATTAAAAACATAAATCTTTTATTCACAAAAGTATTCAGACCCTTTATGCTGTACAGCTTCTAGTGGATTTGTCACTTCAAGCTTTACACACCAGGATTTGGGCAGTTTATCCCATTCTTCATGGCATATCCCAGTTTGGTCAGACGGCCAATACTTAGAAGATTCAGGCTGCTGAAGGACTCATAACCTGTATCAAAGTGTCCCAGATTTTTTTTTTTTTTTTTTTTAATGGAGGGGGTGTAAAAGAAAAAAAAGGTTGGAAACCACTGATGTAATAGAAGGTAAAATAGAAGCCACTTTTGAGTAAAAAGCATATATCTGGCAACATGAGGTAAAAACAGACATCATATACACTGATCAGCAATAACATTAAAACCACCTCCATGTTTCTACACTCACTGTCCATTTTATCAGCTCCACTTACCATATAGAAGCACTTTGTAGTTCTACAATTACTGACTGTAGTCCATCTGTTTCTCTCCTTCCTTTTTCACCTGCTTTTATGCTGTTCTTCAATGGTCAGGCCCCCCACAGGACCACCACAGAGCAGGTATTATTTAGGTGGTGGATCATTCTCAGCACTGCAGTGACACTGACATGGTGGTGGTGTGTTAGTGTGTGTTGTGCTGGTATGAGTGGATCAGACACAGCAGCGCTGCTGGAGTTTTTAAATACTGTGTCCACTCACTGTCCACTCTATTAGACACTCCTGCCTAGTTGGTCCACTTTGTAGATGTGAAGTCAGAGACGATCGCTCATCTATTGCTGCTGTTTGTGTCGGTCATCTTCTAGACCTTCATCAGTGGTCACAGGACGCTGCCCACGGGGGACTGTTGGCTGGATATTCTCAGTCCAGCAGTGATAGTGAGGTGTTTAAAAACTCCAGCAGCGCTGCTGTGTCTGATCCACTCATACCAGCACAACACACACTAACACACCACCACCATGTCAGTGTCACTGCTGTGCTGAGAATGATCCACCACCTAAATAATACCTGCTCTGTGGGGGTCCTGTGGTGGTCCTGACCATTGAAGAACAGCATGAAAGGGGGCCAACAAAGCATGTAGAGAAACAGATGTACTACATTCAGTAATTGTAGAACTACAAAGTGCTTCTATATGGTAAGTGGAGCTGATAAAAAGGACAGTGAGTGTAGAAACAAGGAGGTGGTTTTAATGTTATGGCTGATTGGTGTATGTCTCTTAACAGTGTTAACAATAATAACATAAAGCACTGCACATGTAAAGGTATAATACTGTATAATGTATAATACTGTACATTTTGGGGCAGCTACAGTAGCTGTAGTGAGAAATATAATAAAGCAAAGCCTGAGGTTGCGTTTCAGATCTTCTGCATCGTATTGAAGTTTTGAAAGTCATTAAGGTCCAGGCTTCCGTTGCCTAAAAGATGGATCATCGTTTCAGACGTGACAAAGACAAATCTCACTTTCTCTTCTTCTCATATTGAAGAGAAAACCCTCCCGTGAGCGTCCAAAACAGCCAATGCAGCTCCTGATATCTATCTTGAGACACTAATGAGCTGATTCAGGAGCTTAATTAGGTTTGAAGAATGAACTCTGCTGGAAAGTTGTTGTCCATGACGAGGACCGACACCCATCGAACTTCTGCAAACTTCATTCTGGACAAAATGAGTCGAAGTAAACAAACTGATTTTCTCCTTTTCTCCCAATTTCTTGCTGCTGCTTGTCTGACAGACGCTTTCTCTGACGCTCGCACAGTCCATTTACTCTTTACTATTTGCTCGTACTTCAGTGGATTCACTTGTGGGGCCAGTCTTGCGCATGGAGAGTCACGCACCGATCCCAGTGCTGGTGGGCTAGTGGAATATCACGCTGCTCCATCTGGGCGCCCACGAGTGTGTTTTAAAGCAAGTTTCTGTCGACTCACGATGGGTCAGGTGCCACCCTGTGATACCAGGCACGAGCCAAGAATGCACCCCAAACAGACACACCCATAACAGACTATGTAGAGCTTATGTCACCTTTTGCCACTTTTTGTGAGGACACCTGATGGCCATTAATCCTTGTGGTTATGACATCTTGTGTAAAGGGTAAAATCTTTGGGGGAGATTTTGGGGATTTTTTTGTGTCTTTTGGCCACTCAAAGGAGCGTTTGTAACGCTCGGACCTGGATCACCATTGCAGATTGAGGCCATTCCAAAGGGGTTCACTGTGGTTGAGGTCAGTTCTGTGTGCTACTGAAATTTCTCCACAGCAAAGTCACCAGATCGTGTCCCAGTGGACCTCGTTTTGTTCACAGAGACACCATCCTGCCGGAACATGAAGTCTTGTCTTGCCTTTCACAAATCTGGAAGCATCTTATTATGTATACAAAAAAGTCTAGTGGACAAAAGTCCATCTTCTGCGCCATCTTTGGTGCGGTGCTGTGGTCGAGTGGGTGTGCAGCACCAAATTTCTGGTAGTGCACATCTCCGAGGACCTCTCCTGGTCTGACAATGCAACATCAATGACTAGGAAGGCTCAAACCCGCCTCTACTTCCTTCGCAAGTTGAGGCGTGCACAAGTCCCACCCCCCATCATGTGCTCATTCTATCAGGGAACCATTGAGATTGTCCTCTCCAGCCTTATCACTATAATGTCCCTTTACAACTCCCGCCTCACCTGCAGAGCCATCCGCATCGCCAGTTACACCTCACACCATCTACACTCATTCTTCGATCTCCTGCCTTCAGGGAAAAGGTACCAGAGCCACCAGGCCCGTTCCACAAGGCTGCTGAACAGTTTCATCCATCAGGCCGTCAGGATGGTGAACTGTGTCCACTACCTACCCCCTTTGCCCCCTGCCCTTGGACCGTAACACACCCTTACTCACTAACACAAGAGCTCTACCTCAGCTGTTTGGAAATAAGACTCAGTTCACTTCAAATCTAACAATCTGTACTACATTGCACCATTTTGCACCACTACTGTACCTGCTGCTATTGGACAGCCACACCTTATATGCTGCTCCTCTAAGAATGATGTATTATTGCGCTGCAAAAGAAATTGCGCCTGCCACTTTGCACATTGGTCAAATAGTAAATGTTCTCTTTGTCTATATAGTTTATGTTTCTACTATAGCAACATTCCATGTTTCTATATTTTCTTGTTTGTATTAAGGTGAGAGAGAAACAAATATCTTGTAACGAGGGGTGTCTGCATACTTTTGGTAACTGCTGTACCGTATTTGTACCACACTGACAGTTTATGAGCGGCGTATAAAACCCCCTCCTCACAACCAACACACATTAAACAACCTGAGACAGCAGGCTAACCGAACGTCTGCACCTTCACGTCATGCTAATTTACAGGAGGGATCCTCCACCTTGACCCCTCCCCTCAGCAGACATAAATGAATAATGTTGTCCCCCTGTGGGTGTGATTTATTTTTGTACAACACACCTGCTCAGCAGCATTAACGGCACAACATGCCTCATGTTCCACATCCAATTAGAACAGAGGGGCGCTGGAGGAGAGGGCGGCGGGGTGAGGCGGTGCTGACGGTAACTGAGTTAGCCATGTGGACGGCAGAACCCCTGCCTGGTCCAGCACATATTTTAAAGAACATGCATTCATTCATTCATTCATTGTCTGTTCAACCTCCACTTTATCCTAATCAGGGTCACAGTGGGTACAATTCACTGGCCGAAAGGTAGGAAACACCCTAGACTGGTTGCCAGCCTATCACAGGACAAACACACACTCATTTAGGGTAATTTTAGTGACTCCAGTTAACCTGACCAGTTTGTACTGTGGGAGGAAACCGGAGAAGCTGGAGGAAACCCACACAGACATGGGGAGAACATGCACACAGAAAGGACCTCGATCACTTCACCTAAGAATTGAACCCAGGACCTTCTCGCTGTGAGGTGACAGTGCTACCCACCGAGCCACTTTTTTGCGTTGATATTATATTGTGATTAGTTACAGCTTTAATTAGGTTGTTTATGTTACTGTTAGGTACAAGTATTCAACCAGTGGGCAGTGATAGCTCAGAGGTTAAGGTAATGGACTGGTAACTAGAAGGTTACCAAATTTCCACTGTTGGGCCCCTGAGTGAGGCCCTTAACCCTCAATTGCTCGAATTGCTTTGGATAAAAGCATCTGCTAAATGCTGCGTATATAAACCACTTCTTATTTTATTTAATACACTTTCAGTGCATGTACAGAACCTAAACACCACAAACTAAAAACTGCTTTTCACAGCCAAAAGAAGCAAAACAGCTTTGGGATGAATTAGGTGAAACTAAATAAATAATTTATTGTTGTGGTTTCCCCTTGGTGAACCTTTTTTAACTTCCCAAGGTCCCAAGGTTACGAGGGTTCCTCTAATGCTCTGGCTATTTATAGCCCTTCGTTAATGTTTAATAGGATTCGAGTCACAAAATTGACCGTGCGAGCACCCTCGACTTATTTATCCAAACTAGTCTCGAGTCATTCTGCTTCATGTTTGTTGTCGTTGTTTTGTTGTCTTGCTGTTGCCTCTCCGGTGCAGCTGTTAAAGTTTAGCTTAGAGAAAACTCTCTCTCTCTCTCTCTCTGTCTCGCTCTCTCTTTATCTGAAACTGTATCATTTGTGTCATTGAAGTAGAAGCCGGACCACAGATAGACGTTTCAGATGTAAAACACAGCACTAAACAAATCATTCAGGCTCAGAGCAGCTTCATGAAAGACTAAACAATTTAAGGAAGAAAAAGCCAAGCGGACGTGTAAGAACATCTCATACCAGGAGCGACTGTTTCATCTGAACTTTTTAAGTACAGACTGTTCACCTGATCCTCGGAGTGAAGCATTATTCTTAGAATATCTTTAAATAATCGTCACGTTTACATTCAGCATTCAGCGTTCAGCAGACGCTCTTGTACAGAGAAACTTCAACATTTCCTACTCTAGTTCAGTTTAAGAACACAAATCTGCTGAAACCTGCTAGAATAAAGTATAAATAGAAGTGTTTATGTTTAATTAATAGAGTAGAAGCGTAGAAGTGCTCAGTAAAGAGCTGGTGAATGAAGGAATGAATTAATGAATGATAATTTCTTCCTTTTGTGTCACTGTGACTGATAAACGGTCCTACACGTTATAACTAAAGATACATTCAAGCGAGAAATCCTACAGCAAAGATTTATTCCATTTAATTAAGTGTTCAACCAGCAGGAAAATTTTCCTGCCAAGATCTTTTGTTCACCGAAAAATACAGGACGGAGCAAAAAGAACCACTGACAGTAGCAGGAAAAGGACAATTTATTTATATACAGCCCAGTCAGCTCTAGAGTTACTGGTACTCTTAATAAAATATGTGAAAAGATAAAATTTGTATTAAATTTGCTAAATCTTACACTATAAAGTATAAAGCAAACACAATACACACAGTGTGTGGTGTGTGAAACCCAGTGAGCTGCCTTGGTGCCTCCTACCTACCTGATCAGCTGCCTCAGTAGAGAGGATTCTAATAAGACATCAAACTTATAAGGCAGATTATTTAGACGCTCTACTTATATAGAGATTACGTCACCACAGTTTTAGCTTACTAAGCTAACACAGTTAGCCTCAGGCCGTTCAAATCGACGGGCCGAGGTGGCACAACCTGCTAGCACGCCAGCAAACGTCTCCCTCCGTGTACTGGAAATGCTTAAACTGTCCCTGACGAGCCCGAATTTACGAATAAACAACATGTGTATAATTACACCTTTATACAGATTACACATCAATGAGAATTTATTTACATTTGAGAAGAACTCTGTTGGTTGTGCCGCTTTATATTCGTCCATCATGTTTGTATTTTTTGTGAGAAAAATCGTGCCGCACTGAATGCTGGGATTGTCTTCAGCGCTGAGGAGGTGTCGGACGCTCCCTCGTCATTCAGTCAGATCATCACTCAGAATTAAGGCGCCTCAGTAGGAGCATTTTAAGGAATCTAAGAATTTAGACACGCCCTCTTCTCGGGAGTGTAGGATGGTGTAGGTTTTCAGACAGACCCGTGGCCCGTGTTACCAGCGCTTTATCCTATACCCGGTCTCAGTGGGTCAAATTCACTGGACCAGTCCATCATAGGGCAAACACACACACACTCGTACCAAGGGGCAATTTTGTCTCTTCAGTTAACCTGACTGCACGTCTTTGGACTGTGGGAGGAAACCAGTGCTCCCGGAGGAAACCCACACAGACACGGGGAGAACATGCAACAGGGACACACTACCTGGGAATCGAACCCAGGACCTTCTTGCTGTGAGGCAAAAGTGCTACTCACTTAGCCACCATATTACCCCCCACTTCTAATTATTCAGTATGGTTGAAAAACTTAAACTCAGTAATTAGAAAGGGTGTCCACATACTTTTGACCCGATAATGTGCACTCGGACGTTTCCTCAGTGCATGTACACAGTTCTAACAGTGATACTTAAACACAAACACACAGGAACGACCCTCGACATGAAAGTTTGATGAGCGCTGATCTTTAGTGCATTGAGACGGACTAATAAATGCTTGATGAGCAGATTTTCTTTCCTGCTCGTGTGTCAGGCAGGTGTGGATCTGACATACCAGAACATGAACCCTTCTGGAAGTGAATCCTGCACCCCATACCCCCACCGCCCCCTCAGTCACTCTCTGTATTATTCTGCTTAAACGTTACCTGTAGTGTTTATTAGATATAAAATGCACAGCGTGTCCAGATCCTTCGTTACTCATTAGACAATTAATAAAACAATAAAAACATAATAGCGGGCGGGAAGATGGCGCAGTGGGTAGTGCTGTTACCTCACTGCAAGAACGGCCTGGACGCTCCAAACACATAACACATGCAGTCAGACCAACTGGAGTCTCAAAAAATAGAAGAGAATGCCGTTATTTGTTATATATAAACCGATCGGCCATAACATTAAAACCACCTCCTTGTTTCTACACTCACTGTCCATTTTATCAGCTCCACTTACCATATAGAAGCACTTTGTAGTTCTACAATTACTGACTGTAGTCCATCTGTTTCTCTGCATGCTTTGTTCGCCCGCTTTCATGCTGTTCTTCAATGGTCAGGACCCCCACAGGACCACCACAGAGCAGGTATTATTTAGGTGGTGGATCATTCTCAGCACTGCAGTGACACTGACATGGTGGTGGTGTGTTAGTGTGTGTTGTGCTGGTATGAGTGGATCAGACACAGCAGCGCTGCTGGAGTTTTTAAACACCTCACTGTCACTGCTGGACTGAGAATAGTCCACCAACCTAGAAAAACATCCAGCCAACAGCACCCCGTGGGCAGCGTCCTGTGACCACTGATGAAGGTCTAGAAGATGACCGACTCAAACAGCAGCAATAGATGAGCGATCGTCTCTGACTTTATATCTACAAGGTGGACCAACTAGGTAGGGGTGTCTAATAGAGTGGACAGTGAGTGGACACTCCAGCAGCGCTGCTGTGTCTGATCCACTCTTACTAGCACATTTATATGTAAATATAAATGATTCTCATTGTCGGCTGTTTGTCCGTGTGTTTGGAACTGATGCGCCTGCACCCACCATCTCTGGAACTCTGTATTTTGGAACTCACATTATTGTCAGAGCTTTTTGGACCTTGCTTTGTCCACAGGACCACAGTCACACCAGACTTTAGCAAGTGCTGTGGGGAAAACACTTGAACTCAGTAATTACGAGGGGTGTCCAGATACTTTTGGCCATATATTGTGCTAAACTAACAATGTATTGTAAACAGTTCAGAGCATTTTAGCCTTGCTGTGTTTTTGATTGTGTTTGTTAACGACGAGTGAACCGAGAACCGGGCGTCGTCTCGTCTGTCCGGGGGAATCAAAGTAATTTGAGGTGCAGATGAAAAAGGCGAGTCGCATCCACGCGGGACCCGTTCGACATCAACCGCTGCTACGTTTTTATAAAAACACCGAGAACTGAGACGCCGACGTTAGCTCTTCTCTCTCGGCGTCTCCTGAGATGTGATTCGTTACCGAAGTGAAGCTGATGTGTGTACGTGCCCTCTCCACACTTTCCACTAGTAATAATATATAATAAAATTTTATTTGAAAAGCGCCTTTCATGACACCCAAGGACACTGTACAATAAAAATATAGAAAAGCTAAGCAAAATAAATAAAATACACATTGACTAAGCAAAAATAAATAAAATACATATTTACAAACATAGGAAACACCAAACATGTGGCACAGTTCTGAGTCAGCTGGAAAAGATGTTTTGAGGGTTTTGAACGCTGCTGCAGATAAGATTTCCGTACTTCTGGTGGGAGGAGCCTAGCATCACCTTGGCAACCTCACGGCGTTGCAGTGACCAGAGTGAGGGAATGTTGCTTTTAGCATGCTGTTGGTAAACAAAAGTCCGAACTGAGGCTCGGTGGGAATATTTAGGCCTTTGCAAAATACCAATGTCGCGGTGGAGCAGTTTATACCGTGAATGTCCCAGAGCATAGAGTTCACTGAAAGAGCACTCCATCGTCATGATGAGACCGGAGACGTTGTCTAGACCAGAAAAGTTGCAGAGACTCCAAGCCATCCAATCCCAGCAGCCAAAGGAGCAATTCCAAACAATCCACATTGACAGAGAAAGGAGTTATCCGCTAACTCTCGCTGCTCCGGATACACCGCTCCACATCATAGAAGCATCAGCAACACAAGCACAGTAAAAAAGATCCCAAATCCAATGCATAAAATCCAGTAAAATGTTTCGTGCAATGTTTTCGTTCAAACAGTTTCACTGGGGGAGAAGCGGCATCCAAACACACCAGCGTAACTCTCACGACCCAAAAATGCACGAATGGCTAGTGACCACAGGAGTGTGCGAAAAGATGAAAATGAAAGAAAATTACGATAAAAATGAAATAAAATACAATAAAATAAAATAAAATACGGCAACGGTATGTGTTTCCACACAGATGATGCGCCTATAGCACAACGTAGTGTGACGTAGGTTCGCTTTCCGAACGTCACGCCCGTTTACTTCCGACTAACTTTGCTATTTATTCTTTCGGAGTTTGCACAAATATCAATCCGAACAGCCTCCTGAACTGTGTACAAATATCATCTCTAGGTCTGATCTCCTCTCCTGTCTCAATGTTGTACAAAGTTGTTTATATTTGGTGTTACGAGGGATCTTCAAAAAGTTTCCTCACTTTAATATTTTGGTAATAAGCGGTGAGGGCGTGAGGGAGGAGGAGTAATTGGTCGTGTCTGAGAGACTGAGAGACGCTTATAGTCCGGATTTAGCTCCATCTGATTTCCACCTTTTTGGATGCACAAAGAAGCTTTAAGGGGAAGAAGATTTTCATGTGATGATGATGATGATGTGAAAGCAGCGCTGCATCAGTGGCTACGCTCTCAACCAAAAATATTTTTGCTGATGGCATTTTTATTGTGTTGGTCTTCCTTTTGCTGCCAAAACAGCCTTGACCCATCAAGGCATGGACTCCACTAGACCCCTGAAGGTGTGCTGTGGTATCTGGCACCAAGTTGTCAGCAGCAGATCCTTTAACTCCTGTAAGTTGTGAGGTGGAGCCTCCATGGATTGGACTTGTTTGTCCAGCACGTCCCACAGATGCCAAGTCAACACCTCAAACTCATTGTTGTACTCCTCAAACCGTTTCTGAAGCATTTTAGCTTTGTGGCAGGGCGCCACAGCCATCAGGGATTAGCGTTTCCATGAGAGGGTGAACATGGTCTGTAACAATGCTTAGGTAGGTGCTACGTGTCAGAGTAACATCCACATGGATGGCAGGACCCGAGGTTTTCCAGCAGAACATCGCCCAAAGCATCACACTGCCTCTACCGGCTTGCCTTTTTCCCATAGTGCATCCTGGTACCGTGTGTTCCCAAGTTAAGCGACGCACACGCACCCAACCATCCACGTGATGTAAGAGAAAACGTGATTCATCAGACCAGGCCACCTTCTTCCATCGCTCAGTGATCCAGTTCCAATTCTCATGTGCCCATTGTTGGCGCATTCGGAATAAGACAGTTTTTATATAAAAACTACAAAATAGAAACAAGAGAAGACGGAGCTGCTGTAACAGGCTGCCGCTCGTACATAGTTCGTGTTTATGAACCCTGGTTTGTGCCTCTGTTTAAGGTTGACTGCTGCCATTACTGCTGCCAAGTGCACACTGTCAAGTATTGTGTTCCATTCCTGGTCCTGGTCGTTTGTCGTGTTCCGGTCCGTGTATCAGTATCAGGTTTCATTCTTAGTCCTGTTTATTTGTCCTGTGTCATGTCTAGTTTGTTCTCTATACATCCTAGTTGAGTTCTGGGTCTCTCGTCTTGTCTTGACTGGTTCTTATTTATACTCTGTTTACAATCACCTCTGTGTACTTACTCCAATGGTCTGACGTTACTCAGAGATAATAAGATCGATTGATAGCTCAGTGGTTAAGGTATTGGACTAGTAATCAGAAGGTTGCCAGTTCAAGCCCCGCCACCACCAAGTTGCCACTGTTGGGTCCCTGAGCAAGGCCCTTAACCCTCAATTGCTCATCGTGTTCAGCTCATTGTGTAAGTCGCTTTGGATAAAAGCGTCTGCTAAATGCTGAAAATGTAAATGTAAATGTAAATGTTATGTTACGGCAGACCTGGGATTGTCCGGCCCCCGGGCCACATCCGGCCCGATGGGTGTCTCCGACCGGCCCGCAAGAGGACAGTAGTAAATAGAAATAAGACCTAAATAAGTGAACATCAGCCGCCCAGGTGGCGCAGCAGGATATTCCACTAGCACACCAGCATTCAGCGGGCCTCCATCTAGCAGGCATAATTGGTAGTGCCTGCAGCAGACACGTTTCTGCTAGGGTGGGATGACCGGACTATATGGGTGGGGTCTTCAAACGCTGTGTAAGGACAGATAGAGAGGCGTCTGTGCAGAATGCGTGGGTGTAAAAAGGGTTCCACTAAGGGCTGCGTGCGGGTCAGAGGAGGCGTGAGCAGCAATATACCCACCTCGACTGCAATCAGGGATCCACCAGCAGCGGAAGACAAACTGACTACACTAAATTGGGAGAAAATGCATAAATAAAATAGATAAAAATACACACACATGTACATCAAGTTTTACACCTCCAGGACTGGAGCAGTCAGGACCAGCTTTGTGATTTCTAGAAAAACAGCAAATGAGGTAATTAGACTGCAAACTAAATAGCAAAAGCACTTTACAGTTTAAAACCTGCACATTTTAAAATCATTTTTTTATTTAAAACCTGCACATTTTAAAACCATTTTTTTTATTTAAAACCTGCACATTTTAAAACCATTTTTTTTATTTAAAACCTGCACATTTTAAAACCAGTTTTTTTATTTAAAACCTGCACATTTTAAAACCAGTTTGTACATTTAAAACCTGCACATTTTAAAACCAGTTTTTTAATTTAAAACCTGCACATTTTTAAACCATTTTTTATTTAAAACCTGCACATTTTAAAACCAGTTTTTACATTTAAAACCTGCACATTTTAAAACCATTTTTTATTTAAAACCTGCACATTTTTAAACCAGTTTTTACATTTAAAACCTGCACATTTTAAAACCAGGTTTTTAAATTTAAAACCTGCACATTTTGTTCAAAACTGTTTTTGTCAGAGTTGATTAAATACTGAAATAATGTTGATGTCATGAATCCAGCCTCTGTGTGCACATGCCACGCCCACCTGATTCTCATTTTCACTGCCTGGTCTAGCAGCTATTCTTCCACTAACAGCTTTATGAAGAACATATCATTTACTGCTCTTTATACAGAGATCAAATTAATATTGAGCAGAAATAAGCTCAGCCTGTTGGTCCGGCCATCCACAACAGCCCCAGTTTCTCATTTGGCCTCTTGCGAAATGTAATTGCCCACCCCTCCACCCCTTTACAGTAACAGTTTGGACAGTTTGTGTAATTTCATGCTGAGACATTAAACAATTACGTTACGTGAGTGATGCTTCCTGCTCGGCGAGTTATTTATCATTCCTGAGTAAAAAATGGCTTCGTGTTGGTGTAATTATTTCTCCAATAATCTGATTAGAGAAGCTGCAATTCATTTTTTGTTGCTTTTTATATGCTGATCAGTGGGTAGCACTGTCGCCTTACAGCAAGAAGGTCCTCTTTTTTTTCTATTTTATTTCTGCATTTTCTCTTATTTTAGTGTAGTCAATTTATCTTCCGCTGCTGGTGGATCCCTGATTACAGTCGAGGTGGGTATATTGCTGCTCACGCCTCCTCCTACCCACGCGCAGCCCTTAGCGGACCCCTTTTTCACCCATGCATTCTGCACAGGTGCCTCTCTATCTGCTAATCAGGGTCCTTACACAGTGTTTGAAGACCCCACCCACATAGTCCGGTCCGCCCTAACAGAAACATGTCTGCTGCAGGCACTGCCGAGTTTCGAATCAAGGAGTTCAGAATCTCCACGCTGCACCACCTGGGCGCCTGTCTGGGTCCTTTCAGTGTGTAGTTTGCATGTTCTCCCCATCTCTGTGAGCTCTGGTTTCCTTCCACAGTACAAAGACGTGCAAGTGAGGTGAATTGGAGATACTAAATTGTCCATGACTGTGTTTGACATTAAAACTTGAACTGATGAATCTTGTGTAACGAGTAACTACCGTTCCTGTCATGAATGTAACCAAAGTGTCACGAATCAAGCCTCAATGCTCCTGGAGTTTGTTTATGTGCCACACCCCTCTCTCAGCACTCAGCACATGTTTGGAGTGTTTGTTCCCTCTTGCCTCATCTAGCCCAATTTGTTACACAAAGTGTGTAAAACATGACGATAAATCCTAATAAATAATAAAATATAAGCAGATCCCAAATATCTCTGCGACAAAAGGTCAAAGAAGCCTTGATGTACCATCCCAAAAACATAGAACAGCAACTGGATTTCACACAGTTGCTCAGGTGGCATTTAATTTTGATACCAGGCTCAGTCTGGCGTATGATGCCAGCATGATGCCGGTGTTTGGGCATCGGGAGGGAACCACCCTGGATGAGCAGGTGTAAGGGCTCTGTTCCAGACCTGGCTTCACGTTTGGACCCATGCTGGTTTAAGCTTAGTGATGTCTGATAGCTTTAAACAACCATAGAACAGGGCCAGTTATGCTTCCTTAGACTCCCAGCCATGGACGGCTGTGTTTCATCACAAAAAGACAAACACTTACGCACTAAAGTTCCACGTGTGTGTGTGTGTGTGTGTGTGTGTGTGCACTACCCATTATTAATTGCTTGTTAATGATGGAATCACAATTCTTTGTACACCAGACGGCGTCATGTCGTGCATCACTCATGCTGGATGGATGAGCTGCTCAGGTGAACCAGTTACTTCTGGCTTCAGTATAGATGCTAATTACATCAGCAGCCTCCAGTTCTCCCGGCACACGAGGAAATCTCTAACCGTTAGAACGAGTTCGGTGTTTATTTAGGTCACGGGACTGAAATGAGAGATGATTTAGTTTTATTGTCTGTGAGCTGGAATGATTAATCCTGTTAGACGGAGCCGGCGTGTGTTTGTTTTAACGCTCTGTGATGCACGGCGTGTGCAGAATTTGGCTCTGATGCCGTTCATCAGTGCTGGACGTGTCGGCTGCCGTGTGTGCCAGACAATCTGTGTTGTAAAGAGCAGGTAATATTAGAACTGGACAGTGTATTAAGTCTGATAGATTAAAGTAGATTAGAACTTCCTGATCATGGTGTGGTTTATCACATTTACCAGATTGTATTACAACCCCAAATCAGAAAAAGTTGGGACAGTATGGAAAATGCAGATAAAATAAAATCACAGCGTTTCTTACATTGACTTTTATTTGATGTCAGACAGGATGAACCTGAGATATTTAAGGTTTTATCTGCTCGACTTCATTTCATTTATTAATAAACATCCATTCCTGCATTTCAGACCTGCAACACATTCCAAAAAAAAAAATTGGTACGGGGGCAATTTAGGGCTAGTAATGAGGTGAAAAAACTGAATAATGATGTGATCCCAAACAGATGATTGTAATCAAGGTTTGGTACAAAAGCAGCATCCAGGAAAGGCTGAGAGTCTCTGATGAGCAAAGATGATCAGAGGATCCAGTTTGTCCACAAATGACTGAGAAAATGATTGAAATGTTTAAAAACAATGAACCTCAAGGAAAGATTTGAAGGGATTTGCATATTTCTCCCTCTACAGTGCATAATATCATTAAACCATTCAAGGAATCAGGCCAAGGGTGCACGTTCATCCTGTCTGCAATGAAATAAAAGTCAAAGTAAATGTAAGAAACTCTGTTACTGTGTTACTGAGCACACTGATACTTTCTGATAGCCATTAGTGCCCGACATGGAGGTTGTTGTGCTCGCCAGACTGAGACGTTTGCTCTGAACAGGAAATGTGTGATATTAGTTCGGTGTGTTATGTCTGATCGGGAAAGGAACAGCTCAGCAGATTTACAGTTCAGGAAACATGCCACTATTACCATCACTGTAGTGTATTTTGAGTAGAGAAGCTTTGAAAAAGCTAGATTACAAGCCCCATTTTTAAAAAAGTTGGGACGTTTTGTTTAATAAATAAAAACAATTATCTGGGAATTGTTTATTTTATTTTATTTATTTTATTAACCTTTATTTAACCAGGGAAGTCACATTGAGATTACATATCCCTTTTACAAATGAGCCCTGGCCAAGACAGCAGCATATCACACAAAAATTACACAATCAACAACATAGGGAGGATATATGCACATGTATACATTTAACAAGAACAAGCATATGTATACAAATGTGTGACTTTTACTTTAAATTCAGTCAAAGAAATAAGCTGCTTCAATTAAAAATGTTTCTGTAAATCATTCCATACAAAAGGTGCACTGTAACTAAATGCTGTCTTTCCAAATTCCGACCGAACTACTGGAACTTCCAATTGTATATAGCTACTGGCTGGTAAGTTTGTGGTAAACACGCCTCTGTCCCAAGTTATTTGAGTGTATTACAGACTAAATTTGTTCATATGTACAAAATACAATGAAGTCAGGGAGTAAAAACACTGGAAATATTTTCATTGTACATTTCTCAGTTACTGGAAACATGCAGCAGTTGAATTTGCTACTCTCAATTGCCCCTAGATATACCCTCCATGGCCAAAAGTATTTGGACAGCTGACCATGAGCTTGCTGGACATTTCAAAAACTAGAGGTATTAAAGTATAGTGACCTCCATGTGATCTTTTGAGCTATAACAACAGCCATTCTTCTAAGAAGGCTTTTCTCTATTCAGGTATTTGAAGTATGAAGTCTGTGTATGGGAATTTGTGCCCATTCAGTCAAAATCCAAAACTGCAACATTTTGTTCTCAGATCCTGAACCATTAAAAAGTCAATAATAGGACTTTGTTGATGGTAAACATGCCTCTGTCCCAACTTATTTTGAGTGTATTACAGACTAAAGTTGTTCATATATACAAAATACAATAAAGTCAGGGAGTAAAAACACTGGAAATATTTTTGTTGTACATCCCTCAGCCTAATAAAAACTAACAATTAACAAGAACTAACAAATCACAGATTCTTGTTTTTTGCATTTTACAGACGTGTCTCAACTTTTTCTAAAATGAATTTTGTACATTTATAGTGGATTCTGCTCCACTCTTGTCCTGTAGTAAATTATAATATAGCCCAGACAAGTGACTTCTCAAAGACTTAAACACTTACTGTAAAAAAAATAATTAAAACGGTTTATAATAAAGAAGCACAGTGGCGTCGGGGTCATGTGATCAGTTTATTTTGCTCATAAGTTCTAAGCTTCAGCCTCTTATTAACGCCAGACGTGACACGCGCTGTGTTTGCCGGGACGAGACGTCTGGTTTATTACAGTATTAGATTTACACTGAGGACGGTGGACGTGCTCGGTCACCAAAAACACAGCTCAGCACATTTTAACAGCAAACAGCAGGCTGGTGGAACAAATGACTGTATTATAACCGCACCAGGGTCCCGGGGGCCAGGGCGGGGGTCAGTAAGCACCTCTGGTGAGCATCTGTGAGCAGTTTGGTATGGTCTCACTGTGCTCTGGTTTCCTTTCATCATCCAGAAACATGCAGAAGTTGAATTTGCTTCTCCCAGTAGTCCCTGATATACAATATACACTGTACACTGATCAGCCATAACATTAAAACCACCTCCTTGTTTCTACACTCACTGTCCATTTTATCAGCTCCACTTACCATATAGAAGCACTTTGTAGTTCTACAATTACTGACTGTAGTCCATCTGTTTCTCTACATGCTTTGTTAACCTTTTTTCACCCTGTTATTCAATAGTCACCACCACAGAGCAGGTATTATTTAGGTGGTGGATCATTCTCAGCACTGCAGTGACACTGACATGGTGGTGGTAAACAAGGAGTGTAGAAACAAGCAGGTGGTTTTAATGTTATGGCTGATCGGTGTATTATATGCTTTATTAACATTAGACATTGCACGTGCTGTGTGTGCCAGGCTGAGACATCTGGTTTATTTTTAGTATTAGCTTCACGTATCGCACAGTGGACGAACAGGAAGAACAGCTCAGCACATTTTGATTACAGGAAGGTAAACAGACTGTAGGTTGTTTTATTATATTGCTACAGGATTACAGGAGTGATAACCTGGCACCAGTTCAGGGTACCCAGTGTAAGTAGTTGCATTATCGCTATTAATGTTTTGTGAAAAAGATTTTTTAGCTTGAGCTCCAAAGAATACCAGGGTACGAACAGATCTGGATTTGTATTTCCTGTCCAGAATGAAGCATTTGATAAAAATGAAAAAGGAAGATTAATATGTCTTAGAGATATTTTTCTAATACTACAAGTAGGGCCCGACTCAATTCCAGGTTTTACCCAATTGCGTTGGGCTTCCTCTGTACTGGTGCTGACCCCCTCCCCTGACTGAGGAGAGCAAGACTAACACATGTGTGCAGTAGCCGACTGCATCTTTTCACCTGCACGAGGCGAGTTCATATGCGGATCAGCCCTGTGTACGGAGAGCCACACCCTGATCAGCATTATTCCTCTACTCTGTGCAGACACCATCAATCAGCCAGCAGAGGTCGTAATTGCATTAGTTATTAGAGTCTCTATGAGGCTTCCTCCCTGGATGAACAATAGCCAAACTTTGTTTATGTTGTCACCCAGCCTAGCCGGATGGCAGAGCTGAGATTCGATACGATGTATTCGAAATCCCAGCTTTGGTGCGCTAGGGTGTTTTACCGCTGCACCACCTAAGAGGCCTAAATTACAGGAAAATTGCAGTCATTAAATTACACTTATAAATTAAATGATAGCCGCTCAGGTGGCGCAGCGGTAAAAACACACGCTGGAACCAGAACTGGGATCTCGAATACATCGTATCGAATCTCAGCTGTGCCTACCGGCTAAGGCTGCGCGGCCACATAAACAACGATTGGCCTGTTGTTCAGATATGGGCGGGACTAAGCCGGATAGGGTCTCTCTCCCATGGCAATTACGACCTCTGCTGGCTGATTGATGGCGCCTGCACAGAGATGAGAAAAGAGTGCTCTCAGGGTGTGTCTCTCCGTACACAACGCTGAGCTGCACTGCACTCGTCAAAGTGTAGGTGATAAGATGCATACGGCTGCTGCCCACGTGTCGGAGGAGGCGTGGGTTAGCTTTGTTCTCCTCAGTCAGAGCAGGGATCGGCATTGGTGGAGAGGAAGCATGATGCAATCGGGCAATTGGACGTGCTAAAAAAGGAGAAAAAGGGGAGAAAATAATAAATAGAATAAATAGAAGCTACGATACACAGCACAGCTACCTTAATAGTTGAATGCAAACCTAGAACATCCAGCGACGATGCGGGACTTCATGTTCTCGCCCCCTTCTGCGGCTACAGAATTGGTTGTTAGTTTTCCAAACTCAGTTACCCGAGTCGTGTTTATAGCTGCTTTACACTTCCACATTTTCACTAAGCGATTGCTAACTGAATTGCCGTAGGATTGCTAGGATGCCTCATAGTGCAAATAAGCCAGTAAACGTGACACACTTGAACGCTGCATGAATGAAAAACGTTAAATCCCAAATTGCAAATGACACTGAAATGATTTTCACAGCCGTGAGTTAGATAGGGCCTTAATTATTACATATAATTATAACATGTTGCTCTCTTGGTTATTGATCCGCTTCATAGACTTCATAGATCTTGGAAGTCCCTTGTTATTAATACCTGCTGCTCAGATGTTTGGTCAATTGTGTGCCAGCGCTCGTTCTCGTGCCATGTGTTTGAATAAATCTGCTCCGTTGTTCTTTTATGGCCAGTTCAGGGAAAAATCATCTCATATCTTACAGGAAGTCAATAAAACCCAAAGAAAGCAGGAGAAGCTTTGTTGTGTAAATATCAGTGTGATGTACAGTGTGTGTGTGTGTGTGTGTGTGTGTGGTGTATTTTCCAAAGCTAATACCTCCAGGGTTTCATTCAGAGCTATTTAAAGCCGGTGCTCTGAGGAAAGACTGACACAGCATATCCAGCCCCTCAATAGAACGTTCAAAACACAACAAGCGCTCGTTCGCGTGAATGAAACGATCTGCGCTCTCATCTCATTTTGTCAGATTAGTTTGGCGAGCTCAGAATGCAGCTGTGCTTTTTAATCCGGCAAGTAAAGCAGAGGCGATTATTCAGGTTTAAATTAAACAGAGTGAAACTGATCCAGGATTTGAGTCAGACTTTATCATTAAATCTGAGTGGTGTGAAAAAAGGCTGTAATCATTATTATTTATTTATGTATTAATTTATTTATTTATGTATTTATTTATTTATCTATTTATTTATTTAGTTAGTTATCTATTTATTTATTTATTTATTTATTTAGTTATTTATTAATTTATTTATTATTTATATCATTTATTTATTACTTAATTCAACAATGTATTCATTATTTATTTTTATAAAATGATTAATGTTTTATTATTTATCTATTTTTATTTATTTTATTTATTTATTTATTATTTATATCATTTATTTATTTATTATATTGTACTTTATTAGTTAATTCATTAATGTATTCATTGTTTTTTTTGAATAAAATAATTGATGTATTATTATTTATGTATTTATTTATTTCATTTATTTATTTTTTTATTTATTATATAGTACTTTATTTATTACTTAATTCATTAATGTATTATAATGTATTATTATTTATTAATGTATGTATTTATTTACCTAATTTATTTACTTCATGCATTTATGTTTTATTTATTTGGATTTTTCCTCTTTTTTTGTTTGATTATAATCAATTTAAAACAACCAGGCAACCTCTGCCGGCTGGCCAGGAAGGCTGCAGACTAGCACATGCCTTTTTGTTTACACGTAAAGCTGATTATTATAAAATATGAGTGGTGTGAAAAAAGAGGTTCTATTATTTATTATTTACATATTTACTAAATTCATTACTTAATTAATTAACATATTTAGTATTTATTATTGTAATAATTTATTTATTTGTTATTTATTTTTTTCCTAGCACTGAAGCCCTGACCTCAACCCCATTGAACCCCACCTTTGGGATGAATTGGGATAGCAGTTGTTAGTCTTGTCCAAGCTTGTTTTTAGTCTTACAAATGCTGAATGGAAATTCATTTTCCCACACTCCAAAAGTTTGTGGAAAGCCTTTTTATAAGATTGGAGGGCTTTTGATTATTATGAATTTTGGGTGGTGTGAAAAAAGAGGCTTTAATCATAATTATTAATAAACATATTATGTACATATTTTATGTATTTGTTTATAATTTAATTTATTTAATAATTAATTAAAATACTCATCATTTTTGTTTTAATAATTTATTTATTTTTCTTTTTTTTATTATTTTATTTATTTATTTATTTAATTATTTATTATTTGTTTATAATTTAATGTATTTAATAATAAATTAATATACTCATAATTTTTTTTTTATTAATTTATTTATTTGTTATTATTTATTATTTTATTTATTTATTTAATATTTTATTATTAGTTGTTCATTTAATTTATTTAATAATAAATTAATATACTCATAATTTTTGTTTTATTAATTTATTAATTTGTTATTATTTATTATTTTTTTTATTTATTTAATGTTTTATTATTAGTTGTTCATTTAATTTATTTAATAATAAATTAATATACTCATTATTTTTGTTTTATTAATTTATTTATTTGTTGTTTATACAAAAGTTTCTGGACAGCCTTTTAAGATGAATGGAGGCTGTTATTGCCGCAAAGGGGGGATATATTCATGTGAATTTTTTGAGAAATTCTAACAGATGCTCTTTATAGATTTTACCCGGATCAGCAGTGTATTTTTCTTCTCATTTCCTTTTTAGGTTCTATTTTGAAAATATTCACAGTGTTAAATGATCAAATTCATCACAAAGACAAATTCATTTTTCATTTCACTGTTACTCATCTGTCCCATGTGTTAAAGCTTTGAGTAAAAACCCGTATAATAATAATGAGAGGATTAATGAACTGGACTAACTGAATCTGTTATTTCCTGACACCAGTCGTTGTTGATCTCACTGTTGTAGGGGAGAGACTCTAGGGCTGCAGATAAGGCTGTTGCTATGGTCCTGAAGGAGATTCCCAATAAGGCGTCCCAAGAAGGCAAACCCCTCCTCACGGTCACCAACAAGGTGGGCACAACTACCCCCGGAACCCGGTCAAAGACCTGGTCTGATTCAGACTGAGCTAAACTGATGGCGAGGTTTTGACCGTCCCATTTCTACCCTCTGTTTTAAACCTCTGGAATCATTAGTATCTGTGTCCCATCAGAGAGTCACTGACCACTTCCTCTGTCCTGTTCTTTCATCCTCAGCTGCTCTATGGGGTCTAAATGCATGTTTAGCTCATTAATATAAATATATTTATATCTTTGTATCCTAGTAACAGCAGGAAGATTCATATAAAACCTTCATTCTGGATAGTAATTGGGCGACATGGTGGCGTAGTGGGTAGTGCTGTCGCCTCACACCAAGAAGGTCCTGGGTTTGATTCTCCAGGAATCTGTTAGATCAGGGTCCTTTCTGAGTGGAGTTTGCATGTTCTCCCTGTGGCCATGTGTGTTTCCTCCCATATTTTAAAAAGACATGCAGTCAGGCTGACTGGAGTTTATAAAAATTGCCCTAAGTGTGAATGGGTGTGTTGGTGTGTGTGTGTGTGTGTGTGTGTTTGCCCTGTGATAGATTGGTGACCTGTTTGGGTTGTTTGTACCTTTGGTCCAATGATTTAGAGCCACTATGACCCTGACCAGGATAAAGTGGTGGTAAAACCGGAATGAACGAATGAATAGAAATGTTAGACCTAGAAATAAAAGAAATGTCCTTATTTACTTTGAAATAAAGGCAGTCTATTTTAGATATAAATATAGAGTGTGTGTGTGTGTATACATATATATATGTGTGTGTGTGTGTATACATATACAGTATGTGTGTGTGTGTATATACAATATATAAATATATATACAGTGTATCACAAAAGTGAGTACACCCCTCACATTTCTGCAAATATTTTATTATATCTTTTCATGGGACAACACTATAGACATGAAACTTGGATATAACTTAGAGTAGTCAGTGTACAGCTTGTATAGCAGTGTAGATTTACTGTCTTCTGAAAATAACTCAACACACAGCCATTAATGTCTAAATGGCTGCAACATAAGTGAGTACACCCCACAGTGAACATGTCCAAATTGTGCCCAAAGTGTCAATATTTTGTGTGACCACCATTATTATCCAGCACTGCCTTAACCCTCCTGGGCATGGAATTCACCAGAGCTGCACAGGTTGCTACTGGAATCCTCTTCCACTCCTCCATGATGACATCACGGAGCTGTTGGATGTTAGACACCTTGAACTCCTCCACCTTCCACTTGAGGATGCGCCACAGGTGCTCAATTGGGTTTAGTCCATCACCTTTACCTTCAGCTTCCTCAGCAAGGCAGTTGTCATCTTGGAGGTTGTGTTTGGGGTCGTTATCCTGTTGGAAAACTGCCATGAGGCCCAGTTTTCGAAGAGAGGGGATCATGCTCTGTTTCAGAATGTCACAGTACATGTTGGAATTCATGTTTCCCTCAATGAACTGCAGCTCCCCAGTGCCAGCAACACTCATGCAGCCCAAGACCATGATGCTACCACCACCATGCTTGACTGTAGGCAAGATACAGTTGTCTTGGTACTTCTCACCAGGGCGCCGCCACACATGCTGGACACCATCTGAGCCAAACAAGTTTATCTTGGTCTCGTCAGACCACAGGGCATTCCAGTAATCCATGTTCTTGGACTGCTTGTCTTCAGCAAACTGTTTGCTGGCTTTCTTGTGCATCAGCTTCCTTCTGGGATGACGACCATGCAGACCGAGTTGATGCAGTGTGCGGCGTATGGTCTGAGCACTGACAGGCTGACCTCCCACGTCTTCAACCTCTGCAGCAATGCTGGCAGCACTCATGTGTCTATTTTTTAAAGCCAACCTCTGGATATAACGCCGAACACGTGGACTCGACTTCTTTGGTCGACCCTGGCGAAGCCTGTTCCGAGTGGAACCTGTCCTGGAAAACCGCTGTATTACCTTGGCCACCATGCTGTAGCTCAGTTTCAGGGTGTTAGCAATCTTCTTATAGCCCAGGCCATCTTTGTGGAGAGCAACAATTCTATTTCTCACATCCTCAGAGAGTTCTTTGCCTTGAGGTGCCATGTTGAATATCCAGTGGCCAGTATGAGAGAATTGTACCCAAAACACCAAATTTAACAGCCCTGCTCCCCATTTACACCTGGGACCTTGACACATGACACCAGGGAGGGACAACGACACATTTGGGCACAATTTGGACATGTTCACTGTGGGGTGTACTCACTTATGTTGCAGCTATTTAGACATTAATGGCTGTGTGTTGAGTTATTTTCAGAAGACAGTAAATCTACACTGCTATACAAGCTGTACACTGACTACTCTAAGTTATATCCAAGTTTCATGTCTATAGTGTTGTCCCATGAAAAGATATAATGAAATATTTGCAGAAATGTGAGGGGTGTACTCACTTTTGTGATACACTGTATATATATATATATATATATATATATATATATATATATATATATATATATATACTGTATATATGTATGTGTGTGTGTGTGTATACAGTATATATATATACAGTATATATATATATATATATATGTGTGTGTGTGTGTGTATACAGTATATATACGTGTGTGTGTATATACAGTATATATATATATATATATATATGTGTGTGTGTGTGTATATACAGTATATATGTATATATATGTGTGTGTGTGTATACAGTATATATACAGTATATGTGTGTGTGTGTATACACAGTATATATATATATATATATATATATATATATATATATATATATATTTATATATTTACAGTGTATCACAAAAGTGAGTACACCCCTCACATTTCTGCAGATATTTAAGTATATCTTTTCATGGGACAACACTGACAGAATGACACTTTGACACAATGAAAAGTAGTCTGTGTGCAGCTTATATAACAGTGTAAATTTATTCTTCCCTCAAAATAACTCAATATACAGCCATTAATGTCTAAACCACCGGCAACAAAAGTGAGTACACCCCTAAGAGACTACACCCCTAAATGTCCAAATTGAGCACTGCTTGTCATTTTCCCTCCAAAATGTCATGTGATTTGTTAGTGTTACTAGGTCTCAGGTGTGCATAGGGAGCAGGTGTGTTCAATTTAGTAGTACAGCTCTCACACTCTCTCATACTGGTCACTGAAAGTTCCAACATGGCACCTCATGGCAAAGAACTCTCTGAGGATCTTAAAAGACGAATTGTTGCGCTACATGAAGATGGCCAAGGCTACAAGAAGATTGCCAACACCCTGAAACTGAGCTGCAGCACAGTGGCCAAGATCATCCAGCGTTTTAAAAGAGCAGGGTCCACTCAGAACAGACCTCGCGTTGGTCGTCCAAAGAAGCTGAGTGCACGTGCTCAGCGTCACATCCAACTGCTGTCTTTGAAAGATAGGCGCAGGAGTGCTGTCAGCATTGCTGCAGAGATTGAAAAGGTGGGGGGTCAGCCTGTCAGTGCTCAGACCATACGCCGCACACTACATCAAATTGGTCTGCATGGCTGTCACCCCAGAAGGAAGCCTCTTCTGAAGTCTCTACACAAGAAAGCCCGCAAACAGTTTGCTGAAGACATGTCAACAAAGCAAATGGATTATTTGGGGCATCCTCAAGCGGAAGGTGGAGGAGTGCAAAGTCTCGAATATCCGCCAGCTCCGTGATGTCGTCATGGAGGAGTGGAAAAGCATTCCAGTGGCAACCTGTGAAGCTCTGGTAAACTCCATGCCCAGGAGAGTTAAGGCAGTTCTGGGAAATAATGGTGGCCACACAAAATATTGACACTTCAGGAACTTTCACTAAGGGGTGTACTCACTTTTGTTGCCAATGGTTTAGACATTAATGGCTGTATATTGAGTTATTTTGAGGGAAGAATAAATTTACACTGTTATATAATTTTGTCAGTGTTGTCCCATGAAAAGATATACTTAAATATCTGCAGAAATGTGAGGGGTGTACTCACTTTTGTGATACACTGTATGTGTGTACATGTACAGTATATATATGTATGTGTGTATATACATGTACATATGCGTGTGTGTGTGTGTATATATCTATATATATATACATGTACATGTATGTGTGTGTGTGTGTATATGTTTGTGTGTGTGTATATGTGTGTGTGTGTATATTTATATATATATACATGTACATATATGTGTGTGTGTGTGTATATGTTTGTGTGTGTGTATATGTGTGTGTGTGTATATTTATATATATATATACATGTACATATATGTGTGTGTGTGTGTGTGTGTGTATATGTTTGTGTGTGTGTATATGTGTGTGTGTGTATGTTAGGGTCTTGCTTATGAGCTGAGGTTCAAACCCAAATATTCCGACTGACAGTCCAAAGCTCCACCCACTAGGCTACCAGTGTCCTGTACCAGTGTCCTGTAATTTCACTTATGTTAAAGTCAGGTTGCAGTGTAAGGTGACAGCAGTCCTGTTCCGTAAACGAAGCTGATTTGAACAGTCTGATGTTTTTACACCTCATGAGCAGCTCATCCTGGTCCGTGTTCCTGTCCTCACTGCTGTATGTGAGCGCATGTCCGGGCTCTGAGTCTCTGTGCTGACAGTGCGGTCCCGGTCCTGCTAACACCACGCTGGCTTGTGTTTGTGTTGTCTGCTTTTACGTGTGTGTGTGTGTGTGTATGATTTGAAATGTGCTTGTTCTGTTTGTGTAGTGCATGTGTTACTCTAAGATGCTGCCATTTTTATTCTAATGATTTAATTGAAGTACATGGTGATGTTTATTTTCTTTTAGTGTGTGCATGCTTCATGTTTTAAATCTATTTAATATTTATATGTATTTAAATGTGTGCAAATCTACTAACTGCTGCTTCCCTTCTGTGTGCTCCCACTATATAACTAATTCATTTAATTTAGAATGTATTAACTGAAAGGAAAGGAACAATATTCGGCCACTTTAGTTTTTGTAATATAATAATCTAACACACTGCCAGTGCATTAATCCACTTCACATTTACACACAGAATGTTTTAATTTTAATTTTGTACTTTAAAATATAAACCAAAAAAGTGTGTACTTGTCAAGCTCGGTCTTCGGTCGACGGGGTGTGTGACAGTACCATCATGGCCAAAAATATTGGCACCCCTGCACTTCTTTGAGAAAAAGCACCAGTTCTTCTAATTACAGATGCTTTTCTTTGCATCTTTATTTTCTTTATTTTGCATCAGAACCACACAAATAATCTTAAAATTATTAATCCCTTCTGACCAAATGTATTACCTTTTCGAAATACCTTTAAAATAAAAATTAATTGGCCGCTCAGGTGGCGCAGCGGTTTAAACACATGCTAGAACCAGACCTGGGATCTCGAATACATCGTATTGAATCTCAGCTCAGCTCTGCCTGCCGTCTAAGGCTGAGCGGCCACATGAACAACGATTGGCCTGTTGTTCAGATATGGGCGGGACTAAGCCGGATGGGGTCTCTCTCTCATGACTGGTGCAATTACAACCTCTGCTGGCTGATTGAGACAAGAAAAGAGTGCTGTCAGGGTGTGTCTCTCCGTACACAACGCTGAGCCGCACTGCACTCGTCAAAGTGTAGGTGATAAGATGCATACGGCTGCTGCCCACGTGTCGGAGGGGGCTTGGGTTAGCTTCGTTCTCCTCAATCAGAGCAGGGATCGGCATTGGTGGAGAGGAAGCATGATGCAATCGGGCAATTGGACGAGCTAAAAAAGGGAGAAAAAGGGAGAAAATGCATAAACAAAATATAAATTAAAAAAAGGAATTTATTTTAAGAAAATAAAAATATTAAATAAATAAAAATACAGTTTAAACTAAACAGTGCTTTTATCGGCAGTTATCGGCACCCCTGCATCAAACGCTTTGTGCTCACAACCCAAAAAATAAATTAATAAATAAATAAAAATATTGGGTAGTTCACCCTTGGGAAACATAATAGTACCTAAAATCAATTTTATCATGTAAAGAGAGCCTTCTCCCGACTGCAGATTTAAGATGGGTGTCTCGGGTGTTTGATTCAGGGATTCAGAGGTGGCCACTTTAGTCTCCAGTGCTTAGTACATTTCACTGTCCTGCTGGAAGACCCATGAACTCTAACAGAGACCCAGGCTCGGTGGGTAGTGCTGTTGCCTCACAGCAAGAAGGTCCTGGGTTCGTCCTTTCTGTGTGGAGTTTACATGCTCTCCACGTGTCTGTGTGGATTTCCTCCGGGTGCTCCGGTGTCCTCCCACAGTCCAAACACATGCAGTCAGGTTAATTGGAGATACTAAAATCCCCCTAGGTATGAGTGTGTGTGTGTGTGTGTGTGTGTGTGTGTGTGTGTGTGTGTGTGTGTGTGTTTGCCCTGTGATGGACTGGCGACCTGAATCCACTGTGACCCTGAATCAGATTACGTGGTGGTAAAACACACAATGAATAAATGACTGCCTCTGTAAATGCTCTCTTGACTAAATAGACACAAATTCCCACAGCCACACACTGAACCTTTGGTGTCAAGTGTAAAGGCTTGTTAGACTGTTTTGTTAGATTGTTAAAATTCATCAATTTTTACCCTTTTAATGCATCTCAATCTAGTCGTGTCCAATTTAGTCATATCCAATTACCCCGATTAACTTATTATTATTATTATTATTATTATTATTATTATAATATAACACAACTTTTCTGTATTATCACTCAGAATTAAGGCGCCTCAGTAGGAGCTTTTTAAGGGATCTAAGGATTTAGACATGCCCTCTTCTCAGGAGTGAGTAGGATGATGTAAAATGCATCTATATCCAGTTTAATAGATTTTTAATATTAAATATTAATATTGTGATGAAAGCTGCCTTAAATTTACTATCGATAAAGAGAAGTGGACAAGAAGCAAAGATTATTTTTATAGTATAATAAATCCCTGCTCCTAAAATAGAAAAGTTTATCTGGATGCATCACAGAAAGGAAACTCCTGCTGCAGAGAGTAATGATCGTCCACCCCGCCCTCTCATACCCAGCCGAACAGCAACCCCGCCACCCCGAAGTCTCCTGCCAGCCTCCTGCCTCCAGTTTCCCCTGACAACAATATCTAAGAGATGTCTGTGGGAGCGAATACCCTGGCGGCACAATTAGCCGAGGTTTCCGTGATATAATTCCAGCTTCACCCTTCAGCTCTCGTAAACAAACAGACGCAGCACTTTATAGGACGAAGGGTAGAACAAATAAAGGAACACGAATCTTACACATACATAAATACAATCAGCCACGCCCATATTACCATATATGGCATTTAAGGCGTGTCCACACAGAAGTGCTCTTTTCCTATAAACACAATGAGCCACACCCACATTTCCATATACGGCATTTAAGGCGAGTCCACACAGAAGTGCTCTTTTCCTCTAGATAAAATTAGCCACACCCACATTTCCATATAAGGTATTAATGGCGTGTCCACACAGATTTAATCTTTTCCCAAAAATAAAATCAGTCACACCCACATTTCCATATATGCATTTAATGCGTGTCCACACAGAAGCGCTCTTTTCCTATAAACACAATGAGCCACACCCACATTTCCATATACAGCATTTAAGGCGTGTCCACACAGAAGTGCTCTTTCTCAAAAATAAAATCAGTCACACCCACATTTCTATATATGCATTTAAGGCGTGTCCACACAGAAATACAGAACAAATCCGTAAATTCAGAAGTAAGTCGTAAATGCCTTATATGGAAATTAGGCAGCAAGGCAGCTCACTAGGTTTTTAGACAGATCTACACAGCGCCTGGGGAAACTCACACAGCCACAGGGAGAACATGCTAACTCCACACAGAGAGGCCCCTGGCTGGCTGTCTGGCTGGGGAATCGAACCCAGGCCCTTCCTACTGTGAGGTGACAGTGCTACCTGCTGTGCCACCGTGCCGCCCCATTCTTGACTATTTCTGTTCTATTTAAATCACTGTAATAAGTCGACGATTCATCTTAGAACCGATTGTTCGGTCTTTAAGGATTTTATTGAATGTCTATAAAGAAAATGAACAGAATATTTAGCTTCAGGAACCAGAGCTGCTGGTAAAGCAGGTAGTTACAGATGAGTTCCATACATCTTCATTCTGGTGGACTTGCCAGCTTTAACTGTAATTTGGGTTTGGCGACGTCCACAGCTGATACATTATAACCCACCTAATGCACTTCTGTAATCAAGTAACAGCAGCAGAACTTATTAATCACGTTCCATCGCTGCTTAATTGTAATGTCCTGATGTCTGAGGGATCGATTTCTCATTGATTGTGATTCTAGAAACATTTCTGCTGAGAGTCATAATAGTCATTGGAAATAATAATTAATAATATAATAATAATAAAGTAATAATAATAATAATAATAACAATAATAACAATAATTATTATTATTATAAAACAACAACAATAATAATAACATTCATATTAATAATTATAATAACAACAACAATAATTATTGTTATAATAACTACAACAACAATAATAATAACAATGATAATAATAATAATAATAACAATAATAATAATAATTATTACTATTATTATAATAACAATATATTAATAATAATAATAAAAAATAATAACAATAATAATTATAATAACAACAATATAATAATAATAATAATAACAATGCGGTAATAATAACAATTAAATTAACTATAATAAAATAGTAATAAAGTAATAATAATAAAAGGGGTATTAGTAGTAATAATAATAATAATTATTATTATAATAACAATAATAATAACAATATAAATTTTTATAGTGATAGTAATAATAATAATAATATTATTATTAATAATAATAATAATAATAAAAGGTGTATTAGTAGTAGTAATAATATTAATAATAATAATAATAATAATAATAATAAAAGGGGTATTAGTAGTAGTAATAATAATAATAATCCAGGGTGAATGGAAGACCTTTATTTGTCATATATACATATACAGTACGTGTACAGTACAATGAAATTCAACTTTGTAAGCCGGGGTGATAGTGCAGGGGCAGCCATTGTACGGCACTTCTGAAGCCAAAAGGGTTGAGGGCCTTGCTCAAGGACCCAACAGTGGCAGCTATTGCCTGTCCCATTAACAATCCTCATTAACGTCAGCAGATCTGCTTTATTTACATTCACTGCAGAAAGCTTTAATTGAAAACAGCAGGAAACGATCCAATTAAGTGGCGGATTCCTAAAAGACTCTCTTCTTTCATTAAGCTTCACATTTCACGTGCGGTTACAGAGCAGAACGTTATGCTTTTTTAATGATCCTGGCAGATGAAGAATTAAAATGAAGCCCGAGAGCTGCAGTCATTTCTAAATAAAACATTCAGACTGAGACTGGCACCACATTTTCTCCCTGGCATTAAGGAACAGAACAAACACGTCCTGGAAGATAGTTCAGCTTGTAGTCTGTTATTCATAAAGTATTTTCACATGAATTGTAAATGTTTGTCCTTTTATTTATAATTTATAACTAATGATTACAGTAGTGAAAGTATTTGAATAGTGTGAACACCAGCGTGAAGCTACGTTTATTACAAAACCCCAACGAAACCCGACCTGCACCTAGAACTCAATGCTGGCAGCTGTAGCCTAGCGGTTTAAGTATTGGACTAGTGATTGAAAGGTTGCTGGTTGCCACTGTTGGGCCCCTAAGCAAGGCCCTTAACTCTCAATTGCTTAGACGGTATACTGTATACAAATATCGTAGTGATGGAGCACATTCGCCTCATTCATTAATACATAAAAATGCAGTGTGCTTAATTCTGATTAGCCTGATCAGCGTGTTCTTTCTTTAATCCGGAGCGAGGCTTTACAAATTTGTAGTGTAAATAATTTAAGCAGATTAATGACCTTAGATGTTACACGTTATGCAAAAATGTAAAATATATGAAATGTTACTTTGGAAAAAGTGTAAATAGCTACAGTAGCAAAATATACATATACACCAACCAGGCATAACATAACAGTGCATCACAGTTTGTTGCGTATGGGGCTTCATAGCCTCAGACCAGTCAGGGTGCCCATGCTGACCCCTGTTCACCGCCGAGTCCATGGCTCGACGGGTAAGGGCTGTTTTGGCACCAAGAGGGATCAACACAATATTAGGAAGGTGGTCAAAATGTTATGCCTAATCGGTATATTTATATATACAGTGGAACCTGGATTTAATGAACTAAAAGATGGGAGCACTGATCCGTAAAATGCGATTGTACGAAACAGCCTCATCGCAAAAATGAGGCATACAGTGTATCACAAAAGTGAGTACACCCCTCACATTTCTGCAGATATTTAAGTATATCTTTTCATGGGACAACACTGACAAAATGACACTTTGACACAATGAAAAGTAGTTTGTGTGCAGCTTATATAACAGTGTAAATTTATTCCTCCCTCAAAATAACTCAATATACAGCCATTAATGTCTAAACCACCGGCAACAAAAGTGAGTACACCCCTTAGTGAAAGTTCCTGAAGTGTCAATATTTTGTGTGGCCACCATTATTTCCCAGAACTGCCTTAACTCTCCTGGGCATGGAGTTTACCAGAGCTTCACAGGTTGCCACTGGAATGCTTTTCCACTCCTCCATGACGACATCACGGAGCTGGCGGATATTCGAGACTTTGCGCTCCTCCACCTTCCGCTTGAGGATGCCCCAAAGATGTTCTATTGGGTTTAGGTCTGGAGACATGCTTGGCCAGTCCATCACCTTTACCCTCAGCCTCTTCAATAAAGCAGTGGTCGTCTTAGAGGTGTGTTTGGGGTCATTATCATGCTGGAACACTGCCCTGCGACCCAGTTTCCGGAGGGAGGGGATCATGCTCTGCTTCAGTATTTCACAGTACATATTGGAGTTCATGTGTCCCTCAATGAAATGTAACTCCCCAACACCTGCTGCACTCATGCAGCCCCAGACCATGGCATTCCCACCACCATGCTTGACTGTAGGCATGACACACTTATCTTTGTACTCCTCACCTGATTGCTGCCACACATGCTTGAGACCATCTGAACCAAACAAATTAATCTTGGTCTCATCAGACCATAGGACATGGTTCCAGTAATCCATGTCCTTTGTTGACATGTCTTCAGCAAACTGTTTGCGGGCTTTCTTGTGTAGAGACTTCAGAAGAGGCTTCCTTCTGGGGTGACAGCCATGCAGACCAATTTGATGTAGTGTGCAGCGTATGGTCTGAGCACTGACAGGCTGACCCCCCACCTTTTCAATCTCTGCAGCAATGCTGACAGCACTCCTGCGCCTATCTTTCAAAGACAGCAGTTGGCTGTGACGCTGAGCACGTGCACTCAGCTTCTTTGGACGACCAACGCGAGGTCTGTTCTGAGTGGACCCTGCTCTTTTAAAATGCTGGATGATCTTGGCCACTGTGCTGCAGCTCAGTTTCAGGGTGTTGGCAATCTTCTTGTAGCCTTGGCCATCTTCATGTAGCGCAACAATTCGTCTTTTAAGATCCTCAGAGAGTTCTTTGCCATGAGGTGCCATGTTGGAACTTTCAGTGACCAGTATGAGAGAGTGTGAGAGCTGTACTACTAATTTGAACACACCTGCTCCCTATGCACACCTGAGACCTAGTAACACTAACAAATCACATGACATTTTGGAGGGAAAATGACAAGCAGTGCTCAATTTGGACATTTAGGGGTGTAGTCTCTTAGGGGTGTACTCACTTTTGTTGCCGGTGGTTTAGACATTAATGGCTGTATATTGAGTTATGTTGAGGGAAGAATAAATTTACACTGTTATATAAGCTGCACACAGACTACTTTTCATTGTGTCAAAGTGTCATTTTGTCAGTGTTGTCCCATGAAAAGATATACTTAAATATCTGCAGAAATGTGAGGGGTGTACTCACTTTTGTGATACACTGTAAAACACAGTAAAAAGGAGAGAACAAAGCGAGCCTCCCGACAAAATAAAGTCTATCACTCATGTAAACAGAGAGATGTGCCCCGGCTAGTGGATGATTACTGAACTACTGGTCTTGGGTCGCTTCTTGTGGGAATTTTAAACCATCAGACCAGACTTCCGGTTCTCCAGATTTTGTCTGTTAAATCTGAAATCTGTTAAATGGAGGTCTGTTATACCCCCCTCCCATTTTTTACCAACTGCTTTATCATGGTCAGGGCTCTCATCAATAGCCCACTCAGATTAGAACTCATGGATCTCAGCACTGGTGGGCGAGTGGAACATCCTGCTGCATCTACAGATTGATTTTAAGGTAGTTTTATCTTATAGAATTTAACTGTCTGGTTGTGGTGTTGGCATGAGTGGTGAAGGAACACTGAAAGCACAGCCTGTACTTCCATCTAAATTAAATCTGATAATCAAACAGAAACCAACTCTATATTAATGCCCATAGATTTGAAATGGAATGTCATACAAGCTCATGATCAGGTGTCTACATATTTATGGCCATGTAGCAGAGACTGAGACTTTAAAAGTCGGGTCTGAGAGGAAGATTTGTTGATCTAGACAGTAGGCAGTTACAGTAGAAGAGCCCTCAGTGTGGTGCTGATTCGTCCGGCGTGGCTGACAGAGCGTTGGTGAGAGGTGGATGATGATGATTGATGTGTTTTCTCACTTCTACTCCGCCGCTACCCCTAAACCACAAAAACAATCTGATATCCACGAACTTGTGAGCTAAGAGACTCTGAGCTGCAGTGGGAGCTGATCTTAATGACACGAGCTCTACATGTGAGCTTTAAAATAGAAATGCTGTCATGTAGCTGCGCTCTTTCATTTTCACACCATCAGCATGAGAAAAGAAAATCAGTATACAGGACCACCGGTCTTCAGCTCCGTGTCTGAGGTACTGACCAAAACAAACACTGAACTAAAAGGTTATACCCCCGAATCTAAATCAAATATACACCAGATATTATTATTATTATTATTATTATTATTATTGTATTATTATTATTATTACCATTATTATTACCATTATTATTACTATTTTTATTTTTTATTATTATTACTGTAAATTAGTATTATTGTTATTACTGTTAATTAGTAGTAGTATTAGTAGCTGTAAGAGTAAAAGTAGTTGCAGTAGAAGTAGTACTAGTATTATCATTAGTAGTAGTATTAGTAGTAGGAGTAGTACTTGTATTAGTATTGAGTTAAGTAGCAGTATTAGCAGTGGTAGTATTAGTAGTAATAGTTATTAGTGGTAATAGTATAGTAGTAGAAGTTGTAGTAGCAGTACTGTAGTATTAGTAGAAGTAGAAGTTGTAGTAGCAGTAGAAGTATTAGTAGAATTAGTAGTAGCAGTAGTATTAGTAGTAGCAGTACAAGTCATAGCAGTAGTAGTAGTAGAAGTAAAAGTTGTGGTAGTAGTAGTACAAGTAGTAGTAGTAGTAGCAGTAGAAGTTGTGGTATTGATGTGTTTTCTCAATTATAGTAGTAATATAAATAGTAGAAGTAGTGGTAATAGTATAGTAGTAGTAAATATATTAGTAGTAGTATTAGTAGTTGGAGTAGTATTGGGTTAAATAGCAGTATTAGCAGTGGCAGTATTAGTAGTAATAGTTAATAGTTGTAATAGTATAGTAGTAGAAGTTGTAGTAGTAGTAGAAGTATTAGTAGTATTAGTAGTAGTAGCAGAACAAGTTACAGCAGTAGTAGTAGTAGTAGTAGAAGTAAAAGTAGTAGTAGTAGAAGTATTAGTAGTAGTAGAAGTAAAAGTTACAGTACTAGAAGTAGTAGTAGTAGCAGTAGAAGTTGTGGTATTGATGTGTTTTCTCAATTATATTAGTAATATAAATAGTAGTAGTAGTAGTAATAGTATAGTAGTAGTAAATATATTAGTGATAGTACTAGTAGTTGTAAGAGTAGTAGTAGTATTATAAGTAGTAGAAGAAGAAGTAGTAGTAATAGTAAGTAATATAAGTTGTAGTAGTAGTACTAGTAGTATAGTAGTAGTAGATGTAATAGTAATATAAGTAGTAGAAGAAGAAGTAGTAATAGTAATAGTGATATAAATTGTAGTAGTAGTAGCGGTAATAGTATAGTAATAGTAGAATAAGAAGTTGCAATTGTAGTAGTTGTAGTAGTAGTGGCATTAATAGTACTAGTAGTGGAAGTATTAGTGGTAGTGTTATTATTAGTAGTAATAGTAATAGTATAGTAGTAGTATTGGTATTAATAGTACTAGTAGTAGAAGTATTAGTGGTAGTGTTATTATTAGTAGTAATAGTAATAGTATAGTAGTAGTAGTGGTATTAATAGTACTAGTAGTGGAAGTATTAGTGGTAGTGTTATTAGTAGTAATAGTAATAGTATAGTAGCAGTAGTGGTATTAATAGTACTAGTAGTGGAAGTATTAGTGGTAGTGTTATTAGTAGTAGTAATAGTATAGTAGTAGTAGAAGTATTAGTGGTAGTGTTATTAGTAGTAGTAATAGTATAGTAGTAGTAGTAGTGGTATTAGTAGTACTAGTAATAGTATTAGAAGTATTAGTGGTAGTAGTATTAGTAGTAGTAGTAGTAGTAATATTATAGTAGTAGTAGAAGCAGTGGTATTAGTAGTACTAGTTGTAGTAATAGTAGTAGTATAAGTAGTACCATCAGTAGTAGCAATGTGCCACACAGTACCAGAATTCCTACACCTGACTTTTTAGGGGAGCCCCAATTTCTGCCCACCTTTCAAAACATGCCAGTAGATGTTTTAATCTTGCTGTCTGAGTTAGTGGGTGGGGGTAAGGGAGTGATGCCCTCTAGTAGTTGGTGCCTCCCTGTTCAGTCCAGTTTAAAGATTATAAAAGCAAACACTCTAGATTCTATCCTTAGTCCACCAGAGCGATAACTGATGATGCACTATATGGACAAAAGTATTGGGACACTCCTCCTAATTATTGAGTTCAGGTATTTCGAACACGCCCATTCCTATCAGGTGTACTGTAGTAAATATAGCAGAATTTACCACAGATTAATGCCTGATTAACTTGCCGCTGCACTGTCGGTCCTGTTTGCATGAGTTCAGGATGATGAGCTGATTTTCTAGATCTCACCAGAATATCTGATTGTTTTTCAGCATGTGAGTGAACCACAGGAGAGTCGCCCCCTGCTGAGTCCCTCCATCGATGACTTCCTGTGTGAGACTAAGTGTGATGGAGCTGCCCGTCCCGTAACGTCCAACACAGCAGGTAACAGACCAGCCTTCTCAACAACGTCCGACACCTGAGCCCCAAAACTATGCCCATTATAACAAAGCTGAGCCCCAAGAAGCTGATATTTTAAAACATGTCTGTAAGAAAAAGTATTTGACCCTCGGCCTGATTTCTTCTATTCTGTCAGTTTATCATATTAGTAGATGGGCGCTTCTTTTCACCTGCACAAGGTGGGTTCATATGGAGATCCGTATAGCGCACAGAGAGTCTCAGTGCATCAATCAGCCAACAGAGGTCGTAATTTAAGCGGTAATGAGGAACCCCCTCTGGCATTCAAACCCTCGAACAAGCAGAGCTGAGATGGTGGTGGGCTAACGTGGGATAACATAACCGCTGCTCCACCCGAGCGCCTTGAGCTCCATGTATCAGAAAAAACACGTCCAACAAACAAATCATCATGTGTCAGGTAGTTTAGTAATTAAAGAAATTAGGCAAAACCAGCGAGTACTCTCAGATCAAACAACACCTCGTACATTTCCCTCCTGATTCACCCTTCATGAAACAGGCCTCTAATCATTTTTAGGAACGGATCGGTACCACCAAACCCAATTTGCTTGCAGCGAACGCCACCGATCATTTGTGATCCCCGGTGAGCGTTTAGTTATGAGATGTGGAGCGGCAGCAGCCTGCTGTTTGATTGCAAACAGAAGGAAGTTCTAAATGCAACATGTAGGTAATTAAAGCCCGACGTCGACGCATTTCAAACGATTCACACAATTACGGACGAACGGTGTTGTGTTCTGCGCTGGGAAATCATCCAGTATGGTTTTATTTTAGAGAGAAACCTAATAGAGACAGATCTGAGGCTTCAGCGCTGTTTGAGGAGCTGAAATAATGAGTTAGAGCTTCAGATTTCCTGCTAAGGGATGAATCAGCACTTCATTAAACAGTGCAAATATATTATATCTCACTAAAATAATCATAAGAAATGTACAGTTCCTCCAAAATAATCCTTATCATTTCCTTATTCAATGTGACTAATTAGTTTATCCTGCTGAGGGTCGTGTGGGGTGTGTCGTCCCCCGGAAACGAAAAAACACACAAATACCCTATTTCAAATTATAAAGCATTAAATGGCTTTTTTTGGACTGAGTCTGTGGAAATTTGTGCTTATTTGGTCAAAACCTGTTAATTTAACTGTAAGGCACCGTTTAAAATAACAACAAGATGTGCAGTTATACTGTTATTTTTATACATGTGCAACATCTCTACTGTATCTACTGTAATACCTCTACATGTGAAATATATAGCATATTTTTATACACTTTTATTTACTTATCCATCCATTTATCTATCCATCCATTTATCCATCCATCCATTTATCTATCCATTTATCCATCTATTCATTCATCCATCCATTCATTCATCCATTTATCCATCCATTCAACTTTTCTTTTATCAATAACTTTTTATCCGTTAATTTATTAATCCATTCATTCATTATTTTATTCATTCATCCACCCATT
Organism: Trichomycterus rosablanca; assembly: GCF_030014385.1. NCBI lineage: Eukaryota > Metazoa > Chordata > Actinopteri > Siluriformes > Trichomycteridae > Trichomycterus > Trichomycterus rosablanca. The sequence continues at coordinate 3,203,671 of NC_085993.1, read as the reverse complement.
CATCCATTTATTCATTCATTCATTCATTCATTCAGAAGTGCATTTGTAAGGTCAGACACTCATGTTGGATGAGAAGTCCTGGCTGACAATCAACATTCCAATTCACCGTGTAGGTGTTTGCTGGAGTTGAGGTCAGGGCTCTGTGCAGGTCACTATAGTTCCTCCCACCTAACTCATCCAGCCGTGGCTCTATGGAGAACAGTGGGCACAGAGAAACAGTACCCATAGTCCAAGATCTCAGCACTGGGCGACTGGCATGTTTTTTGGGCTAGCGTGTTTTACCGCGGAGCAGCGGAACATCTGTCCATCTGTGATTACAATAACCGACACAGCTGTCACGGGAATCTGACACTGTCATCGTAAAGGAAGGGCGGCGAGGATCTTCTGGGATCGCCGCTCTCAGATCCGCTGTTTTTGGGCAAATGACAGTTAATAAGATTTAATCAGTCCCGGGCACACTCATCCTCTAGCTGGCACAGACACGGCATCAGGGCTGCTTCTGTTTTCTAATTAGCTTTAGTCGAACCTCTGGGAAATAAACTGAGATAAGATTTTTATTTTACTGACACCGAACAAGGAAAAATTGTGTTTAGCACGCGATTTCAAGCACATAGCATAATTATGGAATATTAAAGTGTACACACTGTAGATTTAATAAAAACTCAGTGAAACTTAATAGCACACCAGAGCGAACCGCTACCGGCAAGCCGGGCACCTCCCAAGAGTAGGAATGTTGAATGGATTCCTTATAACTGCTGCAATTACGACCTCTGCTGGCGGGTCCATGGCGCTACACAGAGACGAGGGATAATGGATGCATTGTGGCTCTCCGTGCGCGATACGGATCTCCATATGAAGGTGAAAAAGAAGTGGTTCAGGCTGTGTTCGGTCAGGAATAGAGGTCTGCAGCACTAGTGGAAGTAAAAAGGGGTTTGTGTGATTGGATATGTCTACATTTGGAGAAAAATTGAGCATGAGCACATACAGTCAGGGTCACTTTATTAGAAACACCTTCCTGAAAGAGTAACAGTCAGATCTGGTGTGCTAGCATAAAGGTCCTGGGTTTGATTCCAAGGTGTAGTGGTGTTTGCATGTTCTCCCTGTGTCTGTGTGGGTTTCCTCCGGGAGCTCTGGGTTTCTCCAACAGTCCAAATACATGCAGTCAGGTGAACTGGAGATACAAAGTTGTCCATGACTGTGTTTGATATAACCTTGTGAACTGATGAATCTTGTGTAATGAGTAACTACCGTTCCTGTCATGAAAGTAACCAAAGTGTAAAACATGACGTTAAAATCCTAATAAACAAATGAACAAACAAATGTAGATAAATTCTCACTGATGTTTAATTTGTATAAAGGTGTAATTATACAAGTGTCGTTTATTTGTACATCTCCAGGATCCAGCAATTTAACTTAATTGCAAATTGGCTTCCAACCTTCATATAAACCTTGTTCAGAACACATCACCATTTCTCACAGGAACAATCCAGCAATGAGAAAAGTAATAATGTGATCTCAGCAAGCGGCAACTAAAGAAAAAGTGCTTGTTATGCGAAAGCAGCCAAGGAAAATAGGGCATCCTTCCCACCCAGCGAGCGGAGCCAATTTCTCTCTCCCGGACCTTGTTCTCTCAGTCATGAATGAGTGTGACTCTGTTTGTGTGTCCTGATGAGACACATGCTAACAAAAGTGACTTTTAAATCTTCTGTTTATGCATTTTTACTCTTTTTTACCCAGTCCAGTCTTGTTCAATTGGTGCTTATATATCTCTCATCGTTGTTGCCACCTTGACCCCAATCGAGGAGGGCAGAGGCTGTCACATGCCCCTTTTGATACACGTGTAGCCACCAATTGCTTCTTTTCAGCTGCCAGGGGTGAAGGGTGCAGAGTCAGTCGTTGTCCCTCCCCCTACTGTCATACAGCCAATAGTGTGTCGGTGTAGCCGCCCGACGGGGTGATAGCAGAGCTGAATACTCGAGCAATTCGAATATAAGAGTTCCAAAATTCAGCACTGGTGGGATAGCGGTTTTAACTTCTGCATCCCCTAGCACCCAACAGTGGTTTTTTTAACCTTTTTTAATACTTATTGTGTTATAATATTACGTATAATATTAATAAATGTACGTGTGTGCCACAGGTTTAAAATTCCTTCTCTTCTGTACGCAGTCCTGTCCTCATCTCTGGACCTACTGGACCTGAGTGAGCCCGGTGATAGTAGGAACAGCAGAAAAAGTCCGGTGTCCATTAAGAACACACCTTACAGAAAGAAGCTGGATGAAACGGAGCTGATCCAGGTGGACGTGGAACAGAACAAACCCTGCTCCCGCACGTCTGCCAAAGATTCTCTGGATTCAGGTACCCAGCATATGAGCTGGCAGAATTATCAGTGCTAATAAGGCACAACGACTTTCTCAGTAAAGGAAATGTCACTGTCAGTCATCTGTGGCTCCATGTGCTTTATAATAGCATGGCAGGTGGGCAGTATTCTGTAGCCTGCGCTCCCTGCCAATCTCTACACTAGCAATGATTACATAATGATTATAGCTACCATCATTTATATCAAGAGTATACACCGATCAGCCATAACATTAAAACCACCTCCTGGTTTCTACACTCACTGTCCATTTTATCAGCTCCACTTACCATATAGAAGCACTTTGTAGTTCTACAATTACTGACTGTAGTCCATCTGTGTCTCTACATACTGTTTTAGCCCCCTTTCATGCTGTTCTTTAATGGTCAGGACCACCACAGAGCAGGTATTATTTAGGTGGTGGATCATTCTCAGCACTGCAGTGACACTGACATGGTGGTGGTGTGTTAGTGTGTGTTGTGCTGGTATGAGTGGATCAGACACAGCAGCGCTGCTGGAGTTTTTAAACACCGTGTCCACTCACTGTCCACTCTATTAGACACTCCTACCTAGTCGGTCCACCTTGTAGATGTAAAGTCAGAGACGATCGCTCATCTATCGCTGCTGTTTGAGTCGCTCATCTTCTAGACCTTCATCAGTGGTCACAGGACGCTGCCCACGGGGCGCTGTCGGCTGGTTATTTTTGGTTGGTGGACTATTCTCAGTCCTGCAGTGACAGTGAGGTGTTTAAAAACTCCAGCAGCGCTGCTGTGTCTGATCCACTCATACTAGCACAACACACACTAACACACCACCACCATGTCAGTGTCACTGCAGTGCTGAATGAGAATGATCCACCACCTAAATAATACCTGCTCTGTGGTGGTCCTGTGGGGGTCCTGACCATTGAAGAACAGGGTGAAAGCAGACTAAAAAAAGTATGTAGAGAAACAGATGGACTACAGTCAGTAATTGTAGAACTACAAAGTGCTAAAATGGACAGTGAGTGTAGAAACAAGGAGGTGGTTTTAATGTTATGGCTGATCAGTGTACGTGGACACATTACAGTACAGTGAAATTCATTTTACGTATATCGGTCAGCGTGCAGAGTGGAGCAGACGGGGTAAGGGGCCTTGCTCAAGGGCCCGACAGTGGATTTGAACTGACAACCTTCCTATTAATAGCCCAAAGCTTTACACACTAGGCTACCACTGTCCCGTAACACTTTATAGTGTAAAATCCTTTATATATCTGCTTTATGTTCTAACTTCTAACTTTATCTGACCGGATGTTGACAGCTGTTCCATCAGCGCTCGATAAATGGGACGAGCTCAGCCTTCATCCGGAGAGAACCGGGAGCAGGAAGTGGAAACTTGACCGAAGAAGCTCTTCAAAAAATTCTGTAGAGTTTGCATGGTAAAGTTTTACCCTCAACAAGTCCTAAAACTAATTGGTTGAATTATTTTAAAGCTTTAAAATACCTGTAACACTGCAGCAGACGTGCGGTCTCATTATTTTTGTTTCTTCTAACACCCCCGCAGGTCCACTGACAGCAAAACACAACCTGAACCCGCCACCAAGAACTCATTAGAAATAAATTACAAGGTGGAGACGGAGACATCCCCGTCTACCCAGGTACGTTTATTAATGTCTGACATGGTTTAAATATCTGTTACACACCAGTATTACAGTACCTGTGATCCCTCACTAGCTGAGATTGTTGTTTTATTGTATTATTAGAGGTGGGTGGAACAAACAGAGCAGATTGTATGTGTACGGTACAGTGTGAGCAATTGAGGGTTGAGGTCCTCACAGTGGTGGGGCTTGAACCAGCACCCTTCTGATCACTAGTCCAGTACCTTAACCACTCAGCCCCATTTTCTTTAAATATTAATATATTTAATATAAAAATTATACACACCGATTAGGCATAACAATATGACCACCTTCCTAATATTGTGTTGGTCCCCATTTTGCTGCCCCATACACAACAAACTGTGATGCTCTGTGTATTCTGACACCTTTCTATCAGAACCAGCATGAACTTCTTCAGCAGTTTGAGCTACAGTAGCTTGTCGCCGGTTTACCACTGTTCCTTCCTTGGACCACTTTTGATAGACACTTGATAGAACACCCCACAAGAGCTGCAGTTTTGGAGATGCACTGACCCAGTCGTCTAGCCATCACAATTTGATCCTTGTCAAACTCGCTCAGATCCTCACGCTCGCCCATTTTTCCTGCTTCTAACATCAACTTTGAGAATAAAATGTTCACTTACTGCCTAATATATCCCCCCCACTAACAGGTGTCGTGATGAAGAGATAATCAGTGTTATTCACTTCACCTGTCAGTGCTCATAATGTTATGCCTGGTCGGTGTATGTAATCATCTTATTCTTAATATTTCATACATTAAAACTATAATATATAATCTGTACTGTAGAGCCATAACATATCATTTTGTAAACACATCTTTTCAATCTCTGTGTCTTTAAATGCTGGAGCAACTTGTTTGTTTACATTTTTACTTAGAAACTTAATTTTATTCATGGAAACATAAGGGTCTTGAGTACAAGAGTTACAATGTGAATAATTATGATGCTAAAATAGTCAACACGAACTATTCTAAGTTATAGGGGCGGCACGGTGGCTCAGTGGGTAGCACTGTCGCCTCACAGCAAGAAGGTCCTGGGTTCGATCCCCAGGTCGCGCGGTCTGGGTCTTTTCAGTGTGGAGTTTGCATGTTCTCCCCTTGTCTGTGTTCCTCCCACAGTCCAAAGACATGCATTCAGGTGAATTGGAGATACAAAAATGTCCATGATATTTAGTTTGATATAACCTTGTGAACTGATGAATGAGTACTTGTGTAATGAGTAACTACCGTTCCTGTCATGAATGTAACCAAAGTGTAAAACATGACATTTAAATATTAATCTAAAATTCACCTATACTTTTACAAATATGCTGCAGTTAAATAATATCATTTTGGACCCATTTGTTATTTAATGGGCATAAAGAGTTTTGTCAGACAGGTTATGAGTGACTATAATTAAATGATCCCTGTTTGTAATAATAGCACCACATAATCAAGGTAACCAATAGAAGAAAATTGCTCTGATCAGAACAATACACACCAAATTAATATCATTTAAAAGGTTAATAATGAGCTTTATTTATCATATACACCGACCAGGCATAACATTCTGAGCACTGACAGGTGAAGTGAATAACACTGATTATCTCTTCATCACGACACCTGTTAGTGGGGGGGATATATTAGGCAGCAAGTGACATTTTGTCCTCAAAGTTGATGTTAGAAGCAGCAAAAATGGGCGAGCGTGAGGATCTGAGCGAGTTTGACGAGGGCCAGATTGTGATGGCTAGACGACTGGGTCAGAGCATCTCCAAAACTGCAGCTCTTGTGGGGTGTGTGCAGTGCTTGTCTGCAGTGGTCAGTATCTATCAAAAGTGGTCCAAAGAAGGAACAGCGGTAAACCGGCGACAGGGTCATGGGCGACCAAGGCTCATTGATTCACGTGTGGTTCGATCCAACAGACGAGCTACTGTAGCTCAAACGGCTGAAGATGTTAATGCTGGTTCTGATAGAAAGGTGTCAGAATACACAGTGTGTCACAGTTTGTTGCTTAAGGGGCAGCAAAAGGGGGACCAACACAACATTAGAAAGGTGGTTATAATGTTATGCCTGATCGGTGTATACAGATATACCTGTACAGTACAATGAAATTCTTTATAATCATATCCCAGCTTGTTTGAAAGCTGTAGTCAGAGCACAGTGTCAGTCATTGTATGGCGTTTCTGGAGCCGGGAGGGTTAAACCCACAGCTCTGTTATCTGTTATCGCCCACCTCTCTGTAGGGAGAATGAAAGTGGAGTCCAGTGTTGTTAACTGCATGTTAGACCTCACGTCCAGCTGGGCTCCATTGTTTGTCCTGGTAAATGATTTGCTGTTCTGTCATTTCAGCTCAACAAGCAGTATGTTAGTGGAAGACATGTAAGCATCTCTATGTATTTTGTGACGTGCTGAACGATATATGCGTTTGCACCCACGCTAGCAGCATTGCAGCATCATCACTGAGGCTGTTTGTTCTGTATTTTTATTTTGCGGTGCTGTACGTTACACTTGTTCTGTGCTTGTGTTCTCGGTGGAGCATGCAGGTCTGCTGGGCTGCTGTTACTGTCACTCTTACGTCTGTTATTAGCGTGATGGCTCGTTACTTATTTAGTAAATCCTCCCTGCGCTAACTGTGGTGTAAGGTGTCGACTACAGCGTGTCACTTTCCACAGTGTTTGATCAGATCAAAATGGCAGAGTAAACACAACATGAGAAACGATCCTGCTGATGGAATCGAGTTTCAGGCTTGTTTACATTAAGGTTGGGGTCGCCATGTTTAATTAGGGCTGGTATACAGTAGACCCTTGAGTTACGAACAGTTTACCATACGAACAAATTTCGGATTACGAACCGAAATTTGTGAAACACGTGACGTCACGAACAATTCAATATTAAAATGGCATCAAAGAAGGTGCAGAGGAAGCGCAGTGCTGAGAAAATTAACAAATCTATTACATTTGTTTATAATTACTCCTGCCAGTAGGTGTCACTGTGTATCAGACAGAGGGGACAGTGAGTAATAGAGAAGAAGGAATTCAGCTCAGTAAAGTATTCTTTCTTTTGTGCAATTACACCTACAAAATACAATACTACTGAAATAAAGAAGGAAATAATAGAGAAATATGAGAGTTATTGTTGTTTCTGGTAGATACATTTTATATAAAAAGAAGGAAATGTATTATGGTGTATGATACAGCACATGTACTGTACTGAAATGTGATGTGTGTTTATGTACAGTACTACTGTGTATTGTTGTTTATTATTGTTTATTACAGGAAAGTCTATTCTATAATTTAAGATATAAGGGAAAATAAACTTGTATTTATAACAAAAAGAGCATTTAAGACATTAGAAAGGTTAGATAAGGGGGGGTTTTGGAGGTCTGGCACGGATTAATTCTATTTACATTATTTCTTATGAGAAAAATAGGTTTAACTAACGAAAATTTTGACTTAAGAACAGCCCTTCAGAACCAATTTTAATTCGTAAGTCATGGGTCGACTGTATTCGATATTACTTTTCCGACGATACTGAAAATGACCATATTCGTTATATCGAGTATGCCTATGATACACAGGTTACTATTTTAGAATGTTTAAAACAGCACAAAAGCACTGTGCAGCATGAGCGATAACAAAAAGTCAGAAACGACTCTTTTCAAACAAATCATTCATTGGAATCGAATCAGGGAGCTGTGCTCTTATCTATGGTAAAGATTCGTTCGTTCGTTTTGCTCGCTCTGTTTCATTACGGTGTCGTGCGTAAAAAACTCCATGAATCAGTGCGCATGTGTTTCAGAGATTCAGTCCTAATTCAGGCCTTGAAAAACAGCTGTATGAACCAATCAGAGCTTCCGAATTCAGATTTTGGGCGAAATTACAGTTGTTCCTCTAATCCAAAGCAAGATATGCTAATTGTCTTATTTCTCCAATGTGTGTCATTTAGGTGAGCTGGCAATGAAAACTCTCTCTTTATTGGATGTAGAGATATAAGTGACAGTTTAGATAACGTATTACCAGTTTCAGCTTTTTACTGCGAAGGTCGAGAGAATAAATGATCAGTTGGATATGGATGTATATATTCTGGAAACATGAAGGGAAACATTTACAAACAAGTTGATTATGTCCCTGGAATGGAACAACACACGGATATAGATTAGGTCTAAATTTGAAGAAGAGAAGATCAGGTAAGCAGAGGTTATGATTTTATACTGCTGTGTGGTCGATCTTGGTCACAGTGCTGTTGTTTAACGTGCGCTTTCATTTTGCAATGATAGCAAAGCATTATTAAATATTGAACACAATATTGTCACTCAGAATTAAGGTGCCTCAGTAGAAGCATTTTAAGGGATCTAAGAATTTAGACACGCCCTCTTCTCTGGAGTGTAGTATGATGTAAGATGCATCTATGTAGAGAGATCACCAGGTTTTCAGACAGGCTCAGTGTATGTCATGGAATATCCTGCTGCAGCTATGATTTCCAGGTTGTCCATGCCTCCTTTGTTGTGGTTGTAGTCCAGGATGACGTCCTCCTGTTCTCACAGGACTGCAATACTGCAGTAAAACTGTAGTATTGTGGGTTTGATGAGACGACTCTCATCTCTCCCCCCTGTCACGAGGAGTGTAGGGGGAGCTCAGACTTGCTCTTTTTAACTGTGCCATCCGTGGGGATTTTCCTCTCTGGGGGCAGCGTGACATTGTGCCCCTACAGTTCATCACATCATATACAGCCCACATCTCCTGGTTCTTCTCCGAGCCTCCACTGTTTTTCTGTGGCTGTGACGGGCAATATTCTGGGCATCTACATGTCCTGTGGGCCCTGCGGTCATTCTGATGTCATTTTGTTCTGCCGTTCTGCCCTGGTTGTCATATGGTGACAAGAACCATGTTATTAAATCTCTCTCGTTCAGCTTGGGGGATTTTCTCTTCATCTCTGGATTGTTCTGTTTCTTCTTGTGTGTGTGTGTGTGTGTGTGTGTGTTGTGTTTACATTTTCTAAATTTAGGGTCACGCTAAAAAGTACCAAATGTCAAGTTGGTTACCCATTCATCTATTAATTCATCTACTCATTCATGTACCCATTATTGTACCCATTCATGTACTCATTCATCTACTCGTTCATCTACTCATTCATCTACTCGTTCATCTACTCATTCATGTACCCATTCATCTACTCATTCATGTACCCATTCATCTACTCATTCATGTACCCAATCATCTACTCATTCATGTACCCATTCATCTACTCATTCATGTACCCATTCATCTACTCATTCATGTACCCGTTCATCTACTCATTCATGTACCCGTTCATCTACTCATTCATCTACTCGTTCATCTACTCATTCATCTACTCGTTCATCTACTCATTCATGTACCCATTCATCTACTCATTCATGTACCCATTCATCTACTCATTCATGTACCCAATCATCTACTCATTCATGTACCCATTCATCTACTCATTCATGTACCCATTCATCTACTCATTCATGTACCCATTCATCTACTCATTCATGTACCCATTCATCTACTCATTCATGTACCCATTCATGTACCCATTCATCTACTCATTCATGTACCCATTCATCTACTCATTCATGTACCCATTCATCTACCAATTTATGTATATATTCATGTACCCATTTGTGTACCCATTCATCTAGCCATGTATGTATCCATTCATGTATCCATACTTGTACCCATTCATCTACTCATTCATGTACCCATTCATGTATCCATACTTGTACCCATGCTTGTACCCATTCATCTACTCATTCATGTACCCAATCATCTACTCATTCATGTACCCATTCATCTACTCATTCATGTACCCATTCATCTACTCATTCATGTACCCGTTCATCTACTCATTCATGTACCCGTTCATCTACTCATTCATCTACTCGTTCATCTACTCATTCATCTACTCGTTCATCTACTCATTCATGTACCCATTCATCTACTCATTCATGTACCCATTCATCTACTCATTCATGTACCCAATCATCTACTCATTCATGTACCCATTCATCTACTCATTCATGTACCCATTCATCTACTCATTCATGTACCCATTCATCTACTCATTCATGTACCCATTCATGTACCCATTCATCTACTCATTCATGTACCCATTCATCTACTCATTCATGTACCCATTCATCTACTCATTCATGTACCCATTCATGTACCCATTCATCTACTCATTCATGTACCCATTCATCTACTCATTCATGTACCCATTCATCTACCAATTTATGTATATATTCATGTACCCATTTGTGTACCCATTCATCTAGCCATGTATGTATCCATTCATGTATCCATACTTGTACCCATTCATCTACTCATTCATGTACCCATTCATGTATCCATACTTGTACCCATGCTTGTACCCATTCATCTACTCATTCATCTACTTATTCATCTACCCATTTATGTACCCATTCCTCTACCAATGCTTGTAGCCATTCATTTACTCATTCATCTACCCATTCATCTACTCATTCTTGAACTCATTCATGTACCCATTTATGTACCCATTCATCTACCAATTTGTGTACCCAATTATTTGTGTACCCAATTATCTAGCCATTCATGTACCCATGAACTCATTTATGTACCCATTTATCTACTCATTCATGTACCCGTTCATCTACTCATCCATGTACCCGTTCATCTACTCATCCATGTACCCGTTCATCTACTCATCCATGTACCCAATCATCTACCCATTCATGTACCCATTTAGGTACCCATTCATGTACCCATTCATGTTCCCATTCATCTGTTCATTCTTGCACACATTCATGTACCAATTTATGTACCCATCTATGTACCTAAATATGTACCCATTTATATACCCAATTATTGAATTTTTTTTATGGAGCTGATCAGAAGGACAGTTGGTGGATCTCTGAAGTAAATTTAGTTAGAATTTAATACACCAGTAAAACTGATTGGGACGGAGCCTTTATGATCCAAACCCAGAGTTCCTTCAGCGCTTCAGAGTCTTGTACATCGTTGTGGAGGAGTTGTGGTCGGCTCTTCTCTGCAGATTTGTTATAATTTGATTACGTTGGAGGGTTTTCGAGTGTGAAGTGCCCACTTAAGGTCTTTCCACAGAATCTCAGTGGGATTTAAGTCAGGACTTGAATCTCATTGACTCGGCCACAACAGAACCTTCATTTTTGTTTCATTATCGAATTATGACGAATCATCCGGTTCCTGCAGAGGTGAAGCTCCCGTACTGTCCTTACTGGGTGTGTTATTACACACGCACCCAGTGATTCTGGGGTAACCGGACACACCGAGACCCTGACTAAGATAAAGCGGTGTGATACATGAGAATATCATTAAATCATATATACTGTATATATATACAGTATATATATATATATATACAGTGTATCACAAAAGTGAGTACACCCCTCACATTTCTGCAGATATTTAAGTATATCTTTTCATGGGACAACACTGACAAAATGACACTTTGACACAATGAAAAGTAGTCTGTGTGCAGCTTATATAACAGTGTAAATTTATTCTTCCCTCAAAATAACTCAATATACAGCCATTAATGTCTAAACCACCGGCAACAAAAGTGAGTACACCCCTAAGAGACTACACCCCTAAATGTCCAAATTGAGCACTGCTTGTCATTTTCCCTCCAAAATGTCATGTGATTTGTTAGTGTTACTAGGTCTCAGGTGTGCATAGGGAGCAGGTGTGTTCAATTTAGTAGTACAGCTCTCACACTCTCTCATACTGGTCACTGAAAGTTCCAACATGGCACCTCATGGCAAAGAACTCTCTGAGGATCTTAAAAGACGAATTGTTGCACTACATGAAGATGGCCAAGGCTACAAGAAGATTGCCAACACCCTGAAACTGAGCTGCAGCACAGTGGCCAAGATCATCCAGCGTTTTAAAAGAGCAGGGTCCACTCAGAACAGACCTCGCGTCGGTCGTCCAAAGAAGCTGAGTGCACGTGCTCAGCGTCACATCCAACTGCTGTCTTTGAAAGATAGGCGCAGGAGTGCTGTCAGCATTGCTGCAGAGATTGAAAAGGTGGGGGGTCAGCCTGTCAGTGCTCAGACCATACGCCGCACACTACATCAAATTGGTCTGCATGGCTGTCACCCCAGAAGGAAGCCTCTTCTGAAGTCTCTACACAAGAAAGCCCGCAAACAGTTTGCTGAAGACATGTCAACAAAGGACATGGATTACTGGAACCATGTCCTATGGTCTGAGGAGACCAAGATTAATTTGTTTGGTTCAGATGGTCTCAAGCATGTGTGGCGGCAATCAGGTGAGGAGTACAAAGATAAGTGTGTCATGCCTACAGTCAAGCATGGTGGTGGGAATGCCATGGTCTGGGGCTGCATGGGTGCAGCAGGTGTTGTGGAGTTACATTTCATTGAGGGACACATGAACTCCAATATGTACTGTGAAATACTGAAGCAGAGCATGATCCCCTCCCTCCGGAAACTAGGTCGCAGGGCAGTGTTCCAGCATGATAATGACCCCAAACACACCTCTAAGACGACCACTGCTTTATTGAAGAGGCTGAGGGTAAAGGTGATGGACTGGCCAAGCATGTCTCCAGACCTAAACCCAATAGAACATCTTTGGGGCATCCTCAAGCGGAAGGTGGAGGAGTGCAAAGTCTCGAATATCCGCCAGCTCCGTGATGTCGTCATGGAGGAGTGGAAAAGCATTCCAGTGGCAACCTGTGAAGCCCTGGTAAACTCCATGCCCAGGAGAGTTAAGGCAGTTCTGGGAAATAATGGTGGCCACACAAAATATTGACACTTCAGGAACTTTCACTAAGGGGTGTACTCACTTTTGTTGCCGGTGGTTTAGACATTAATGGCTGTATATTGAGTTATTTTGAGGGAAGAATAAATTTACACTGTTATATAAGCTGCACACAGACTACTTTTCATTGTGTCAAAGTGTCATTTTGTCAGTGTTGTCCCATGAAAAGATATACTTAAATATCTGCAGAAATGTCAGGGGTGTACTCACTTTTGTGATACACTGTATATATATATATATATATATATATACACACACACACTAATCAGCCATAACATTAAAACCACCTCCTTGTTTCTACACTCACTGTCCATTTTATCAGCTCCACTTACCATATAGAAGCACTTTGTAGTTCTACAATTACTGACTGTAGTCCATCTGCTTCTCTGCATGCTTAGTTAGCCCCCTTTTCACCCTGTTCTTCAATGGTCAGGACCCCCACAGGACCACCACAGAGCAGGTATTATTTAGGTGGTGGATCATTCTCAGCACTGCAGTGACACTGACATGGTGGTGGTGTGTTAGTGTGTGTTGTGCTGGTATGAGTGGATCAGACACAGCAGCGCTGCTGGAGTTTTTAAATACCATGTTCACTCACTGTCCACTCTATTAGACACTCCTATCTAGTTGGTCCACCTCGTAGATGTAAAGTCAGAGACGATCGCTCATCTATTGCTGCTGTTTGAGTCGGTCATCTTCTAGACCTTCATCAGTGGTCACAGGATGCTGCCCATGGGGCGCTGTTGGCTGAATATATTTTTGGTTGGTGGACTATTCTCAGTCCAGCAGTGACAGTGAGGTGTTTAAAAACTCCAGCAGCGCTGCTGTGTCTGATCCACTCATACCAGCACAACACACACTAACACACCACCACCATGTCAGTGTCACTGCAGTGCTGAGAATGATCCACCACCTAAATAATACCTGCTCTGTGGTGGTCCTGTGGGGGGTCCTGACCATTGAAGAACAGCATGAAAGGGGGCTAACAAAGCATGCAGAGAAACAGATGGACTACAGTCAGTAATTGTAGAACTACAAAGTGCTTCTATATGGTAAGTGGAGCTGATAAAATGGACAGTGAGTGTAGAAACAAGGAGGTGGTTTTAATGTTATGGCTGATCAGTATTAATTAGGTAGGCAGTGAGTGTAAAAGACAAAGACTTTTCTTATGGGTCTTTATGCATAATAATAATAATTAGAACAATAATAATAAGAATAGTAACGTGGAGGACAGATTAAAACACCCTAAGATCCTGTAGTTCCCACCATAATGTGGTCACCATTCTGCCCAGTGGTTCCCACATCAATTATAATCTTTAAACCTTAATTAAGTTCCTAACGAAGAAGCACGGCACAAATTGAAAAGGCAGCGTCAGGGTCGTTGTCGCTCTGACTTCGTGTCTGACGGAACAAATTAGTCATCAGGACCCAGCCTGGGGTTACAGCGCAGACTAAAGCGAGACTGACGGCCTGTATTTAGACCTCCATTATAACTTATAACATCTATTTAATACTTAAACCCTGCGGTGAATGGAGGTGCGGTGCTGTGGGCTCAGAACCCATCCTGTGCTTATTGTTCGGTGATTGTTGCTTATACAATAGATTGATTTGAGGTAGCAGCAGAGCTTTTTCTTGACGTGCAGGGGTTCTCGTTTAATATTTATGGGGTTTCGAGCTGCACAGAACGACATTTAGAGTTAAATGGTGCTTTGGAAAGGTAAAACGTTCAAGGATATTTGATTGGATAGAGAATGAGTGTAATTACGTTGATATACATTACTTTCCTAATATTGTGTTGGTCCCCATTTTTGCTGCCAAAACAGCCCTGACCCGTCGAGGCATGTACTCCACTAGACCCCTGAAGATGTGCTGTGGTATCTTGCACCAAGTTGTCAGCAGCAGATCCTTTAACTCCTGTAAGTTGTGAGGTGGAGCCTCCGTGGATCGAACTTGTTTGTCCAGCACGTCCCACAGATGCTCAATCGGATCGAGATCTGGGGAATTTGGAGGCCAATTCAACACCTCAAACTGGTTGATGTGCTCCTCAAACCGTTCCTGAACCATTTTAGCTTTGTGGCAGGGCGCCACAGTTATCAGGGAATACCGTCTCCATGAAAGGGTGCTTAGGTAGGTGGTACGTGTCAAAGTAACATATTTATATTATATTTTAAGCATTTAGCAGACATTTTTATCCAAAGCGACTTACACTACAGCTACAGTATACAGTCTAAGCAACCGAGGGTTAAGAGCCTTGCTTAAGGGCCCAACAGTGGCAACCTGTCAGTCATGTGGCTTGAACCAGCGACCTTTTGATTACTAGTCCAGTACCTTAACCACTAGGATACAACATCCACATGGATCGAACATCACCCAAAGCATCAAACTGCCTCCGCTGGCTTGCTTTCTTCCCAGTGGTCATAATGTTATGCCTAGTCTGTGCATATTCAATTCTTTATCAACTACACTGGCTACCTGTCTCACTTTATATTCAAATTAAAGTACCGCTAACATACAAATCCCTCAATGATCTGGCCCCAATTTATCTATCAGAACTTTTACACCCCTCTTTACACCCCTGTTCTCCTGCACCGTCTCTTAGATCCTCGGTCTCTTTGTCTGATCCAAAATTTAGATTCGTTCCTGTTGGTGGCAGATCATTCAGCGTTATGGGACCCAAGCTGTGGAACGCATTACCACAAACTCTCCACCTCTGCTTTTAATTTTCTTCTTTTAATACTCAGTTTAACACATATGGAGAGTCTTCGTTTCTTACACTCACTAATTAATATCTTCTCTAATAACAAGATCATGAATGTAAACCAATGAGATTCTGACTGAAATCCCACTGAGGTGCTGTGATAAGACCCTAAGTGGGCACTTCACGCTCGAAAACCCTCCAACGTCATCGAATTATAACAATACTGCACAGAAGAGCCGACCACAACTCCTCCACAACGATGTACGAGACTCATTACACGTGTTCACAAGTGTTAGATTGCAGTTGTTAGTTCTAAGGGTGGCACAATCATTATTAGATTAGATTGGGTCTAAAAGGTCTCAGATCTGGGTTTGGATCATAAAGGCTCTGTCCCATTTAGTCTTACTGGTGTATTAAATTCTTCCTTTAACTTTGTTCAATCGTAATTGATCTGTGCTACAGATACAGAAAGTAAAAACCTGAATAAATGAATTAAGAAGCGTAAAGGTGAACGTGTGCTTCCAGGACGGCGTCCTGCCTCATCCAGCCGTTTTCTGTGTGGAATGAATGAGAATGTTGAGCAGGACCAGTCGACCTTGATTCTAAATAGAACATGGGATAGAATCGTATTGATGTGCATCGAGGCTGCGTACGGTTTCACTTTTAATAGGAACATTGATTGTGTATAATAGGAAGTGTATGGTGTGTATACACCAAGATGATGATACAGGCCTGAATGCTTGACCTTTACAGTGAGATGTGATGAGAGACAGAAAACTGTACCATATATTAATTAATCACGTATTAGTCTGAAGGAACAATGTTATTCAGACAGGAAGGTGATATAAATGTACATTTTTGTATTTAAATAAAGGAACCCAACAGCTTACAGTACAGTCCAGGCAATTATGAGTTCAAATCTATTAGTTTAACCACTTAGCCACCACATCTCAGGTCTCTTCCTAATTTTTGTACAGTGTACAAACCATGCAAACATATTTCAGAAGAATTCACACAGAGCTAAACACAATTATTCACTGATTTGTTCAATTTAGAGCAGAAACTTCACCTACTGGCATGTTTTTGGTGATGCTAGAAAACCCGAGAACCCCAAGGAAACCCAAACAGACGAGAACGCAAGAAACTTTGTACAAACAGATAGAGAGACAAGGTACCCACCCGCTTCCCTGGAACCCTGATTCACAGGACGACAGTGATGAGCACCCACTGTCAGCTGCAGCACCCTGCTGAATGAAACGAAGACGCAGTAGGTCTAAGCTTGTAGATAGACAGAAGGATGGATGAACAGATAGACAGACAGGTAAATAGATGGGCGAATAGACAGACAGACAAATGGAAATATATACAGACAGATAGATGGGCAGACAGACAGACAGATGGAAAGATATAAAGACAAATAGGCGGGCAGACAGACAGACAGATAGATGGATAGATAGACGGACAAACAGGTAGATAGATAGATAGATAGATAGATAGATAGATAGATAGATAGATAGATAGATAGATAGATAGATAGATAGATAGATAGATAGATGGGCGAACAGACAGACAGATGGAAAGATATACAAACAAATAGACGGGCGGACAGACAGACAGACATATAGACAGATAGACAGAAAGATAGACACAGAAAAATAGATTGAGACTGACAGACAGACAGAAAGACATATAGTCAGACTATATGTCTTTCTGTCTATCTATCTGAGAATGACAGACAGACATATAGACAGATAGATAGACAGACAGATAGATCTAGATAGACGGACAGACAGCTATAGATAGATAGATTAGATAGATAGATAGATAGATAGATAGATAGATAGATAGATAGATAGATAGATAGATAGATAGATAGATAGATAGATACTAACCAGGGTCCTTACACAGCTTTGAAGACCCCGCCCCCTTTTTAGTCCAGTCTTTTCCCACACAGCAGACATAGTGGCCAATTTTGTCTGCTGTAGGCACTGCAAATCGTGCCTGCTATGGGCGCCCAGCCGACCGGTAGCAGAGCTGAGATTCAAAATCGGAGAAGATAAATTGTCTGCATCGACCTGCTCCTGTGTTGTGTGTTCGTGTTTTTAAATAAATGTTTGTCAGCTTGTGATGAATCGATAGCTTGTGCAGTCCGTGTTACCGCCTTATTGTGTTTCCGAGTGCCGCCGGACCCACCACAACCCTGAACCAGGATGAAGCAGTGGGTGAAAATGCATGGATAATAATGAATGATTTAGGGAGTAACATGGATGAACACTTTTTGTAACGGTTTACTCTTCAGAAACAGAGAGTTGAACCTTTAGGTTGAAGCGGAATGAGTCCCTGCTGGTTTTTTGTTGCTTTTCGGCACGTGCAGCATGTTTATCCCCACCCCCCCCCCCCCCCCCGAATGTCTCGCCTCCCTCCGGACACGGACGATGCTCTTGACTGAAATGCTCTGTTCGTGCAGTGTCGCTAATCAAAGCTTCGTCGTTCGCTGACCGCGGCATGTCGGCATGTGGGTTCAGGGCCGTTGTGAGCGCCGGGGCTGATTTGTGGGAGGAAGGAGGATGATTTCACAGTGGGCTGCTGATGCTGTGCAGGGTTTTTTTCTGTCCTGTCAGAGATGCTGGGGAGGCTGAGCCACCCGCCGTCTCACTCACGTGTGTGTGTGTGTGTGTGTGTGTGACAGGGCCGACTGAGCAAAGACCAGAGGTGGGGTGGAGGGCTTCTCTCCAGAAACCAGTCCCTTGAGGAGGAGTTTGAGCGTGCTAAAGCAGCCGTGGAGGTGAGACACGTCTTCACATGACTGTGGTGTAAACACGGGTGTAACAGTACGTTTACGTTTACAGAATTTAGCTGTTATGACTGAAAGGGAGCAATTGAGGGTTTTGGGCCTTTCTCAGGGGTCCAACAGTGGCATATTGCTGGTGGTGGGCTTGAACCATCAACCCTCTGATTTCTAGTCCAGTAACTTAACCACTGAGCTACCACCGGTCCTTTTACAGTTTACTAATATATTTAATAGTACATTATTAAAATACTGGAAGTATGTGGACACCTGACCATGAGCTTGTTGAACCACCCATTGCTATGACCTTCATTCTTCTGGAAAGGCTTCAGGATTGTGCCTGTGGGAATTTCTGCCCATGTATTTAAAAAAAAGCGTGTGTGGTCAGGTACTGATGTCTGACAAAATAATCTGGCTCAATAATTTGAGTTTCTTTTAATGGGGTGAAGGACATGGTGGTCAGATCATGTCTTTATGAGTCACACTGGAATGTGTCAAGGGATATAGATATTTTAGTCCAGTCTTTTTCCACACAGCAGACATAGTGGCCAATTTTGTCTGCTGTAGGAACTGCAAATCATGTCTTTATGAGTGGAGTCATGCTGGAACGTGAAATGTTAAGGGCCCAAAACTGTCGCCACAGCGTTGAAATGATATCATTTCTGACTGATTTTATACAACACAGAAACTCAGTATTTAGAAAGGGTGTCCACATACTTTTGGTCATATAGTATGTAGTATGTCTTACTAGCTTTAAAAACACAAATCTGCAAAAAAAACGTCTGTATCATTTCTCATGGCTGACAGCACAGTACTGAGCGTCGTCCACATTCCAGCGGTCATTTATTAATAATGACCTCGACTGTCTGTTACCTTTACATGTACTTACACTGAACGATGGATCTCAGCCGTGATCAGCACAGACACACCGAGTGTAATTCACTTCCTAACACTATTATTAACACTGATCACACTGACCACAATGTTGAATCACAGAATCTTTTTAGACCACTGAATCTTTTTTTGATTACTGCAAAAACTCTTCAAATTCATCGTGAATGGTCCTTACACATTGTGGCCTAGTAACAGAAGACCTGCAGTCGCATTACTAATTCCATAGTGTGCTGAGGGGTGCCAAATAAAATACTGTATGTATTCATTAATCAAAATTAAATTAAATTAAATAGCAAAAAAAATCCACATTAATTAATAAAAATACAATGTATATTAATTACTAAAACTAATTTTAAATTAATTGACGGAAAAATTATCAAAATTAATTAATAACATTAAAATCTAAATTGATTAATAAATAAATAAATAATAATCTAAATAAATATTTTATCTACACAAAATTTTAATTCATTAATAAAAATACAATTTAAATAATGATCAGAATAAAATAATAAAAACTAAATCTAAATAAATTAATTTAATTATTACTTTAATTAAAATAACTAAAAACCGAATATAAATTAAATAATAAAAATAATCTACATTAATTAATGATAACAAAATCTAAATCAAATAATAAAAACAGAATATAAATTTATTAATAAAAACAAAATTAAAACTAATTAATAAAAACTAAATCTAAATTAATTAATAAAAATAAAATCTAAATTAATGAATGAACAGAATTGTAATTAATTAATAAAACAAAAACAAAATGTAAATTCATAAACACACATTTTTAATTTATTAATAAGAATAAAATGTAAATTATATACTAAAAGCGAATATTTAATTAATTAAGGAATTAAATAAACTCATAAAAACCAAAATCTAAATTAAATAATTAAAACAAAATATAAATTACTGAATAAAAACAGAATCCAAATTAATAAATGAAAACATAATTTAAAATAATAATTAAAAACAAAAACTAAATTAAATAACAAAAAACAGAATAAAAAACCAGTCTGAATTAATTTAAAAAGATATTCTACATTAATAAACAGAATGTTCATTAATTAATAAAACAAAATAAAAATAAATTCAAAGACAATATACAGTGTATCACAAAAGTGAGTACACCCCTCACATTTCTGCAGATATTTAAGTATATCTTTTCATGGGACAACACTGACAAAATGACACTTTGACACAATGAAAAGTAGTCTGTGTGCAGCTTATATAACAGTAAATTTATTCTTCCCTCAAAATAACTCAATATACAGCCATTAATGTCTAAACCACCGGCAACAAAAGTGAGTACACCCCTTAGTGAAAGTTCCTGAAGTGTCAATATTTTGTGTGGCCACCATTATTTCCCAGAACTGCCTTAACTCTCCTGGGCATGGAGTTTACCAGAGCTTCACAGGTTGCCACTGGAATGCTTTTCCACTCCTCCATGACGACATCACGGAGCTGGCGGATATTCGAGACTTTGCACTCCTCCACCTTCCGCTTGAGGATGCCCCAAAGATGTTCTGTTGGGTTTAGGTCTGGAGACATGCTTGGCCAGTCCATCACCTTTACCCTCAGCCTCTTCAATAAAGCAGTGGTCGTCTTAGAGGTGTGTTTGGGGTCATTATCATGCTGGAACACTGCCCTGCTACCCAGTTTCCGGAGGGAGGGGATCATGCTCTGCTTCAGTATTTCACAGTACATATTGGAGTTCATGTGTCCCTCAATGAAATGTAACTCCCCAACACCTGCTGCACTCATGCAGCCCCAGACCATGGCATTCCCACCACCATGCTTGACTGTAGGCATGACACACTTATTTTTGTACTCCTCACCTGATTGCCGCCACACATGCTTGAGACCATCTGAACCAAACAAATTAATCTTGGTCTCATCAGACCATAGGACATGGTTCCAGTAATCCATGTCCTTTGTTGACATGTCTTCAGCAAACTGTTTGCGGGCTTTCTTGTGTAGAGACTTCAGAAGAGGCTTCCTTCTGGGGTGACAGCCATGCAGACCAATTTGATGTAGTGTGCGGCGTATGGTCTGAGCACTGACAGGCTGACCGCCCACCTTTTTAATCTCTGCAGCAATGCTGACAGCACTCCTGCGCCTATCTTTCAAAGACAGCAGTTGGATGTGACGCTGAGCACGTGCACTCAGCTTCTTTGGACGACCAACGCGAGGTCTGTTCTGAGTGGACCCTGCTCTTCTTTTAAAACACTGGATGATCTTGGCCACTGTGCTGCAGCTCAGTTTCAGGGTGTTGGCAATCTTCTTGTAGCCTTGGCCATCTTCATGTAGCGCAACAATTCGTCTTTTAAGATCCTCAGAGAGTTCTTTGCCATGAGGTGCCATGTTGGAACTTTCAGTGACCAGTATGAGAGAGTGTGAGAGCTGTACTACTAAATTGAACACACCTGCTCCCTATGCACACCTGAGACCTAGTAACACTAACAAATCACATGACATTTTGGAGGGAAAATGACAAGCAGTGCTCAATTTGGACATTTAGGGGTGTAGTCTCTTAGGGGTGTACTCACTTTTGTTGCCGGTGGTTTAGACATTAATGGCTGTATATTGAGTTATTTTGAGGGAAGAATAAATTTACACTGTTATATAAGCTGCACACAGACTACTTTTCATTGTGTCAAAGTGTCATTTTGTCAGTGTTGTCCCATGAAAAGATATACTTAAATATCTGCAGAAATGTGAGGGGTGTACTCACTTTTGTGATACACTGTATATATATATATATATATATATATATATACTGTATATACAGTATATTAGGGCTGTCGAAGTTAACGCGATAATAACGCATTAATGTGATCTCAATTTAACGCGATTAAAAAAAATAGTGCCGTTAACGCAAATTCTATTGGCCCTGCGAGTCATCCGTAGTTCATGTTGAGACTTGACGGCATCTCTCATTAAGACAGCGTTTCTCAAAGTGTGGGGCGCGCGCGTCTGACTGGAAGAATCAACGTTTTAACGTCGGACTTGCCACCGTTTGTTTCATTTGCGGTTTGTTAACATAATGTAACCGAGCGTCGTAGTGATGCACTCGCTTAATAAAGAAATAAATACACGCTATATTCACAAATTGTTGGAAGCAGAACACTTTTATTAGCTTCTTCTGTTACGGTACCGAGAGTCATCGCGTTAGCCAAGCATGCTATTCCATGAACTATGGAAGCCCCAAAGGGTCAAAACACACTCACTTTGCATAGAAACGTCCATCAAACCATTGTCACGATACAACCACAGAAAAGTCTGTTACAATAACTACGCCTTATCCCACCTAAAGCACCGCTGATCTACAATGTTTGCTGATGGAGAAATTCTAACCTACAATCTGACATACAGTATATACGAAGTCAAGGGTCTCTGCTGGATAGTATTACTGCCTAGTATGTGAGTGAATAAAACTCCCTTACAGTTTTCTCTTGTCCCAGCCGTTTTTAACATAAGTACCATACCTGTCAAGTCTCCCGTTTTGGCCGGGAAACTACCGTATTTTACCCCTCTTTCCCGCCGTACTCCCGTATTAGTATTTTCCCGTAAATTTCCCGTATTATATTATAATTTCAAAAAACATTCATGTGCCTCTCCAAACTGAAATGTCACTAACCTCGCGAGAACTGCCACCCAGGCAGGTTAGTGCGGACAGTGGGAACAAACATGGAACAGGGAGAGATGGATGAATGCAAGGAGAGAGAGGGCATTCCTGCCAAAAAAGTGAAGACTGCATGTAAATATCTAGAGAAATGGGACATCGAATTTACCTTTCTAAAGAGGAGCAGGATGGGGCAGAGTTATGCATTCTGTAAGGTTTGTAACTGCGATTTTAGTGTCTCTCATGGGGGAAGGAGCTATGTCACTTTAAGACAAGCAATGTGTATATATGCTGAAAATATGTAAAATAAATAAATGTGCTTCAATTCCCTTTTGTGTTTTCATTTAGGCTGTATTATAAGAATTACATAATGTAGGAATGTCCACAGCATTTCAGTGTCAACAAAGGTAGGCCTATCAGATTCTGATCATCTAATTGTAGTTTGTAAGTGTTTCACAGGTGGTTATTTTAGATTTCTTGTAAACCTGTCTTAAAATGTAAGGGATACTGAACCTCGGTTGGGCTGGTGGGACGGCTCGAAGCGCGCGGCGGAAAATTTCCCTTATTTTTAAATCCAAAACCAAGACAGGTATGAAGTACATTTAGCATAAAATGTGTTCACCATTTTAATGGTAACATTTCACTTAAAAATCCTTGTTTTCTATAACATTTACACAGAATTTTTTTTAAATGCGATTAATCGCGATTAACTATATGAAATTCTGAGATTAATCGCGATTAAAAAAAATTATCGTTTGACAGCCCTAATATATACGTATATATATATATATATATATTAATAAAAATGCATCAAAATCAGTTAATTAAAACTAATTTTTAAATCATTTAATTAATTACAAATAAAACTCATTAATAAAAACAGAATCTAAATTCATTAAGCACCCTCACTGTAAATAAATATAAAACTAAGAGCGTGTTTAGAATCAGTGTTCTGGTATCATCACCGTTCCCCGTGTTGTTCCATCGGTGCCCTTTGGTCTGATCCCGCCGGAGCTGAGCAGCTGAGCGCTGTTACTTCCCATCAGTAACATTACCCAGGATGCTCGAGTGTAAATGGAGGATTCATTGATCCTGCCATGCAGAGACACTCAGCTTCAAATACCTCTCTGGTTCACACCCCACACCAGAGAGCAAAGCATGCTGGGTAGCTTCCTATCTGCATACATTTACTCCAATTAAGAATCCTGGGCCAGACCCGGTTGTCTAGAAATCTGCTTCCTGTGGCTGCTGTCTGAGACGTTCCATTTGTTTAATCGCTGCCTGTCTAGAAGAAAGAAATCGCTCAGAGACTGAAGGGAGAAGCGGTTAAACGTCCCAGCAGGCTCAGCACGTTAGATCAGACATGGAGAGAAGGGCGTGGTCAAGAGGTGCATTTCAGGGCATCGATTTAAAGCACAGAGGAACTTAAATGACCCGCGAGCAGTGACATGTAGTAACAAGTGCAGGTTCTATTCTGGAAACGCTGATGGAATAAAATTTAGTTCGTTCTTTGATTTTACAGAATGTTCCAATTTTTACAGAAATGGGGTTTGTAAAAATAATAATTAAACAAATAAAAATCAGGGCGTTTAGGTGGAGCAGCTGTAAAACACACCACCAGAACCACCAAACCACCAGAACTCATCAAGTTTGAATCTTAGCTTTGGTCGGCTGGGCGCCTCCTAACAGACTCCAAATTGGACACTAGTTTACTGTGTGGGAAAAGACTGGATTAAAAAGTGGGCGGGGTCTTTGACGCTGTGTAAGGACCCTGGTTAGTATCCCAAGGCGCCTGTACAGAAGTGGAGGAGTGCAGAGATCAGTATGTGACTCTCCATGTGCAAGACTGACCTCATGCACCAATCCACTAAAGTATGTGCAGGTGAATCAGTCGGGGTCGGTGGACCGCGCACGTGTGGAAGGGAGCATGTGTTGGGTGAATGTACCCTCCTCGGACACCATCGGGAAAGACTAGCTGGCTCTACGCTAAAAAAGGGAGAAAATGCAGAAATAAAATTGGAAAAAAACACACACCAAAGCTGTGCTACCGACCGGCCGGGTGCCTCTATATAAAGAGATAGGTAGGTAATAAACAGAATCTGAATTAATTAAAAAATCAAAGTCAAAATAAATTAATAAAAACATAATAGAAATTAATTCATAAAAATAAAATCAAAATAAATAAATAAAAACTGAATTTAAATTAATAAATAAAAACAAATTTTAAATTAATGAATGAAAACAAAATCTAAATTAATAAATAAAAACAGAATCTAAATTAATAAATAAAAATAAATCTAAATTAATCAATAAAAACTAAATGTAAATGAATTATTAAAAATAATCTAAATGAATGAATAAAAACAAAATATAAATTAATGAATAAAAAATAAATCTAAATTAATGAATAAAAACAAAATATAAATTAATGAATAAAACATAAATCTAAATTAATGAATTAAGAATAAATCTAAATTAATGAATAAAAACAAGATCTAAGTTAATTAAAAACAAAATGTAAATTAATTAATAAAAACTAAATTTAAATTAATGAATACAAAATAAATATAAATTAATGAATTAAAAGTAAATCTAAATTAATGAATAAAAACAAAATCTAAGTTAATTAAAAACAAAATGTAAATTAATTAATAAAAACAAAATCTAAATTAATGAATAAAAATTAAATATAAATTAATAAAAATAATCCAAATTAATTATTAAAATAAATGTAAAAAGAAGCAGTGTGGGGCAGTACAATAAGTTTTTAAGCAACCAGGTTGTGACTAGGCAGGATACTTTGCTGTAGGTGAATCAGGTGGTTATCGGGTTGTGACTAAAACAGTGTATACTGACAAAATGAAGAAGCTGAGAGGTGCTAAGATAAAATATTTTAATAATGTAAATATTTAAAGTTTTAATGATGCTGAATCTTAATGATCAGTGTTTGTACTCATACTTAATCATCACGTGTCTTTGTGTTTCTTTCACCTGCTTGTCAATAAGATTTTAATGGTTAAACTGGGATGAAGCTGATAGAAAATGACAAGTGCTGCTTTTCTCACAGCAGGATTTTCTTCTACAGTCGTGAGTTTGGCACTTTATCAATATTTGCTTGATAATGAGAAGCAAAGCGTGAACTGTTCTGTTAGGCTGGGTTAAAGACGTCCTCATTTATATTTCCTACTCACAAAATACTCAGTGTAGTTTGTAATCAATCATTTATGTTTTTATAGAATATACACTGCATAGCCAAAAGTATTTGGACACCTGACCATGAGCTTGTTGGACGTCCCATTTTAAAAACGAGTGCTATTAAATCAGACCGACCTCTATGTGATCTTTCAGCTAGAACAGCAGCCGCTCTTTTGAGAACGCTTCTTACAATACTTTAAAGTATGTCTGTGGGAATTTGTGCCCATTTAGTCAAAAGATGATGACATTTGTATGCTTCCAGTTCATAGTTCCAGTTCAATCCAGAGCTGGTCAGTGGGGCTGAAGTCAGTACTGGAGTTTCTTTAAAGTAGAACAGCAGCCGCTCCTCACAAGACACAAGTCTCACAAGACATCGAAGTATGTGGCAGTGCTAGCTCAGTGCAGTGCTAGCTCAGTGTTTAAGGTATTAGACTAGTAATCAGAAGGTTGTCGGTTCAACCCCACCACCGCAAGTTGCACCCGTTGGGCTCCTGACAAAGGACCGTAACACTCAATCGCTCGTAAGTTGTTTGTAATGCTGCGAATGTAAATGTACATTGTACATGTCTGTAGGAATTTGTGCCCATTCAGTCCAAAGAGCATTTGTATGGCTGGGCACTGATGTCAGTCAAGACTGCCTCAGTTGATGTTCCGGTTCATTCCACAGCTGCTCAGTGGAGTCTGTACAGTCATGCTTGAACAATAAAGGACCTTCCCTTTGGTGTATCGTCTTAAATTCCTCAAACTAACAAGGGTCCTTTTATTAGATTTACATTATAAAAGATGGACTAGGTCACACTAACACCTTCTTTTTAAGAAAGCCTGCAGAGAGACGGGGGATAAGGGAGATTGGTGCGTGACTCTCCGTGCATGATTCGGATCTCCATGAACCCTGCTGGTGCAGGGGCAAAGAAGCGGTTGTCTGCTGTGCGTGTGTCGGAGGGGGCGTGTGTTAGTCAAGTCATGTCAAGTCAAGTCAAATTTATTTATATAGCGCTTTTAACAATAGACATCGTCTCAAAGCAACTTTACAGAATCCAGGACCAACAGACCAAAAACCAATATTGAGCAAGCTGAGGGTGACAGTGGCAGGAAAAACTCCCTTAAAATTACAGGAAGAAACCTTGAGAGGAACCAGACTCAGCAGGGACCTCCATCCTCTTTGGGTGGCCTGGAGCATACTTTAAATAAATAGGATTTACACAAATCATACAAACACAAAATTAAATTTAACTGAAAGTTATAACTAGCAAAAAATAATTAGAATGGGAGTTCTTCATTGTTCAGTCCAGTCTGTGATAAAATCTGTTGTAAGTTCTGGACGTTTTTGGTGCAAACACGCCAGGTCCCCATCACATCTAGTAGGAGCAGCATTGTTGGCACTGCAGTGTCAACTTCACAGCCCTTAACGGTCAGGAGTAAAGGTCTGCAGCAGTAGATACGACTAGATTAGGAGGAAAAATTGGAGCGGATGCATTTATAAAAAAGAAAGGGCACTGAGTTGTGATCATGATGCCAGAGGTGGTGAGTAATTGGGTAGATTTCTTTCTCCGGTGCCCTCTGCAGCACCTGGCACCCTTGTTAAGCCTCTGTCATGGGCGTCTAAGGTTCGGGCAGCGTGTCAGACTTCATCGAGCACACACGGCTTCATTCCTCCACCTCTAATCAGTCGACTGTCCAGCTGGTTTCCTGTGTGTCTGAACTGACAGCTACTCTAAAGCCTTCAGATAATTTTATTCTTCTTGTTGGCTGCGTTCAGGAACTGTTGATGTCTCACTCTCACATTGTTACCTTCAGGGAGAACAGATGAGACAGGGCGTCTTTCACTACAGCCAGAGGTACTGACTCGTCTGGAAGTTACTGAAATATTTTTCTTGTGTTTGTACAAGAGTAGTAAGCTTTAGGTGCTTAATAGGTGCTTTCCAGTCACCCCAGTAGTTCCTTGTAGTGTTGTCTTCCTTTTTTTTCCAGTTTTAGCTGTCTGAGGGGTGTATATTAGCCTGACACACACTCCTCCTGACACGTGCATGGTCCACCTACCCCCTCATAATCGCTTGTAGATGGATGGATGGATGGATGGATGGATGGATGGATGGATGGATGGATGGATGGATGGATGGATGGATGGATGGATGGATGGATGGATAGATAGATAGATAGATAGATAGATAGATAGATAGATAGATAGATAGATAGATCCTGAAGGAAATTAAAGTTTTGTGTGGGAGGCCAGTCTCATGCATGGAGAGTCACACGCTGATCTCCACGTTAGGGCTACTAACCAGGTCCTTATACAGCCCCCTTTTTAGTCCAGTCCCTCTTTTTTTGCCTATTATAAATGAGATTCCAAACCATAGGGAGTAAAAGTGTTCAGGTGGAAGGAAAGTTCAGACTGTAGGGAGTTGTGAGTAATACTTCAACACTACACGGAAAGTTAGCAGTACAATTTACCCATCAATCATCGTGTGTCTTGCAGTTTAAAACAACTGGCTGAGAGCAGCAAACAGTACAAGTGGGATTATGTTTTACAAATGTGTCATTAATCTTTCCTGAAAACTACTGATGATGTAAAAGTAACCAGCAGATGCCCAGAAACGCTGTAAAATCTGCCAAAAATGAGTGTAGCTGGAATTAAATGAAATTTAATACAATGTAAACACACCACTAACCTGCTGTATGTTCATAAGATCATGGCTATTCCTGTATCACACACACAATATGATACACAGCTGTGCTTTGTTAGTTTGCTCGTTACTTTAGAAAGCAAACGAACACTCAAAGATCGCCGTTAACGTGACGCTCTGATGTTTACGGACTTCCATATGAAGGAATTTAACCGACTGAAGCTTGCCAGCGTGTTTTACTGCTGCGCGACCTGAGCACCTAGTCAGTATATATTTTTGTAGATTTAGTATACACTTTTAACGCACAACGTTTATAAACTTAGAGCAAAAAAAGTATGTGTGCACAGTGTGAGGCCACTAGTAAACATGCTTATATTTTGCGTACAATATTTTTATTATAAATCATAAAATCAGCATCACAATTCGAGTGAAATATCGAATCTTTAATAATTACCTAAACTTCAGAATTTTTACTACCGAACAGCAAAAGTTCATCTTTTCCATTGGAGTACATGCTGAGATGATTTTAATCATGCGGATTTGATTGACTCATCAGAAACTCATTTGAGTTAATAAATCTTCACCTTTTATAAATATCACCATGCCAAATACAGCGGTACCTTGAAACTCAGTGTCAGTTGGTTATATGAGTGGCGTTGAGTTTAAAAGGTGTTGAGTTTCAAGGTATTTTTTCCCATAAGTATGTTTGGGAAACATGTTAATGCATCCATGGTCCTGTGGAACTGCAGATATTTTAGAATCATGTAAAATAATGGGGTTGTTTTTGACACTTATACACTGAAAATAACACAAATATAATATAAACACACTGAAATACAATAAAAAGTTACAAGTTAAAAATAAATGACTGTTGCACAAAGCTTAACGTGACTTATTGTACTAAAACTCAGAGTGAGGAATTTCGTTAGTGGAGGAACTTATGAGCAGTAATAATGAAGAGAAGTTTAGTGCTCCTGTCTCCTTCTTTTACTACATTAAACCACGTTAAGCTTTATTTTGAACCAGAAGCGTTTTAGACTCTGGGAGAAGCTGATTCTGATTCTCACCATTTCTCAGAACCTTGAGCTGTAACACAAGTTTAAAAGTGAAACAGGAAGGAAAATCCAGATAAACACAGATACATGTGGAGCTTTCAGACTGAATGCAGATTCGTCTCATATTCGCACTTTGATGACGTTTTATCGTACCGCTCAAGCGAAGTGCTGAACAAATCAGCTGTTCACTGCTAATATGAACTTAAATAAATCAATTTTCTTAAAAAAAAACGGTGAAAATGTTGAGTTTAAGGGTACACATTTCTCGACGAAGTGTGTTGAGTTTCAAAGGTTTTGAGTATAGGGGGCGTTGAGTTACAAGGTACCGCTGAAGGGTTCGAATCCCAGGCTGGGCATGACTTTATGTGAACCTTAGGGGGGCTATTAGGGGGAACACATCAGTCCCAAGCCCAGAAAACTAGCAGGGTTGTGTCAGAAAGGGCATCTGAGATAAAAACAGTGCCAAATCAAAGATGTGTACAAACTGTGGCGCCCCCTAAAGTACTGGAGCAGCCGAAAGCTCATGTAAATTTGTTAAAGTTTCCACTTTTGACACTTTTGAATGCTTTTAGACGAGCCTTGTATTGTAAGAGTTTTCATGCTTTAGTTTGATGACCTGTTCTACTGATGCAGCGGATGAGAAGAGGTTAGAAGAGCTGAAGAGTTTATTTAAGACTTAAGCACTTGTCTGCTCATTTAAAAAAGAAAATTTTCACTTCAAAATGGCTCTAAATGCCGTGAGTTTCTCATCAGTACGTCTCAGATCTTCCGAACCGTTTCTCCAGCCTCTGACAGCTTCAGTCAGAGCTGAATCTCCAGGACAGGAGAGATAATGAGCTTTGAACTTTGACCTGTGACTAGTGGGACTGTCTGTGTGCGGAGCTGACAGGAGGTCGTCTGATTATAATAATTGGACACATAACAACACTGTGGCCATCACAGAGCGGAACAGAGCAATTATCTTCACAACACGAGGGAACGCGCCCAACAAAATAGTGTCTCATTTAACGTGTCGTGCTTCAAATAAATATTCAGACGCCTCCAGGCGTTGTGTTCAGTGAGGGAAACGAGTATACAAGTATTCCTTATACTGAAACATCCACCTTAAATGTACACAATTAATTATTTTAGCTTTATGTATCAGCAGGTAGATTGTTGACATCAGTACAAAACAGTACAATCCTTCATAAACAGGTGCGCTACACAAAATTTCAAAATTATTAATTCATTAATTATTAAATGCTACCTTGGAAAATGCAGAATTGCTAGTCCCTATAGTCCGAAATGTTGACCACACAACCATGAAGATACAACAGTAAAGAAAACAAGATATGAGCCTGAGCGTATGAGCAGAATAAAAACTAAAATACAGAGTCCATGTCTTACAGCACAGAGACGACCAAAACCACCGTATCTGCTACATGACTGAACATATTGGGACCTCTGACCATGATTTAGCTGGACATCCAGTTTCAAAAACAAATGCTATTAACCAGAGGGACCTCTGTGTCATCTTTCAGCTAGAACAATATGCATGTGTTGAAGGATGTCTGTGGGAATTTGTGCCCATTTAGCCAAAAGATGACAGCATTTGTATGGCGGGGCGTTGATGTTGATGTTCCGGTTCATTCCAGAGCTGTTGACTTAGTGCATCAAAGTTTGTGTTTCAGTCCCTGAGTTACTGAACTAGTAATCATAATGTCGCCGGTTCAAGCCCTTTCACTGCCAGGTTGACACTGTTGAGCTATTGGTGTTCCAATACTTTTGTTCATATAGACAGACAGACAGGCAGAGAAATGGATAGGGTAGATAGATAGATAGATAGATAGATAGATAGATAGATAGATAGATAGATAGATAGATAGATAGATAGATAGATAGATAGATAGATAGATAGATAGATAGATAGATAGATAGACAGATAGACAGACAGAAAGACAGATAAACAGTTAGACAGACAGACAGATAGATTAATAGACAGATAGATAGACAGTAAGACAGACAGATAGATAGATTAACAGATAGATAGGTAGAAAGACAGACAGACTGACAGGCAGGCAGACAGACAGACCAATAGATAGATAGATAGATAGACAGACAGACAGACAGACAGACAGACAGACAGACTGATAGACAGATAGACAGATAGACAGATAGATAGATAGATAGATAGATAGATAGATAGATAGATAGATAGATAGATAGATAGATAGATAGATAGATAGATAGATAGAAACTTTATTAATCCAGAAGGTAATGATAGTGTATAAAGTGTATAAAATACTGCAGCTCTATTTGAAATATTTTAGTCAGATGTTGTGGGTACAGACGAGCTTTAATCATCACACGACTCGGACGTTACCGACCCCCTCCATCAATATTCATTTTATATGATACATTATTCAGACTGCTGACTGTAGGGGGGCTGTTACACTCTCTCGGCTGTCGTGTGTGTTTTACAGTCGGACACGGAGTTCTGGGATAAGATGCAGGCTGAGTGGGAGGAACTGGCTCGCAGGAACTGGTTAACGGAGAACGAGCAGGCCCAGATTCCCACCTCGATCTCTCCCTACGAAAAGGTTCAGCTCACTGTCACGCCTTATAGCTTAAATTATTTCTGATTATTGTTCCAGCGTTGATCTTATTATACAGTATTAAGCTCTAATGCCTGGAGGACCTTTGATTACAGGGGTACTACTTCCACACGGACAATCCTTATAAAGACTGGCCAAACGCATTCGAGGAGGGACTGAGGAAGGCCAGAGAGGGAGATCTGCCCAACGCTGTCCTGCTTCTGGAGGCCGCCATCCTACAGGACCCTCAGGACTCTGAGGTACAGTTATCATTTATTGGATGTTTGAGATTTCCTTCGGTTGGCAGCCCATAATATTCTAAATGTCCCTCAGTATTTAAGACTAATGAGCCAACATTGTGGGTTAAAGGCGTCCTATGGCTTTATTTAAATTTAAATACACCCAGAAGTAGAAAGCATGGTTGATTTATCAGACCAAATGACCTTTTCTGAAGGCAGCCCTGCAAAAACTTTAGCTTTGAACAGCTCTCAATATACACATTTCAGGAGCTCAGTGAATTCCAGCGTGGTACCATGATAGGATGCCACCTGTGCAACAAGTCTAGTCGTGAAATTTCCTCGCTACTAAATATTCCACAGTCGAATGTCAGTGGTATTATAACAAAGTGGAAGTGATTGGGAACGACAGCAACTCAGCCACCAAGTGTTAGGCCACATAAAACGACAGAGCGGGTCAACAGATGCGCAGAGGTTGCCAACTTTCTGTAGAGTCAATCGCTACAGACCTCCAAACTTCATGTGGCTTTCAGATTATCTCAGGAACAGTGTAGAGAGCTTCATGGAATGGGTTTCCATGGCCGAGCAGCTGCATCCAAGCCTTACGTCACCAAGCGCAATGCAAAGCGTCGGATGCAGTGGTGTAAAGCACGCCGCCACTGGACTCTAGAGTGGTGGAGACGTGTTCTCTGGAGTGACGAATCACGCTTCTCCGTCTGGCGACCCGGTGGACGAGACTGGGTTTGGCGGTTGCCAGGAGAACGGTACCTGTCTGACTGTATTGTGCCGAGTGTAAACTGTGGTGGAGGGGGGGTTATGGTGTGGGGGTGTTTTTCAGGAGTTGGGCTCGACCCCTTAGTTCCAGTGAAAGGAACTTTTAATGCTTCAGCATACCAAGAGATTTTGGACAATTTCATGCTCCAGACTCTGTGGGAACAGTTTGGGGATGGCCCCTTCCTGTTCCAACATGACTGCACACCAGTGCACAAAGCACAAAGTCCATAAAGACGTGGATGAGTGAGTTTGGTGTGGAAGAACTTGACTGGCCTGCACAGAGTCCTGACCCTAAACCGATAGAACACCTTTGGGATGAATTAGAGCGGAGACTGTGAGCCAGGCCTTCTCGTCCAACATCAGTGTCTGACCTCACAAATGCGCTTCTGGAAGAATGGTCAAAAATTCCCATAAACACACTCCTAAACCTTGTGGAAAGCCTTCCCAGAAGAGTTGAAGCTGTTATAGCTGCAAAGGGTGGCGACATCATATTAAACCCTATGGATTAAGAATGGGAGTCACTAAAGTTCATATTCGTGTGAAGGCAGATGAATACTTTTGGCAATATAGTGTATAGTCCAGACAGCTATTTTGGTTGAGGGCCAGAATATCTTGCGGGAAAAAGCTCCTTCTGTTTTTGGACTTCTATTTAGTTGGAACTGGATCATAACGGCACATGAGGGCTTGAGCGGTGCAGTAAAACATCATCAAAGTGCGAATATGAGCTGAATCTGCATTAGTGTGGAATAACCATCAGAGCCAGTGTTACAGCTCCACATGTATCTGTGTTTATCTGGATTTTCCTCCCTGTTTCACTTTTAAACTTGTGTTACAGCTCCAGCTTCTGAGCAATTGTGAGAATCAGAATCAGCTTTTCCGAGAGAGTCTAAAATAAAGCTTAACGTGTTTTAATGGAGTAAAAGAAGGAGACAGGAGCACTAAACTTCTCTTCATTATTACTGCTCATAAGTTCCTCCACTAATAAAATTTCTCACTCGCTGTTTTCGTTGTTCAGGTAAGGAGTTGGGCGGCACAGTGGCTCAGGGGGTAGCACTGTCTCCTCACAGCAAGAAGGTCCTGGGTTCGATCCCCAAGCGAAGAGCTCCGAGTCCTTTCTGTGCAGAGTTTGCATGTTCTCCCTGTGTCTGCATGGGTTTCCTACAGGAACTCCGGTTTCCTCCCACAGTCCAGAAACGTGCAGTCAGGTTAATTGGAGACACTGAATTGCCCTATAGGTGAATGGGTGTGTGTGTGTGTCTGCTCTGCGATGGACTGGCACCCCGCCCAGGGTGTCACTGTGTGCCTTGCGCCCATTGAAAAGCTGGGATAGGCTCCAGCACTCCCCCGGGACCCTAATTGGATGAGCGGTTAAGACCTAATTTTCCTAAAAATAAGTTACAATTAGGATTAAGTTCATTATACTGGTGCACTCCCGTTTTCTGTAACATTAAACAAACAGCGTTAATTAAAGCTCAGAGACGTTAGCACATTCCTGCCGTATTGAATAGTGTTGTGGATCTGGAACAATAACACACCCTGCTCACTGTGACTCCATGTGATAACCCTGCTGCTCAGGTTCTAATCCCCGTTGTTATTTCAGGCTTGGCAGGTACTGGGCACCACACAGGCTGAGAACGAGAACGAGCAGGCAGCAATTGTCTCCCTCCAGAGGTAAGCCGGTGCTAACACACAACTCCCCAGAGTCATGATTATGTTGTTTTCCTATTACCCTGACTGTTCCAGAAGGCTACAGAGCAGTGGGCACATGGAACACTATTCACTCAGAGCCCGCTGGCAGACGTGGCATTACAGGAGAGAAGGTTTAAAACGAGTCGCATTTGTGTTTGTGTACAGCTGTAATCTAGCTGATCCAGACTCTCACTCAGAGGAGAATAACGTCTGAAGAATGTGTCTGGTGATTCTGGTTTAAAGGTGTGAGGTAATGAAGGTTTATTGGGGGAGGGGGGGGGGGGGGGTCATATCAGTCAATCTGCACCTCCTAAAGGCAAAACTCAAACTAAAACCTACATTCAGTGGCTTTGTCCTAAATCTCACACTACTGTCTAATACGTAAGTGCACCATGAATAGGATTGTTACACACCATGGAGTGCACAAGCACTTGTGAATGTTTGTGAAAACTGTAGATTAACTACATATCATTGAATGCTTTGGGTTCAATTCAATTCCGGCTGGGCGGGTCAGGTCCTTTCTGTGTGGAGTTTGCATGTTCTCCCTGTGTCCTTGTGGGTTTCCTCCAGGAGCTCTGGTTTCCTCCCACAGTACAAAGATGTGCAGTCAGGTTAATTGGAGCTACTAGAACTTATCGCATGTGTGTGTGTGTGTGTGTGCCCTGTGATGGACTGCTGACATGTTCAGGGTGTTTCCTACCTTTCACCCAATGAATCACACCTACTGCGACCCTGACCAGAATAAAAACAATGGTAAAACAGACCATTAATAAATAAATCAATCAATCAATCAATGAATAAATAAATGAATAAATTAATTAATTAATTAATTAATTAATTAATACATTAATGAACAAATAAATAAATAATTACATTAATAAATAAATAAATAATTATTTCTCTCCTGGTTGGAATGTTTTATGTTCAGATTTGCCTGGTCATTGGTGTCACTGTAGAATTCTTATTGTTTTCATCGAGATCTGGTTTGCGGTGGGTCCAGCGCCACTCAAAAACACAGGGAAAACATGCACACAGAAAGGAATCGAACCCAGAACCTTCCTGCTGTAGGTTGATGGTGCTGTGCTGCCTCGTTTTTTAATTGTATTTGACGGCTCCTGCTCGGCAGGGTATGAGATCCTGTGATATGATTTCAGCTACATGTTGATATTTGTTAAACAGACGTGTTTTTGGTTCGAGCTTTTTGTACCTCGGCCACATGAGACAGGACAGGTGGACGCCCGTAAATTAAAACCAGAGCTGATGGAGAAGCATCTGCTGTTGATTAAGCTGCCGGAGAGTTCATTAGTGTCCCTCACACTGTGTGTGTGTGTGTGTTTGATGTGCATGTACACACGTCCAGGTGTCTGGAGCTCCACCCGAACAACCTCCAGGCTCTGATGGCTCTGGCAGTGAGCCTGACCAACACAGGTATGAAGCAGGAAGCATGTGAGGCGCTGCTGGGCTGGCTGAGGCACAACCCCAAATACAAACAGCTGCTGAAGAACCGCCCCAACCTGCAGAGCTCGCCGGGCTCACGCCGACTGTCCTACTCTGCACCCGTAGCGTGGTACGGCTTCAAACATATACCAAATATACACAGTTAAAGTAGCTCACACGGTGTAGAATTGTACTGAGCACAACTAAAGGTTATTGACTATACCAGGCTTCACTCCAGTCTCTCACAACATCCTCTCCATCGTCTGAATCTCTCTACCGTTCAGTCCCTTCCTGCCCGAGGTGAAGGAGCTTTTCCTGGAAGCTGTTCAGCTAAACCCAGACACGATAGACCCGGACCTGCAGACGGGCCTGGGAGTTCTCTACAACCTCAGCTCCGAGTTCAGCAAGGCCGTGGACGCCTTCAACGCTGCACTGTCAGTCCGGCCAGAGGTAACGTCCAGATGTTCTTCACGTGTTATTATCAATCGCGTACGTTTACAAAAGTGGTGAAGATATGAGTGGCACAGCAGAACCTGGGTACCTATGGTGCCGGCAAAGCTCCGTCTATCAAGTATATTGATCTTTTAAACAACCACTTGCCTCAGTACTTAAGCAATAAGCAATTTTGGCCTCTGAAACGTCTCTTGTGGAATTTTAGTTCTCAGATTGTTGAGGTTTGATGGTTTTCATGGTGCAACTTATTTTAAATCCCATCAAAGATTTCCTAAGTGATTTAAATCCAGGATATTCCAGGACTGATTCCTAAACCAGGCTTTGGTTAAGTGGAAGGTGTGATTGGGAACTTTTTCTTGCTGAAAAGTCCAATTATCACCAAGGCTCAATTCTCTTCTGGTCATAAGCCTCGACTTTCTTGCACCATTTTATGTGGCCCGCAAGAGCTTAAAAGACGTATGATTGTTGTGACGGTTTGAGTAGTTACAGAAACGCACCTATAATTTAATGGGACACCTGCGCATTTAAGCGCCAACTGTTGACATGGCAGCTAACTTTGACCTTTGCTAAGAAGCCATGTCGCTTTTATATTTAGCGGCAATAGAATGCGGGTAAAGTCAGTAGCGTAAACAATAATAAACAGACGTTAATTCTCTTGCAATCTAATACAGAAGCATCGTCTGTAAGTCATAGACGTTTATATTCTCAGGTGTTTGTAAATGGTTAGCGAGTTAACTACAGCTATGTGCGTGTACTGCATTAAGTATTTTATTGTATTTATTGTTTGTATTTTGTAGTTTTACTCCATTCTTATGCACACAGTGTATCACACAGCTGGGAAGCAAATAAAACCGACCTAACTGTATCTTGGAGGGAGCTGTCTGTCTGTCTGTCTGTCTAGCTGAGGAAGGGGGAAAAGCTCTTAGCGAGGGCAGAACGATCGTCTTAACATACACTGTAAAATCCTACATAAACTGCATCTCCCACAATGCATGCCGTTTTTGTGACCTGCAAAGTGATCCCGCCACTAGATGATGTTGAGAAATATTTACAAATAATCCCAAAATGTACAAGAAGAGAAAACTGAAGCAGAATGAAGAGAATGAAATGAAAGATATGAAAGTGAAAACAAAAAAATAAACCGGTACGTCTCTTGTGTTACGAGGCCGTGTCTGTGGTAAAGGAGAACAATATAAATGTAGATATACGTTATAAATATACAGTTTAAATTTGACATTTTGGCACCAAACACAGAATTTAGCCTCCAAGAAAAACAACAAACTGTCCAACACCTAAAAGGCCGACTGCAATCACAGTAGGATATGTTACAATCGGCCCTTTGAGGGCCACCATAATGCTGATGTAGCCCTCAGCGAAAATGATTTTGACACCCCTGCTCTATAGCATTGTGTCCCAGAACTCTGCAGGCCTGTCCAGATTCCTTCTGGTGTATTCAGGGCGTTTTTATCCTGTGTTTATTGGTCAAGAGTGGTACGCATCGTGGAGTCCAGCCATGAAGTCATTGGTTTTTAGGTGATCTTCTTACAGTTGCCATTGACACTTTTGTCCCAGTCTTTATCAGGTCGTCCAGTAGTTCTTTGAAGTCCTGATGAGGATGAGGAATTTTGGACTTTCTCCCACAGCCAGACAGGTTTACAATAATCCCAATGGTGTCTCAAGGATTGTTCAAGATCGTACAATCTTGGATCTTATCCCCAAAGCCCTGTTGGTGCAATAAACTGATCTCCTCTCTCAGCTTTTGTGAGCAGCTTCTTAGTTTTCATGGTTGTAACACACCTTAAACACTTAAATCTCCGAGTGGTGTTTATAAAAAGCATTTTTGCTACAGATACTGCTGTAGGTGGCGCAACCAGTTCAGGTAATAGTGATATGGGTGTTAAAAAAATAAATGAACTTGTTTTATAAAACGAGTTTTTACTTCCGGGACGGAAGGGGACCACAGTCTAACATCATGTCAAGCATGCAGTGACGGAGGCAAAAGGGGGGCACTTACTTTTCTTCACCCTGTAAATAAATGACATTGAGGAGAAGCTTCATACTGTACTGAGAGATTAATGTGAAGCCCTTGGGTCACCTTGTCTGCTCTATTCAGCCCCCCACAACCCCTCGTCTCCCTCCCCAACCCCGCACAGTCCACATTTACACACAATCGAAAATCCTGCTCCTTTATTTGATATGGTAATGCCTTCCTGCCCGCTGGGCGCTCAGAGCCCAGATACAATAAAACATAATGTCTGAGCATAATGTCTGCACCAGTATCTGAGACCCAGCGTCCCATGAGCCACCAGCAGCCCAGATACAAACGTATCAGCGTACAGCTTCAGCAGATCATTTAAACCATCCGATAATGACGTTTTATATTATACACAATATAAAATCTAACACAGGGGAGGCTGTTTTTTCATTTCAAAAGTATGTGGACACCCCTCCTAACTACTGAATTTAACCACAGTCAGAGAAAACGTTTATCAGACATTTATTCAAAGCGACTTACATTTGTGACCGAATACAATCCAAGCAGTTAGGAGCCTGGTTCAAGGGCCCGATAGGGGCAGTCTGGTGGTGATGGGGCGTCCTCTATACTGATTCAACCCTTCACCGCTGACTGAGGACGCCTCTCAACTGACATGTACAGTCAGTACAGACTGCATTTTTCACCTGCACAAGTCGAGTTCATACACCGACGGGCACTGTGTACAGAGGGCCACACCCCCATCAGCATTATTCCTCAGCCCTGTGCAGGCGCCATCAGTCAGCCAGCAGGGGCCGCAGTTGCACCAGTTATGAGGACCTTCGATCCGACTGTCTACCCTCTAACCCTGAACAACAGCCAATCGTTGTTCATGCAGCCTCCCAGCCCAGTCGGAAGGCAGAG
This sequence comes from Trichomycterus rosablanca, assembly GCF_030014385.1. Classification (NCBI taxonomy): domain Eukaryota; kingdom Metazoa; phylum Chordata; class Actinopteri; order Siluriformes; family Trichomycteridae; genus Trichomycterus; species Trichomycterus rosablanca. The sequence goes on along the minus strand of NC_085993.1, from coordinate 3,163,915 downwards.
CCGAGATTCGATACGATGTATTCGAAACCCCAACTCTGGTGTGCTAGTGTACTTTACCGCTGCGCCACCTGTTCCAGACTGAAGTGTACTTAGACTGTAGTTTAAAAGATATATAATCAAAGATATAGCTTAAAGATGATATTAATGCCATGGTAGGGTATCATAAATCCAGGAGATCAGTACGTGACATTGCAGAGGGACGACAATAAATCAGAAGGCCGTTTGTCCCCCTGATAAATGGCCTAGACTCACAAAAATGATAATGTAATGAAAGTCACACTTCAGAGACGACATTAAATTACTCTCCGGGCTGGAGGTTCGAGGGTGACGACGGGCATACAAATCTGTACAAGCCACCACAAGCTGTGCTTACTTTGCTTAATGTTTTTTGGAATTTTCAATTTTTCCAACCTTTTTCCCCCAATTGTGTCCCCTAATCTAGTCGTGTCCAATTACCCTGACTGCATCCTCCACTGATTCAACCCTCCACCGCTGACTGAGGACGCTTCTCAAATGACACACGCCCCCTCCGACACGTGCTCAGTACAGACTGCATTTTTCACCTGCATGAGTTGAGTTCATATATACCGATCAGCATTGTGTACGGAGAGCCACACCCTGATCAGCATTATTCCTCAGCTCTGTCATAATTGCACCAGTTATGAGGACCCATGATCCGGCTTGCCCCTAACCCTATGAACAACAGCCAATCATTGTTCATGCAGCTGCCCAGCCCAGCCAGGTGGCAGAGTTGAGCTTCGATATGATGTATTCGAAAACCCAACTCTGGTGTGCTAGCGTATTTTACCGCTGCGCCACCTGAGCGGCTAGCGTATGATTTTTTTAAACCTGTAGCTCATCACACAGATCACACAAGAACCTCCTGCTTATCGTTTTCTGTTTAATAGATCTGGTGAAATGGTCTAAAATAGTCGACTATGGCCGTTCAGGTGGTGCAGGGAGATAATCCGCTAGCTCACTAGCGCCGAGATTCTGAGCTACCGGGTTCGAATCTCGGCTCTGCTACCAGTCAGCTGGGCGCCCTCTAGCAGGCACAACTGGCATCCAGTCTGCTGGGTGGAAAAAGACTGGACTAAAGGGCAGGGTTTTTAATGCTGTGCGAGGACCTTGGTTGCCCATGGTGCCCAAACAGAAACTGGACGAGCGCAGAGCTCCATACACGAAGCCCACCTTATGTGCAAATCCACCAAGGTCCGGGTAGGGTAGGACTGCACACACACATCTAAGAGAGTGTGTGTCAGTCAAGACACACCCTTCTTGGACCCCATTGCTAAAAAATTAGGAGAAAAAGGGGGTAAAATGCAGGAATTACTGTTAACTAGAGGTCAACGTACAATGTACAATGTGGTCATCACTAAGACCCACCAAGATAGTTGGTGACCCCACACACCCGGCCTATGGACTGTTTAGCCTTTTGCCTTCTGGCAAACGCTACCGTAGCATGCGATACAGGACCGCCAGACTCAGGAAGAGCTTCTTTCCACAAGCCACCAGACTACTCAACTCCCTATAACAGCACACACAACATACCTGCTCACACTTACAGACTGTCTAAACACATTTAGTTATTAAGAGCCAATATCTTCATCATGCTGCTACTCTTTTATTCTGTGCAATAACTCAAGTATTTAACACCAGACATTTTATTTTATTTATTACTTCACTGGGAGCATGTTTACAGTAACACTGTGCAATAACAATTACCTCACCACTGCTAATTATGTTTTTTTACTTAATGTGTATATATATATATATATATATATATATATATATATATATATATATATATATATATATATATATATATACTGTATATATTAGGGCTGTCAAACGATTAAAAAATTTAATCGCGATTAATCTCAGAATTTCATATAGTTAATCGCGATTAATCGCATAAAAAAAAATCTGTGTAAATGTTATAGAAAACAAGGATTTTTAAGTGAAATGTTACCATTAAAATGGTGAACACATTTGATGCTAAATGTACTTATGTTAAAAACTGCTGGGACAAGAGAAAACTGTAAGAGAGTTACTCTCGAGAATACTATCCAGCAGAGACCCTTGACTTCGTATATATGTCAGATTGTAGGTTAAAGTTTCTCCATCAGCAAACATTGTAGATCAGCGGTGCTTTAGGTGGGATAAGGCGTAGTTATTGTAACAGACTTTTCTGTGGTTGTATCGTGACAATGGTTTGATGGACGTGGACACGAAGTGAGTGTGTTTTGACCCTTTGGGGCTTCCATAGTTCATGTAATAACGTGCTTGGCTAACGCGATGACTCTAGCTGTCCGCTATTCGGTACCGTAACAGAAAAAGTAATAAAAGTGTTTTGCTCCCGACAACTTGTGAATATAGCGTGTATTTATTTCTTTATTAAGCGAGTGCATCACTACGACGCTCGGTTACATTATGTTAACAAACCGCAAATGAAACAAACGGTGGCAAGTCCGACGTTAAAACGTTGGTCCCCCCGTCATGCCTCTGCGCCCCACACTTTGAGAAACGCCGTCTTAATGAGAGATGCCGTGCACGGTCAAGTCTCAACATGAACTACGGATGACTCGCAGGGCCGAATAGAATTTGCGTTAACGGCACTATTTTTTTAAATCGCGTTAAATTGAGATCACGTTAATGCGTTATTATCGCGTTAACTTCAACAGCCCTAATATATATATTTTACTTTACTTAACGTGTACACTGTCTACAATGTCTGTGCAATATTTTTTACTTAACATATATATATTTTTTAAAACTTAATGTATATTTTGTCTTGTATATGATCTTTTTTTCATATTTTGCACACTGGAGCTAATCTCGTTCAGCTGTGCACTCCTAGCTGTATAGTCTGAATGACAGTAAAGTTCACTTTGACTTTTGACTTTGACATTTGTAAATAAAATTAACATGCAACAATAATAACACAGAATTATGATGCTCAATAATCCAGGTACACAAACGTGGTTTTTGACTTCTTTGGTTTCTTGGTGGACAGTGTTTACTGCACAGACGAGGACCTTAAGTACCCTGCAGACGTGTAATGTAAATAAATAACCGAGCTCTGTGCTTGTGCGCTGACAGGACTACTTGCTGTGGAATCGTTTGGGGGCGACGCTGGCTAACGGCGACCGCAGTGAGGAGGCGGTGGAAGCGTACACCCGAGCCCTGGAGCTCCAGCCTGGCTTCATCCGATCTCGCTACAACCTGGGCATCAGCTGCATCAACCTTGGAGCTCACAGGTCCATAAACTATGTTTGTCTCATAATTACCATTCTTACATACATCATTCATATATCATTGGTCATATAACTGATATGATATAACATTTATCAATATTCACTTTAAACAGCAAAGGGCGCTGGCGCTATACACCTCGCCTGGTTTACGTCACTGGCACTATACGCCTGGTTGCCAGATTCGGGGGTTTTCAGCCAAATTGGGCTTCATTCAAAATTGTTTTGCATAGTTTGTACCTACCTCAGAAATAAAAGAGCATTCATTATTTAGATCAATAAAAGATCATCACAAATACTGTATTTTATTTTTATTTTTTAAGAGAAATAATAAAAGGAAACTTTGTCAGAATTTGTCTTCAATTTCAGTTTTAAAAAATCGGGAAAAAATCATATCATGAACCCAGTATTGTGACATCCCTAGTTATGAGTAAACTCATGAATTCTCTGGCATTCCCACCCGACAGTCAAGTCAATCATTGTCTGTATAGGTACCCAGCCTGCTGGTAACAGAGCTCAGATTAGAAGTTTTAAATGCTACCTGAGTGCCCACATTTTTTTTAAAGATGCTCAGAATATGCAGGCGACTGCACCACTGTTCCACTTGCTATAAGAGTATTAACATATTAGCTTGTATTAGCAGGACCTGAGTTCAGTTTTACTTTACAAATATACCCGCTGCAGTATTTCATTACTACATTATGGCATAATGTTTATTTCACACTGTAGTTTTGTCTTGTGTGCTTCAGGAAAATAAATAAATATTAAAACGTTAAAACTTACATATTACATGCAATTCGTGATTTTTTATTTATACCAGCGCATAGATTCTAAACTCTTCGGTTCGAAACTCGGCGTTGCCACCTGTCAGATGAGCGCCATCTAGCGGGCATAATTGGCAGTGCCTGCGGCAGACACTTACTGCCCTCTGTGTCTGCTAGGACAAATTGACCGGATTAAGTGGGTGGGGTCTTCAAACGCTGTGCAGGAACCCTGATTATCAGATAGAGGCACCTGTGCAGAATGCATGGGTGAAAAGAAGGGCTCCGCTAGGGACTGCGCACAGGTCGGAGGAGGCGACTGCAATCAGGGATCCCCAACAGCAGACGACAAATTTAATCTGCTACATCAGGAGAAAAATGGAGAAAATGTCAAGACACTCTGTGTACATTTGCAGTAATCAGTGGGAGCTTAGTTGTTATGGTACAGGACCAGTAATCGGGAAGGTTGCTGGTTCAAGCCCCACCACTGTCTGGTTCCCACTGTCGGACCCTCAATAGCTTGGGTTAAATTTGGTCCCTTTGGATAAATTAACTGTGTTTCATAAATAAATCAATAAAAAAGCTTAATAAATCTTTATTCCCATCATTTATTTGTCTTCACAGAGAAGCAGCCAGCAACTTCCTGACAGCGCTGAGCCTGCAGAGGAAGAGCAGAAGCCGGCAGCTCTCGCACCAGGTCATGTCCGGTAACATCTGGGCGGCATTAAAAGTCGCTCTCTCCTTGATGGACCAGCCGGAGCTCTTTCAGGCAGCCAACATCGGGGACTTGGACTTACTCATGAGAGCTTTCAACCTGGACATGTGATTGAACAAGCCAGAAACCCAAAGTTCTCCAACTGATGGATTCGATATCATTTACAGACTGTTTTTTAATCTTCCTTCTTTTGCAGAGCACTTTTACATTCCTAAGAACGTCGAGTGCTAAACGAGGGACCGTTTTAAATGGACTCGCACCACTGCGATGTTAGATTTCCCTGAAGAGCACAAGCGCTGGAGAAGACTGTAGAACTACATCTGGCAGAACCGGATTCTGCTCTAGGAACTATTGTTGCTTATCTCACGTATATGAGCTGAGATGAGACAAATGCAAAACTGATTTTTTTTTATAGAACAAAGCAATAGTTTGAGAGTAAGTAAAACTAAACCTATATTTAAGCTTTTGATTTGAAATGCTATGCCAGACCTTTGCTTGCAGACCAGATTGTAAAGCTTTTGCATGTTAGATTATTTATACAGTTATGTTAGACAGAATGATCGCATGTGATATAAGAATGAACATTTTTACCTCCTAACGTAGCGTATTCCTCATCAAGTTACCCATGAACTATAATCAGAGCTTTCTGTTTGACTTTTATTGTTTATCTTTAGTTATTATGCACTAACCAAAGACATCTTTCCATGCCTGTGATTGGACGAGTGTGGCCAGACAATTATTGGACATTTTTATGGTTCATATTAAATTCAGTTGCATGAAAAGGCTCGTGAACCTGCGTAATCCTCATCAAATGTGGTTTAAATTATAATAACAATAGACAAATACTAAATTGATGAATTAATAACACAACCAAGAGTATTTTCCATTTTTTAAATTCATTTATTTGTACTAGACAAATCATCCGGTAGTCAGTAAAGGTCCAGAATCCTGTTTAGTGTACTTGAATTTGAGCATTTAGGATTTTTTTTATTACAGATGTGTATCCTAAGTTTAGCGTAGTCAGTTTGTCTTCCGCTGCTGGTGGATCCCTGATTGCAGTCGAGGTGTGTATATTGCTGCTCACGACTCCTCCGACCCGCGTGCAGCCCTTAGCGGAAACTTTCTGCCTTGCCTTGCCTTGCCTTGCACAGCATTTGAAGACCCCACCCATATAGTCCGGTCTCCCGCCCTAGCAGAAACGTGTCTGCTGCAGGCACTGCCAGTCATGCCCACTAGATGTCACCCAGCCGACCGGTGGCAATGCTGAGTTTCGAACCGAGGAGTTCAGAATCTCGGTGCTGGTGTGCTAGCGGAATATCCCGCTGCGCCACCTGGGCGCCTAACACAGAGACTTATGGCTGACGTGTGTTCCACAGGTATTCAGACCACTTGATCTATTAAAAAGGCAAAAACACTTTGTTTTTATATATATAAACATATAAACTGAACTAAAATATCTTCCACAGTGTCTAAACATTCAAACAATTTCTCTAAATATTGAGACAAGGTCCATCCTAAATCATCTTTTTACTAACTAAAGTGCACACTCCACCTGGCAAAAATCCACCTGACGTTCCTAAGGTGACAGTTATCAACATGTTAAATAACAAAGCTTAATCTAATTTTATTAATAAGGAATTTCATGCTAAATATGAATATAATCTAAACATAAAAAACGTAAATGATTAAATTATAGGGGCATTTTGGTACTTTTAACAGACACCCAAAATATTTAATAACATTATCAGCACTTAGCAAACACTTTTTATTTAAAGTGACATGATTTTGACTGGACACAATTAGAACAATTGAAAGACCAACAGCAGCTTAAACACCCCACAAGAGCTGCAGGTTTGGAGATGCTCTGACCCAGTCGTCTAGCCATTACAATTTGGCCCTCGTCAATCGCTCAGATCCTCACGCTCGCCCATTTTTCCTGCTTCTAACATCAACTTTGAGGATAAAATGTTCATCTGCTGCCTAATATATCCCCCCCACTAATATATCCCCCCACTAACAGGTGCCGTGATGAAGAGATAATCAGTGTTATTCACTTCACCTGTCAGTGGTCATAATGTTATGACTGGTCGGTGTAAGTGTTTCTTAATGCACATTTAAGGTTATACTTGTGTGCTGCATGCACATTTTTGACCAAATTATGAGGATTTCATAGAATTTTATAGAATTTAAATTTATAATTACAAGGCAATACGTGGCATGTGTTTACATTTCCGTTTTACTGATGCTTGACGAATTGTTTGTAGAATTTGAAATACACTTTAAGGACAAAAGTATTGGGACATACCTCTTAATCGTTAAATTCTGGTGTTTCATTCAGTTCTATTGTTATTTACATCGTTATTTAATCATTTTTTTACATGTTATTTATTTATTGTCAATTCTGAGCTGTATATCCAGGCCAGGCCGGTGCAGGTCTGTTCTTTCTAGCCGAATGCTTCCTACTGTAAATTCTAATAATGTAAATATACCGGCTATGTGGGTAGAACCCAGTGAATGAAAAACCTTTCCTGTTTTTTAGAACTGTACAATCTCAGGTGAGATGATCTAGACGAGCCTGTATCATAGACGCCCCCCGGGTTCGGGAGGGCAGCATGCTGAATGCACTTATTTTTGAATGCTGTAGCTTTATTTATATGCATGAGAGTGTCATGCCTTTCGACTCGACCCTTTATTTCTATGATATGCTGTATATTTCTAACACGGTTTGCACTCAACTTGAACCCTCTGTCTTAGCGCTGACATCAAAATGTCATGAATCCATCATGCCGAATGTCACATTTACTGTGACAGTATACAGTCAATTGAGGGTTAAGGGCCTTGCAGTGGCTTGAACCAGTGACCTTTTGATTACTAGTCAGGTACCTTAACCACTACAGCTCATCACATGCTGTCATGAGCGCTCAACAGCAAGAGTCATGTCACCAGTACCAGTACCAGTACCAGTAAGTAGGTAGTGCCGTCACCTGACATCAAAGAAGGGTCCAGGGTCCTTTCTGTGTAAAGTTTACATGTTCTCCCTGGGTCCCTGGTTTCCTCTCACAAGTCCAAAGACATGCAGTCAGAACAATTGGAGCTACTAAAATTGCCAAAAGTGTGAATGTGTGCTTTGTGGTGGACTGGCAACCTGTCCGGGGACAGCCACACCACAACCCTGACCAGGATAACATGGAGGTAAAACAGTCAGTAAATAAATAAATGAATAATGATGCGACTTACAGTACTGGTACTGAGCAATTGAGGGTTAAGGGCCTTGCTCAAGGGCCCAACAGCAGCAACCTGGCAGTGATGGGGTTTAAACCAGTGATCTTCTGATTACTAGTACAGTACCTTAACCGCTAGGCTACAACTGCCTACAATAGTGCCTATAATATGTGTGGGTATTATAGCGTCACCTGACATCAAAGAAGGGTCTAGGGTCCTTCTCTGTGTGGTTTGCATGTTCTCCCTGGGTCACTGGCTTCCTCTCACAAGTCCAAAGACCAAAGTCAGACCAATTGGAGCTACTAAAATGTGTGTGAATGGGTGCTTTGTGATGGACTGGCAATCCATGTTATATGTTATAATGGGTGGCACTGTGGTGCAGTGGGTAGCGCCGTCACCTCACATCAAGAAGGGTCTGGGTTTGATTTCAAATCTGGATGGCCAGGGTCTTTCTGTGTTCTCCCTGGGTCTTTGGTTTCTTCCCACAAGTCCAAAGACCAAAGAAAGACCAACTGGAGCTACTAAAATTGCCCTAAGTGTGAATGTGTGCTTTGTGATGGACTGGCAACCTGTCCGGCAACCTGTCCTGCCTTTTGCCTTTTGCTCAGTGAGTCAGTCCCACCGCAACCCTGACCAGGATAACGTGGAGATAAAACAGACAATAATAAATGATTATTTTCTATAGACTTAATAATACCAGGAATCAACTGTTATGACATCAGACTTTGTTTCATGACATTCTGTCACTGTTATGACGGCGGGTTCAAGTACAGTGTTACCTAATTTTTTAGCATTTTTAAAATATTAAAATTATATATTCCATTTATCTTAAGAGATAATATGTATTAGTAGCAAGTTTTGCAATGCAACAGGTAATCTAGATACATATATTTATTATTATATTAATATTATTCTTACACAGGACCAGATTTACTGAAGCCTACAGTGGACGCGAAACAGAACAGCTGAAACCAAAGTGCTCTCACTCACTGGTGATTTGTTGTAAATCGGTTCTGCGGATCACTTTACTGAAGCTAAACGCTCTTCGTATACGCCACAGGCTTCATTAAGTCTGGCGCAATATTTAAACTTAGATGAAATATCCATATATAATATATACAAGCGATCATTTAAAATAAAACGGCATTTAAAACAGAAAGTGTGTATTTGCTGTGTTGTGTGCTTGTCCTGCTGAATAATCACAACTTATTTGTATTAATTATGTATCAGCTATGTGGGAAATGACTCCAGATGATATCTGGATGCTGCTTTGATCTCTTAGCAGAATGGTTATGCATTAAAGCTGGTCGGTTATTCCACTTTTGTCCTAACGGAGCTGCACTAGGTAGACCAGGGCTGTCCCAACACTCATGCTCCAAAATGTCTTTCCAAAGAACAAAAATAGTCCAGCGGTAAAACACGCTAGCTCTCCAGAGCTGAGATTTCAATCACATCGTTTCTACAAAGGCTCTGCCATCCGGCTGGGCTGGGCAGCCATATGAACAACAACTGGCCATTGCATATTTATTTATTCATTTAACCCCAATTTTTTTTCTACCAATTTAGTGTAGCCAATCTGCTTCTGGGGACCCCGATGTGTCCAAGGAGGGTGTATAATCGCCTGACACACACTCTCTCCGATGTGTGCGCAGTCCTGCGCAGGCTTCACATACAGAGAGCCACGCCCCGATCTCTGCACTTTCTGTTCAGGTGCCCTGGGAATCCAAGGTCCTTACACGGCGCTGACGACCCCACCCGTTAGTCTGGTCTTTTCCCACCCAGCAGACTAGTGGCCAATTATGCCTGCAAGAGGGCGCCCTGCAAGAGGCCGGTAGCAGAGTCGATGGCACAGCAGTAAAACACGCTAGCACACCAGAGCTGAGACTTCGAACACATCGTTTCTACAAAGGCTCTGCCATCCAGCTGGGCTGGGAGGCTACATGAACAACGATTGGCTGTTGTTCACAGGGTGGGATAAGGTGATGCGATTACGACCTCTACTGGCTGATTGAGTTGGGGAACAATGCTGATCAGGGTGTGGCTCTCCGTGCACAAGGCTGATGCTCATATGAACTCGCCTCGTGCAGGTGAAAAGATGCACACACATCGGAGGGGGCGTGTGTCAATTACGAAGCTCCTCAGTAAGCAGTGGAGGGTTGTATCAGTACAGAGGAAGCGTAATGCAATCATGGTAATTGGATATGACTAAATTAGTGAGAAAATTGCAAAAAAAAGAGAAAAAAATAGACCATTTACAATCACATGGTTTATTGAGTAATCCAGTCAACAGCGTTATTGAACAGAACAGAATTCGCCCTCCATGTCACGTCGTGTGTGATATCTGAACAGGAAAAAAAACATTTAAAAAATAGTAAATTTGCATAACCAGAGAGTCCCACACTCGTTTGAAAAAAAAAAGAGAAATAAAAACATTCACCACCTTAAATTCAGTTCAATGAAAAACATGAAGAGAAGAAATCAAAAGTTCTATACATTTCAAAACATCACGTGGTTAAATCAGGACTGTCGACTGTAGTGCACGAGCTGATAATACGAAGGCGGGTCGTATAAGAGGCATCAAACGCATCAGCCTTCACACTACAGACATAAACGAACAGAAAAACACACAAATGTCTGGTACAGCACACGCTGAGCTACTCAGATACCTGTTTAAAGGGCCATGGTCACATTTTATGTATGTTTTTTTTTATATCCATTTTCTCCTCATTTTCCTCCCGATTTAGCGACTCAATTTTGTCTTCCGCTGCTGAGAGATACCAGATTGCATCCGAGGAGAGCACGTCGCTGTTCACGCCTCTTCCGACACGTGCACAGCCCTCCTCTTCTCGCCCCTGCATTCTGCACAGGCGTCTCTTCCGCCGATCAGGGTCCTTCCACAGCGTACCCACATATAGTCCGGCCCCCACCCTGCAGATACGGTAGCCAATTAGTATCTGCTTCAGGCACTGCCAATTATGCCCGCCAGATGGCGCCCAGCCGACCGGTGACAACAAACTGAGGAGTTCAGAATCGCGGTGCTGGTGTGCTAGCAGAATATCTCGCTGCACCACCTGGGCGCCTGTATGTTTTGTAAAAATGGGGTGGTACGGTGGCTCGGTGGGTAGCACTGTCGCCTCACAGCAAGAAGGTCCTGGGTTCGATCCCCAGGTGGGGCGGTACGAGTTCTTTCTGTGTGGAGTTTGCATGTTCTCCCCGTGTCTGTGTGGGTTTCCTCCCACAGTCCAAAGACGACAAGCAAGTGAGGTGAATTGGAGATACAAAATTGTCCATGAGTGTGTTTGATATTAAACGTGAACTGATGAATCTTGTGTAATGTAACATGACGTTAAAATCTTAATAAATAAATAAATCATTTTTAAGAATGGATTTAACCACTGAGTGACCAATTACATCAGTATCAGACGGGAGGTCAGCTCACTCCAAAACTCCAATCTAGTGTAGTTAGAGCTCACATCAAAGGTTCACATTCATTTATTTACTCATTGTCTGTTTTACCACTGTTTTATCCACGCCGAGTTTCATACAGAGGAGTTTAGAATCTTGGTGCTGGTGTGCTAGTGGAATATCCCGCTGCGCCACCTGGGCGCCCCTTTACTATTTATTAGGATTTTAAAGTCATGTTTTACACACTGTGGTTACAGGACAGGTAGTTACTGGTTACATCAGTGTCCAGTACTAATACTGGTTATCTCCAGTTCACCTCACTTGCACGTCTTTGGACCGTGGGAGGAAACCCACACAGACACGGGGAGAACATTCAAACTCCACACAGAAAGGATCCGGACCGCTCCACCTGGGGATCGAACCCAGGACCTTCTTGCTGTGAGACGACAGTATCATAGATAAGTCATTAAACTTTATGATCTTTTATCGGTAGCTGATTCCTTGTTATTGATTTTGACTGACTGTAACTGATGACGTCTTTGTGCCCGTATTAATATGGCGAATTTGACGGCATGATTCTTGTAACCGTCTGACGAACCAACTTCAATCAGGAAGAAAAGAAGAGTCACTGTTAAAATCCCCCAATTTGCCATAAAAAATGGAGTGGAGGCCGGACAACAGGGCATGGACAGTTCATCACAATGATAATAATAATTTCACTCAGTGACCATTTCCCTTTAAATAACATAAAAGAAATAAAGATTGAACAGAACATAAAGGATAGAGAACGAACATTAAGCTGCACGACGGAGGTTAGGCACTGTGCATAAGAAATCCGAGATGCAGAGATTTGGTTTTTCTGAGCACCGTAGTAAGTACATTCAACACCGGCGTCACACGAGGACGTCAGACGCTGCATATGATGTTAGAAGCTCAGATTTACTTCTCACCACATATTGCTTAGTTATCGAATACAAAGAGTCGGTTAATGTGTTATTTATAAGAGTGAATATGTATGAAACGAGATGATAATGAGACCTGTAGATGCTATTAGAGCCTCTTGAGGTTTGAGATTAAAGCACTGGTACGTTTTCCCTTAATTACACTGATAAAGGTAAGAGGTTAAGTTTAAGGTTACATGTATACAATGCACAACGTAGGTATATAGTTCTGTTTAGATAGAAAACATCTAAATAGAACTATATACCATATAGAAGCATTTTGTAGTTCTACAATTACTGACTGTAGTCCATCTGTGTCTCTACATACTGTTTTAGCCCCCTTTCATGCTGTCCTTCAATGGTCAGGACCACCACAGGACCACCACAGAGCAGGTATTATTTAGGTGGTGGATGATTCTCAGCACTGCAGTGGCACTGACATGGTGGTGGTGTGTTAGTGTGTGTTGTGCTGGTATGAGTGGATCGGACACAGCAGCGCTGCTGGAGTTTTTAAACACCTCACTGTCACTGCTGGACTGAGAATAGTCCACCAACCAAAAACATCCAGCCAACAGCGCCCCGTGGGCAGCGTCCTGTGACCACTGATGAAGGTTTAGAAGATGACCATGATCGTCTCTGACTTTACATCTACAAGGTGGAACAACTAGGTAGGAGTGTCTAATACAGTGGACAGTGAATGGACACGGTATTTAAAAACTCCAGTAGCGCTGCTGTGTCTGATTCACTCATACCAGCACAACACACACTAACACACCACCACCATGTCAGTGTCACTGCAGTGCTGAGAATGATCCACCACCTAAATAATACCTGCTCTGTGGTGGTCCTGTGGGGGTCCTGACCATTGAAGAACAGCATGAAAGGGGGCTAACAAAGCATGTAGAGAAACAGATGGACTACAGTCAGTAATTGTAGAACTACAAAGTGCTTCTATATGGTAAGTGGAGCTGATCAAATGGACAGTGAGTGTAGAAACATGGAGGTGGTTTTAATGTTATGGCTGATCAGTGTATATATATGAGGGTTCTTCTAAAGTTTCCGCACTTATTTTATTCAGTTATTTATTTTACCCCCTTTTGTCTCCCAACTTAGTCTGCTAAATCTAATCTGCTGCTGGGGAACCCGACGTGTCCAAGGAGGGTGTATAATTGTATAATCGCCTGACACACACTCTCTCCGATGTGTGCGCAGTCCGGCGCAGGCTTCGCATACAAAGAGCCACGCCCCGATCTCTGCACTTTCTGTACAGGCGCCCTGAACGACCAAGGTCCTTACACAGCACTGATGACCGCACCCGTTAGTCCGGTCTTTCCCACCTAGCAGACTAGTGGCCAATTGTGTCTGCAAGAGGGCGCCCAGTTGACCGGTAGCAGAGCCGAGATTCGAACCCGGGAGCTCAGAATCTCTGCACTGGTGTGCATTTAGAATTTAATGCCTGAAACACTTCTAATTGAAAGCTCACTGATATGTTCGGGTAGAGATACAGAGGATATTGCGACAGGTGGATTGTCCTGTGTTGAATTATTACTTTGCGTATTGAGCAGTTTGTGCATATTTGTGCGTAACATTAAGATATTAAAGCTCCAAAACTTCAAGTTCTGTATTGATGTGAGAACAGGTCTGGCAGTGTAGATGCTCTGATACGTGTGTAGTATCATTTTTTTGTAGTTTTATAAAATAGGAACCTCTTAAAAAATACTGGCATAGCAGCTTAAAAACTTGATATATTAGGACAATAATCTGCATATTTTAAATTGCACACACCCCTCAGTACCTTGAATACAGAATATACTATCATCTCCATACACGGACAAACTAAAGAACATGAACACGAGCAGCTTCACACATAAACACGTTCAGTTTGGTATCTGTAGTGATTGAACCTTTGGCCTGGTGTTCGGTGTGAACGATGCCTCTCGGGTTTCCTGTAGTTTGGGCGATATCTCGTCCTCGTGCCCGACAGGCGGTGCAGCTCTACACTCCAGAGTCCGGTCGGATCTAGCGACTGGGCAGACGCCGGTAAAAGTACATGTAGCCTAAGTCTTTCGGAGGCCTTTCTGATATACACACTCTGTGGTCGTTGTAAATCACCCATCTGTGAAGATAAAGATCACATCATCAGGTAAGAACTGAGGTACAGTATTCAAGTCTAGTTTACACCGTTTTTAAGGATTATTTCTTTTTTTTTTTGCCCCTTTCTTTCATAATTTGTTTGTTTTCCAATTCTTAATTTGCAAGTCCATTGCAAGCCGCAGACTATCACGCGCACCCTCTGGCACGTGTGCAGTCATCTACACAAATAAATGATTATACTGCCCCTTGACTTTCATACTGACCGAGGAGTGTACAATATAAAAAAAAAACCCACCTTCCCTCCTTTTTGATATGACACACGTAATGACCGGACATGGTCGATGTTCCCATGTGACTGATGAAGGCGAACAGTTCGTACCCTGCAGGATAAGAAAAGACGTTTATAACCAGCGTGGAAATTAGTCACTGAGTATTTTAACACAAATGAATAATCAGTTAACTGGAAGCAGTGAGGGAGGGAGGAGGAGTAATCGGTCGTGTCTGAGAGACACTTACAGTCCGGCAGTCTTCAAGCGAGGTGGAAAAATGAGACAGCTAAGAAACCAAGAGCTACTTCAAGTAGCACAATAAAAAACATGTTTAATTATTTATCCACATCAAGGTTTTTTTGTTTTTGTAAGCCACTGACGCGCCGCTGCTTTCACATCATCACATGAAAATCTTCTTCCCCTTAAAGCTTCATTGAGCATCCAAAACGGTGACAATCAGATGGAGCTAAATCCGGACTATAAGCGTCTCTCAGTCACGACCGATTACTCCTCCTCCTACTACACCCTCACCGTTTATACCCAAAATATACAAGTGAGGAAACTTTTTGAAGATCCATCGTATAGACACCGATCAGACATAACATTATGACCACCCTCCTAATATTGTGTTGGCCCCCCTTTTGCTGCCCCATATGCAACAACCTGTGATCAGAACCAGGATGAACTTCTTCAGCAGTTTGAGCTACAGGAGCTCGTCTGTTGGATCGGACCACACGTGCATCAATGAGCCTTGGCCACCCATGACCCCGTCGCCGATTTACCACTGTTCCTTCCTTGGACCACTTTTGATAGACACTTGATAGAACACCCCACAAGAGCTGCAGTTTTGGAGATGCACTGACCCAGTCGTCTAGCCCAGTGTTTCTCAACCTTTTTCAGTCACGGCACCCCATTAAAAGTATTCAAAATCTCGAGTCACCTTAGTCTAAAATGTATTAAAAAACTTACACTCTGCATCCCTCGGACTGCTAACACAAAAAAACACTACAGGGAGAGACGTACTGTGGTTGTATTGCATTAAGTTTTACAAAAATCCTCTCTTGTGCAGAGATGTGCCTGTGTTTGCTTCTGCTTTAAAACGTATGCGTCATGAACCAATCAGATTTAACATCATTAAAGAAGTTTATAGTTTATTTCTCAATTATTTGTCATTTTACCACTAGCACTGCTCATTGTCTGCATGTTCTCTCTGTAGCTCGGTTACGGCTCTCAAACATAAACTCAAAAGAAGCTTTACTGGCATGACAAATAAGGACATTCGTATTGCCAAAGCAAGTTACACAGAGAAATAATAAAAATAACAATAAAAAATAACAAATATATACAAAACAGTTACATGTGCAAAAATAATAAAATATTAATAAAAACAGTGCAATATAATAACAATAAAAATTATAATATTTACATTAATGAGGTCATGAGCTCTCTCTGTGTGTGTGTGTGTGTGTCGGTGTGTGTGTGTGTGTGTGTGTGTGTGTGTGTGTGTGTCGGTGTGTGTGTCGGTGTGTGTGTCGCTTGCTCGCGATACTGAAAGTTATTTGAATTTCGACAATAAACAGCTCTTATTTATTATGACTGATTAATTCTCTTTACTGATGGAAGCGGAATGGTTGAATTACAGCCAATAAGAACAGCACAGAAATATAAATATGTATTATAACGGCTCCCAGAGGCGCGACTCAGTTCCTTTTGTTCATTTTAAAGAGCCGTTCAATAGAATCGGATCATGCGCGAACGACCCATCACTATAGGCAACGCACGCAACCCGCGTTGACGTTGTAGATGGGAAAAGGGGCGTGTGAGACAAATTTTGATGTTTGAGGCGGCTAATGGAATACATTTTCATGATAAGGACGGCACCCCGGTTGAGAAAGGCTGGTCTAGCCATCACAATCTGGCCCTCAGATCCTCACGCTTGCCCATTTTTCCTGCTTCTAACATCAACTATAAATGTTCACTTAAATTTATAAAATGTTCACTTGCTGCCTAATATATCCCACCTACTAACAGGTGCCATGATGAAGAGATAATCAGTATATATATATATATATATCTTATCTTCACTACTTCTATTTACTATACAGGGTGTAAAATTTTGGAAAATACATGGTGCTTTACATGCCCGATAAAACACCATTTTAGATGTACCCACAAAAAACGTTTTATCATTCCATGCTTTTTAATAATTGAAAAAAGGGACACTCACGTCCAGGTCCATCTCGTACACGAGGGCTGGACATTTCCTGGTCTGGGGACAGCGTGGTGTCGCTGTGTGTGTTGGCGTTTGAAAAGCTGCTGTCGTTGGGCTCTGTGTCGACCATGTCTGACAGGGCTTCGCTCTCCTCCTCGCTGTCGGGGTGAGTGAAGATCCAGTCCAGCGCCCGCTCCAAATTATTATTCTGTAAACACACAAACACACGTGTCATTAAACATGGATGAGGATTCATTTACTTTAATCCAATCCTTTTACACTAAATGAGACACAAAGTATCTTAAAACATGGGCTGTGGTAGCGCAGGGGTTAAAGCACTGGACTAGTTATCAGCTCCACCACCGCCAAGCTGCCACTGTTGGTCCCCTGAGCAAGGTCCTTAACCCTAATTTGCTTTGCTCACAAGTGTAAATCGCTGTGGGTAAACGCATCTGCTAAATGCCCTAAATATAAAACACAAAACCAGCATGTGTGATCTGTGATGTTTATAGAACTTGCTAGCAGAGATTCACTCCTTTACTGTGAACATCCAGATTACGACTGGTACTGTCAATAACACACAAACGTACAAACATGATGTTCTGCACACACAGTGTAAACACGCTGTAGAAAATCACTCACTGTGACTTTCAGGGCTCGGATGGTGTGATGTCTGGGGAAGCCCATGGACGTGAGGATGGAAATGCTCTCCTCGGGCGGCTGGTTATCCACAGGGCTGGCAGTGGGGAAACTGGCACTGGGCATGTCTGCCTCCATGTATGAAGGAATCGCCAGAGGCTCAGCAAAGTCTGCACAGAACAAACAGTACAAATGACGTATTTGCACACACCTAGCAAACATTCGCAGCTGAGAGTCTTCTGCATGTTCTGTTTTGTTCATAACACATGAATGTTAAACTAATAACAATGGACATGGGAACCTGGGCTTTGGAGAAAGTGATATGAACTTACCTTTATTGATAGTGTGGGTGTGATACTGTTTGTGATTAGTTATTGAGATCTACTAATAAAAAAGGTTGGCATGACCCTGAAATCCTACACCAACCTTTTCCTGATGATGTGTCCGCCAGGTTTGTGTAGTAGTGTAGTGGACAGTAGCTGCTGATGCCAACTCTCAAGCAAGTGACCATCAGTGAAGGTGGATTGATACAGTGGTACCTTGTGACTCAACGTCCCCTAAACCCAAAATCTTTAAAACTCAATGCCCTCCGTCAAGAAATCTGTACCCTTAAACTCAACGTTTTCCTTAAACTCAAACTGTTCAGTTTGTCTTTTAAAAAATTATTTATTTAATTTTAAATTAACAGTGAACAGCCGCTTTGTTCAGCGCTCTGCTTGAGCGGTGCGGTAAAACATCATCAAAGTGCGATTATGAGACGAATCTGCATTTGTGTGGAATAACCGTCAGATCCAGTCTCTCTTGATGCATGCTCAATAATCCAGGTACACAAATCCACAAAGTTGAACCAGTTCATCTGGACACAAGTTTGTTGTAGAGATACGTTTCGCCACTCATCCAAGTGACTTCTTCAGTCTGAGCTGGTGGTGAATACCCCAACCTTATATGCAGCGGGAAAAATGCCCAAACACTCCAGTGGATCGAAGGGAGGAGAAGAACAACCGCAGTCTAAGCGTAAACCAGTGGTGATTCCGTATGTGGCGGGAGTAGCAGAACAATTGAGACGGATATTCTCCAAACACTGTGTTTCAGTTGCTTTCAAACCCCAGAACACGCTACACCAGAAATGAGTTCACCCTAAGGACCGGGTCCCTCAACACAAACAGAGTAACGTAGTGTATGCTGTAAGGTGCTGGGAGGGTTGCCTGGAACTGTACATCAGGGAAACTAAACAGCCACTGGCTAAACGGATGGCCCAACATAGAAGATCAACCTCTTCTGGACAGGACTCCGCGGTTTACACCCACCTGCAAGCCAGCAGCCACTCATTTAATGATGACGATGTGCAGATCCTTGACAAGGAGGAACGCTGGTTTGAACAGGGAGTCAAAGAGGCCATCTATGTGAAGAGGGAACGACCATCCCTGAACCGGGGAGGGGGCCTGAGAGTACATCTCTCACCATCTTACAATGCTGTAATAGGAGCTATACCCCAATCATGTGTGAAAGACACACATGACCATTGTAATTAATGCTCATTGTGAATTGCATATGGATCTGATCACCGGTTCCATTGTTATGCAATGGGCGGTGATCGGTCGTTACGCAAATCGGCTGCATATAAGGTTGGGGTATTCACCATCAGCTCAGACTGAAAAAGTCACTTGGATTGAGTGGTGAAACGTTTCTCTACAACAAACTTGTGTCCAGATGAACTGATTCAACTTTGTAGATGTCAGATCCAGTGTTACAGCTCCACATGTATCTGTGTTTATCTGGATTTTCCTCCCTGTTTCACCTTTAAACTTGTGTTACAGCTCGAGCTTCTGAGAAATTGTGAGAATCAGAATCAGCTTTTTATTTGAGTGTTTTTATATTATATTTGTGTTATTTTCAGTATATAAGTGTCAAAAACAACCCCATTATTTTTCATATGCCTAAAATATATATCCACGGGACCATGGAACACATTAACAGGTTTCCCAAACATCCTTATGGGGAAAAATACCAGACTTCAACTGAATGTCAAGTTTGCAGGGTTTCCAAGCAGAAGGGTCCATGTGGAACAACATTGCCGTTGTTGAAGCCAGGACATCAGCTTCAGAAAGCAAGTGAACATCGCAATCCGAAAACTGAAAATGC
The DNA here is from genome assembly GCF_030014385.1 of Trichomycterus rosablanca. Taxonomy (NCBI): domain Eukaryota; kingdom Metazoa; phylum Chordata; class Actinopteri; order Siluriformes; family Trichomycteridae; genus Trichomycterus; species Trichomycterus rosablanca. Next base: position 3,144,261 of record NC_085993.1, on the reverse strand, counting down.
TGTTTGAAGTTTGTTTAGCATGTTCTGGATTTTCTCAAAGTACCGCACACTGTTCAGTTTTGGCAAGATGCGCCCTGCTTTTCCCCCTTTGGAGGTTCATAACCCACAGTCTGTAATAAAAACAATAAAACTACAGCCTCAGGTGACATACACAATTTCTAGAGGACAATCTGCTCAATATATCGCTTCATCATCACCAGGGGTGAGATTAACCCAGCGCTAAACCCTTAACTCAGCAGTTTTAGAACCCTGTAGTGCAGGGGTCATCAATTATGTTTCACCGGAGGCAAATTCTGGCTAAGAATAATATTGTTTAGGACAAATGCAACATTTGCAAAGTAGCCGACGGTTGGCGAGGAAAACGACCGCTCTGACCGAATGTAAATGCTACTTTAATGTGTAAAATCTCCTTTTTGGATTCAGAAAGTATTCAGATCCCTTCCACACACTGTTGTGGATTCGACTACTCAGTGATTCAATTTTATTAATTATTAAATATTTTGCATTTTTTACACAATTTTGCCTTTTTTGCACAATATCTGCCCTAACATTTACTCAGTATCATGTACTGGTCAACACCACACTTGTCTTTGGTCCCGTCCCCTCACTTTTTAGGTTAGAATGTGCCTTGTATTTATTGTACTGTTTTTTTATCTGCACTGTGTATATTGTGTTGTTTGTGTTGCACCCTGGTCCTGGAGGAACGCTGCTCCGTTTCGGTGAGCTGAAATGACTATAAAGCCTCTTAAACTTTATTTGATTTTAAATGGATACGACCACATGGATGGATGGACATTTTTACCCCTTGATCTACACTTAATTACCCATAATATCATCAAAAACCAAAAACTAAAATATCATTTACAAAGTATTCCAACTTGTTATTGTACTGTATATGTTGCAGAGCCCCCTTTTGGTCTTCAGATTCATCTCTACAAGCTTTGCACACCTGGATTTGGGCAGCTTGTCTCATTCTTCCTTGCAGATCCTCTTAAACCATCTTCAGATCTTCTTACAAATGGTTTAAGTCTTGGCCTAAGCTGGGCCATTCAAGGGTATCCGGTCTTGTCCTGAAGGCACTGTAGTGTCATACTCATGTTGAAAGGTAAACAATCACCACAGTCTTCTTTAGGGACGTTCCTTCCTCAATTCTTAAAAAAGTTTCACCATGCCTTCCGCTGAGAAGCACCCCTATAGCATGATGCTGCCACCACCATATTTCACAGTAGGGATATTATTAGCCAGGTAGTATGCAGTCCCAGTCCCAGTGAGTCCCACTGTGGTCCTGGGTGCACTGAAATCCTTAAATACTGTTTTACATCCTTGAGCCCTGATCTACAGTATGTCCTGCTACAATCTAACTGTTTATTGGACTTTGTGGCTTGATTTTAGTCCTGACAGTGCAGTGTATATCAGAAGGAAGAATGCCTTTATTTGTAAACCAGACATTGGGTTGAGGGCCTTGCTCAAGGGCCCAACAGTGGCTGCATAGAAGAGCCTGGATTTGAACCACCAATCTCCTGACTGATAGCCCAAAGCTCTACCACTGGGGTAGGACTGACCCTATTATTAATAATATTATTATTATTACTATTATTACTGTTGTTATTATTATTATTATTACTATTATTATTACTGCTGTTATTATTATTATTATTACTATTATTATTACTGTTGTTATTATTGTTATTATTATTATATTATTTGTATTATTATTGCTATTATTATTATTATTACTATTATTACTATTGTTATTATTATTAGTTATTATTATTATTAATAATATTATTGCAATTATTATTATTAGTATTATTACTATTACTGTTATTATTATTATTATTATTATTATTACTATTATTATTATTATTATTATACCATTATTATTATTATTACTATTATTAATTACTATTATTATTATTATTATTATTATTAATTACTAGTATTATTATTAATTACTACTATTATATTATTATTATTATTACTATTATTACTATTTTTATCATTATTGTTATTATTATTACTATTATTAATATTATTATTACTATTATTATCATTATTATTATGATTATTATTAGTAGTAGGTAAAGACTTCAAAGTTTAATATTAGTCTTCACATTGCTGTGGATGGATGTTGGCATCCAAAACTGCATTAATTTGGGACACAGCCATACATTTTTAGGCATGAACAGCTTATTAAGTCTGGCTGCAGCACAGTGGGATTAGGTCAGGACTCGAATCCTTAATTCTGTTTTTGGAGATGAGACTCTCGCTGTGTTTCAGTGGAATCCTAGAGCCTAAATAATTGCTTCACATCACCTTCCTCCTAATAAGGTACTAATAGGTGTTGCTGATGTTGGCCGTCTCACATTAGCTTTACCTGGCTCTTCCATATGAGCGATGATCCAATTAAAAGCCATCTCAGCTCCCATGTTGCCGGTGTAGTACACGGCCTTCCGGCAGGCCTCCAGAGGGAAGCCCATCTCAGCCAGCTGCATCACGGAGGACTCGTCTATTTCTGGAGCTGTGAAAACGTCAAATCATGAGTATTACAGTCAACACAGAGGGCTCACGTTAAAAAAGCAGCAGGTCTGAAAGTCTCGCTGGGTCTTGTTAATAAAACCAGAATGTTTTCATTTCCATTAACTGCTTTATCCCAGACAGGGTCACAGCGGGTCTGGTTCCACCGGGACACACTGGATACGAGACAGGAATAACCAGGACCGGACACTAATTTATCACAGGGCTTTGGCCAAACCGTAATAAGCAATCGTCTTCGTGTAGACGCCCGGCCAGCTGATAGCACAACCGATATTTAAACCCAGATCTTAGCAGTGATGGGCTAGCATAACAGATCATTTAAATCATTTACAATACAATTGTTAGAATAAATGTTATATTTTAGCTTTATGATTTTGTGATTCTTTATTGTATATCATTTATGAGCAATCATACAGTAGACCCTTGACTTACGAATGTAATTGGTTCTGAAGGGCTGCTCTTAAGTCAAAATGTTCGTTAGTTAAACCTATTTTTCCCATAAGAAATAATGTAAATAGAATTAATCCATGCCAGACCTGATAACCCCCCCCCCCCTTATCTAACCTTTCTAAAGTCTTAAAAAAAAAATTTTGTTATAAATACAAGAATATTTTCCCTTAATATTAAATTATAGAATAGATAATACTGTAATAAACAATAATAAACAACAATACACAGTAGTACTGTACGTAAACACACATCACATTTCAGTACAGTACGTGTGCTGTACCATACACCATAATACATTTCCTTCTTTTTATATAAAATGTATCTACCAGAAACAACAATAACTCTCATATTTCTCTATTATTTCCTTCTTTATTTAAATAATGTTGTATTTTGTAGTCGTAATTGCAAGAAAGAAAGAATACTTTACTGAGCCGAATTCCTTCTTCTCTCTCACTCACTGTCCCCTCTGTCTAATACACAGTGACATCTACTGGCAGGAGTAATTATACAACAACAAATGTAATAGATTTGTTTATTTTCTCACCACTGCGCTTCCTCTGCACATTCTTTGAGGCCATTTTAATATTGAATTTTACAAATTATAAAGAAAACACCGAAAAAACACCGTCCGCTGTCCGAATGTTCGCTCACGGTATATATATATATTAGGGCTGTCAAACGATTAAAATTTTTAATCGCGATTAATCTCAGAATTTCATATAGTTAATCGCGATTAATCGCATTAAAAAAAATCTGTGTAAATGTTATAGAAAACAAGGATTTTTAAGTGAAATGTTACAATTAAAATGGTGAACACATTTTATGCTAAATGTAATGATGTTAAAAACTGCTGGGACAAGAGAAAACTGTAAGGGAGATTTATTCACTCACATACTAGGCAGTAAATGTCAGATTGTAGGTTAGAATTTCTCCATCAGCAAACATTGTAGATCAGCGGTGCTTTAGGTGGGATAAGGTGTAGTTATTGTAACAGACTTTTCTGTGGTTGTATCGTGACAATGGTTTGATGGCCGTTTCTACACGAAGTGAGTGTGTTTTGACCCTTTGGGGCTTCCATAGTGCATGGACTAACGTGCTTGACTCAGCTTTCCGGTATTTGGTACCTTAACAGAATAAGTTAATAAAAGTGTTCTGCTCCCGACAACTTGTGAATATAGCGTGTATTTATTTCTTTATAAGTGCATCACTACAACGCTCGGTTACATTATGTTAACAAACCGCAAATGAAAAACGGTGGCAAGTCCGACATTAAAACGTTTGTTCTACCAGTCAAGTCTCAACATGAACTAGAATTTGCGTTAACGGCACTATTATTTTTAATCGCGTTAAATTGAAATTGCGTTAATGCGTTATTATCGCGAAATTAGTTTGTACGTTAAGTTGAAAAAGATCGTTCATAACCTAAATTGTTCGTATGGTAAACCGTTCGTAACTCAAGGGTCTACTGTATTTAACTCTGTGATCAGTTATTCTCTTGAATTTTGACCAGCAACTTCGCAGTCTCCATTCAACCTTGAATTAGAGATTCAGAGAGATATTCTGAGTCAAACCAGATTTGTATTGTCACGTTATCTCTATTCTGTCCCTGCACAACTGCCTTGTCCCAATAAAATTTTTTAATGCATTTTCTCCTTTTTTCTCACGATTTTTTAGTGTCCAATTTTTACCCAATTGCGTTACCCCGCCCAGAATGAGGAGAGCGAGACTGACACACGTCCCCTCCGACACGTGAGCAGTACCCGACTGCATCTTTCACCTGCACACGGCGTGTTCATATGTGGATCAGCTTTGTGCACAGAGAACCACACCCTGATCAGCATTATTCCTCAACTCTGTGCAGATGTTGTAATTGCATCAGTTATGAGGTCCCTGTCCGGCTCCCTCCCTCCCTGGATGAACAACAGCCAAACGGTGTTCATATAGCCGCCCAGCCCAGCCGGATGTATTCAAAATCTCAGCTCTGTTGTGCTAGCGTATTTTACCGCTGTGCCACCTGAGCGGCATAATAAGATATCTTTAAGATTACGTAGACTTTAACTCTTCTCTATAGTATCAGGTAGAGTTTAGGTCCATGTGACCCCTTCTTCTGTTCACTATATATTTGCATTAATAAACTTCAGATTGTTCAGGAAAAGACGTGTTTGTCCCTTCTCATGATCTCCTGGTACCAGACAGAGGGAATCACGATGGTTCCTCTCACGGTTTCTTCTTGTAACTTTAAGGGAGGTTTTTCTTGCCATTGTCGCCCTCGGTTTGCTCAACAGAGAGCTGCTTTGAGACAATGTCTATTGTAAAAAGCTCTAGTCAGATGAATTTGACTTGACTTGACGATGGATGACATCAGTAGAACTACACTATCAGGAATTAAACCGAAAAACAACTTTCACATGATTTATATAAAAATATAAGACTTACATTCCAAAGAGTTATTCACTGAGTAGTCTGGGGAAGAAAAGAAAGATCAATTTTAATCAGATCTAATACACACAACATCATTCATGCATAAAACAAACTAACATAAGCACAAATTAGATCGATCCAAAACAAACATCACCCTGCTCTCACAGTCTCATTTAAATATAATGCAGGGAGCTTGCGTGGCGCTTTGCAAGCCCACCAGCGCTGAGATCTCAAGCTCTTGCCTCAAGCAGCCTCTGCCCCCTCAAACAGGGTGGGTTCCAATGGACAAGACTTGGATTAAAGTGCAAAAGGGGAAAAATAAATAAATAAAACATAATAATAATAATAATAGTAGAACTCTCTTCTGTAATAAAGAATTGTGAGGATGGGCACTAGTGTAGGAGGCCTGGCTCACAGTCTGATTCAAATTCATCCCAGAAGTGCTTAGTGGGGTGCAACCAGGGCTGGATTCTGAGAAGCGTGGTATCGAATCCAGCCTTGCTTTACCGGTTCGAAGCCGAGTGGCTATATGAGCAACGATTGGCCGGTTGCTCATGTGGGGGGTGGGACAAAGAACCGGATGTGGGTCTCTCTCTGTCAGAATGCGATTGCGTTCTCTGCCGGCTGATTGGAGGCGCTTACACAGAGATGGGAGAGGGTGCCCTTGGGGTGTGTCTCTCCGCATGCAACGCTAGGTGGCGCCAAACTCGTCAATGTGTGGGTGGCAAAGATGCATCTGCTCTGCTCGTGTTTCGGAGGGGATACGGGTTAGCTTCAATCACCTCCGTCAGGGCAGGGTTCGGCATAGACAGAGAGGAAGCACGATGCTAATTGAACAATTGGATGCGCTAAAAGGGGAGAAAAAGGGGTAAAAATTTATTAAAAAAATAAAATAAAATAAAAAAAGAAGTGCTTAGTGGGGTAAAAAAAAACAAGCCAGGGCTTTATGCAGAACCCTGGAGATTTATCATGTGCTCAAAGTCATGCTGCCACAAGCTAAAAGCATATCATTCATTTTATATAGCTGATTTTACACATCTGTTAGCAATGTGTGTGGCTTTGCTCAATAATAATAAAAGCTGTCCAAATACTTCTGACCATATAGTGTAACTATGTGCAAAAATACGTGGAAAATTACCTCTCACGTCCTCAGGAATGACAATCGGAGGTGCAAGGTCAGGAAGCTCCTCTTCCCCTGCTTGTAGGCCCGTACCACGCAGCCGATTCAGGTCCATAAAGTCGGGCATGTCTACAGAAACATCTGCACACACAAAGCACCACAATAAAACAGGGTTATTACAGCTGGCAAAAAGTATGAAAAGGGACAGTTGTAGCCTAGAGGTCAAGGTACTGGACTGGTAGTCGAAAGGTTGCTGGTTCAAGCCCCACCACTGCCAGGTTGCCCCGTTGGGCCCTTAACAATCAATTGCTTAGACTGCATACTGTCACAGTACTGTAAGTCGCTTTGGATAAAAGCCTCAGCTAAATCCCAAAAATGTAAATGTAAACAGTCATTCAAAGAAGATTCTAAGACTACAAACACTAAGCGGCCACTTAATTAGAAGCCTGTACACACTTACTGGTGTAATTATCATAATTATCAACCACAGTGCATTAAATTATTTACACGCTGGTTAAAAGCTTAGTTCAGAATCAGGAAAAATCTCAATTACTTCAACCAGGTCATGTTTGTTGGTTTGATCATGTCAGAAACTGTTGATCTCATGGAACTTTTATGAACTCCAGAAATCAAGCAGCAGTTCTGCAAGAGGAAATGTTGCCTTGTTGATGACAGAGGTCAAAAAAGAATGGTCAAGCTGGTTCAAGCTGACATGAAGAACTTAAGTGACCAATCTTTACAATTAAGCAGTGGACCACAACATGTTCGGTTCGTTTAGATGCCTTTGGTTTGTATTGCACTCACACCTGAAACAAATCGCACCAAAATTCATCTAGAAATGGAACGAGACCCCCTCCCCACAGAAAGAACTAGAAAAAATAATACCATTGTTACATTTTAGTCCTTGTTTGCTTATCTTTGACACTTAAAAATGAACAATGTAACTAAAATAAGTAAAAAATAAGTGATGTATGATGCATCTTTTGCGAGCCAGAGGTCAAAACAATGCAACACACTGGGCACACAGTTCTGGTCATTTAGGTTCTTCCTGTGAACCTGAACCAGCCGGACCTGGTTCTACTTTCACCTCTCCCATCAAAAAGACATTTCCACTTGCAGAACCGCTGCTTGACCAGCCTTCACGACAACTGTGACCAGAAAAGCATCTCTAAAAGTGAAAACTTAAGGCCAAATACTGTATGAGATTCCATTTCTGACACCCAAGAACAGGAATATAAGGTTGTTTTTATACCTGCCAGCTTGCAATTGCTCTGTTAGTGTCATTCATTACCACCTGAGAAGGGGAGTCTTGAATTCTGTTACATTCATGTGTGATTTATTAGAAAAATACACTATATAACCTTAAGTAAGTGGAGAGTTTCACAACCATTTCTAGCAGGTGTATACAATTAATATGTAAACTTTTAGCTACAAGGGTACAAATGAACAAAAAAACACTCCAAAACTTCATGCAAGTCAAGGAGCGGAGACTGTTATAGTTGTTATATAAAATAACGCCCCACTCCACATTAATGTCCATGGTTTTGGAATGGCGTAACCATCAGGCTTATGATCAGGTCTCTTTTGTTTGTAGTCATATTGTGTATGATAATGAAGAATGTAGAGATTATTATACAACAGCGCCCTCTGCTGGACTGAAGGTTCTACAGCAACACAAACACACTGTATTAAGCTTCTCAAACTTTCGAGTGTGCAGTGTTGCCAACTTAGCGACTTTGTCGCTATATTTAGCGACTTTTTTTCAAAAAAGCGACTAGCGACAAATCTAGCGACTTTTTCTGGTGTTATTGGAGACTTTTGGAGACTCGAACGTGAAAACACACATTGTTCTGCAGTTACTGTCCTCAAGCACGGGCGGTCAGTATCACAGTCAGTGTTGCCAGATTGGGCGGGTTTCCACCAAAATGAGCGGATTTTGTTGGAAATTGGCAGGGAAAAACACACTTTGGCAGGTGGACAAAATTTGGGCTGGTTTGTAATTATTTTGGCAGCTTAAAATATAAATAAAAAAAGCTATTGCTAAAGCAGGTGGAATATAAATAGGTCTCCCTTCTCCCTACCTTCTCCCACCACAGCCAACCCGTTGTCAAAAGTTTGATTGACAGGTTATTCTTTCCAGTCCAAGATACTGTTGCCACGCCCATCAATACACTGATTCATATGTTAGACAAGTGATTTGAGTTGAATATGAAGGTAAGCAAGTCTCATATGTACGAGAGGTTGAACTTTCATTGCTTGCAAGTTTATTTTTATTTACATGCAAAGGGTTATGTGTCCTAACAAATAATGCATTTTACAAACTTGGTAGGCTACTTTAAAGACATGCAAGCAAAAAAAATTTGTCCTTTATAATGTATAATTACTGATCTGTACATTTTAAGATATTAATTTGTAGGTCATGATGGTTTAACTGGTTTATTATTTGTGAAATGCTAAACACCATCTGCTTATCCTGTGTTTTGGGCGTTTTTTCATGCATTTTGGCTGAAAATTACTGTCGCAATCTGGCAACCCTGCCCAGAGTAGCTCAGTATTTTCTTAAAAAACAAAAACAAACCACGAATTAACAGAAGAATGTTCATCTGTAGTTCTAAACATATTTAGGGAGTTTTTTTACCCACTTTTTGTCTTTCCCACGATGTTATTCCTCTTCTACAGCGTCAATTACATGCAAATGAATCATATGCAAATTAGGCAATGACGTCATTTAGCGACTTCTAGCGACTTTTAGGACAGCCAATAGCTACTTTCCTTACTGAGGAGTTGGCAACACTGTGCTCAAGCACTTACACAACATGTGATGAGTCTGAATTGCACAACTGTGCATGTGATTGGCAGACACAGATGCCAAGCATTATGAAACAGACCCGCAGATCTATCATCTGCTTTATAAGCTGATCAAAAATTAGAAGCAGCAGATTCCACAAAGGTAAACAGGACTGAGGAAAAGCTTTGGTTTAGAATCAAATGCTCACAAATATCATAACCTACATGACTAATGAATAAAGACAAACCTTGTTTAGCTCACCACTGTAGGGCAAAAAGTATTCAGACATGCCTTTTAATTACTAAGTTTAGGTCTTGTTCATTTGTTTAGTCATTGCTAACGCATGTATAAAATTATTTATATAAAATAAGTTACAAGCTTATTCACATAGGTGAGGTCTGTTAAGAAAAATTAACCATAATTAAAACCTTTCATGAATTAAATGTTGATTTTGAATAAAGCCTTCTTGTCTTGTATCAGTGCCTGGCTTTTTTAAAAACTATATAGGCACAAATTCCCACAAACACACTTAAAAATTCTCAGTAGTAAAACACGCTAGTCCACCAGTCCAGTGTTGACATTACTGCTTTGTCTGAGGACGGGAGGGCCGTAGGGATTCTGCTGGCTGATCAATGGCGCCTGGAGATCGGTGCGTGACTCTAGATGCACAATACAGATCTCCATATGAACCCACCGGCTACGGCACACGTGTCAGAGAGGGATTGTGTTAGTTACGGCCCCTCGGCCAAGAGTGGAGGTCTGCAGCAGTAGAAAGTAAGCAAAATATGATCGGGTAATTGGATATGACTAAATTGAGAGGAAAATGGGGGAAAAGAAGAATGTAGGCTACAAAAGGGGGCAAAGTCCTAAAATGAATTTATTATGTTATTGGGTATTAAACAAGCCCAGTCAGGTGACCACAAAACTTTGGCCATATGATTAATATCGTTCAGCATATTCCAAGCATGTTTGGTAATCCAGTCATTATAAAAGTACATCTGTACTTACCTAACTTTTTTGGAACCCAGTCCACTCCAAATGTGAACTTTTTGAGCTGTACAACCATGTAGTCAGGAAAGGAGGCAAAGCGAGACGTCCTAAAAAGGGGAAATCATTTAGCGATACAAGACTATATGGTTTAAAATTAAATCTAAAATCCATATTGTTCATAAACTCCAATATAATTTACACAATATCATATACAAGCGCCCCAGTTATGTAAGCCACCACTGCTGAGTGGTGGGAGGAGGGGACTTCTGGGGACCAGAACCTTACTCACTTTACTCCGGCCGATTTGGCCTGCAGCGCTGAGCTCCAGAAGTCCTGAACGTTCTCGGGCTCTGTGAAGGCCTGAAGACAGGCAGTGAATGGGACTCGGGCCTTCACCGGCTCTGGTGGGGCCCTCATGTGCTCTTCAGCATCCTTCTGCTTAATCTCATACGCCATCAGCTCCTCTGCAATGAAAGGAAACAATAATTAATTACTATGTTTATAGCTAATAGCTAACAATGGTATTCAGTGTATGTTGTCATGACCAAGGAATTGCAGGAATTGCATATTCATTCATCATGTCTATTTTACCACCACTTTATCCTGGTCAGACTTAAGTGGGTGAGAGCCAGGAAGCAACCCAGACAGGTCAGCAGATCATAGAGCACACACACACACATGCTCCAGTTGGCCTCACTGACGTCTTTGGACTTGTGGGAGAAAACCCGGAGGAAACACAGGGAGAACATGCAAACTCCACACAGAAAGGAGCCTGACCACATATGACTGTCATATTATGGATTTTAATGTATGTAAATGTCGGACCGGCTGATAGCACCGATGGGGATTCAAACCCTGGATTACAGTGGTATAGGGCTTACCTGTGCCACCCAAGCACCAGTATCTACAACGATGTATATATAACAATGATCCAAAGTGACTTACAGTACTGTGACAGTATACAGTCTGAGCAATTGAGGGTTAAGGGCCCAACAGCAGCAACCTGGCAGTGGTGGGGTTTGAACTAGCAACCTTCTGATTACTAGTCCTGTACCTTTACCACTAGGCTACGGCTTGCCCATATTTACATGCATTTGAATATGTAGATATATACGAGGGGGAGGCACGGTGGCTCAGTGGGTAGCACTGTCGCCTCACTGTCGCAAGAAGGTCCAGGGTTCGATCCCCAGGCGGGGCGGTCCGGGTCCTTTCTGTCTGGAGTTTGCATGTTCTTCCCGTGTCTGCGTGGGTTTCCTCCGGGAGTTCCGGTTTCCTCCTACAGTCCAAAAACATGCAGTCAGGTTAATTGGAGACACTGAATTGCCCTATAGGTGAATGTGTGTGTGTGTGTGTGTGTCTGCCCTGCAATGGACTGGCACCCAGTCCAGGGTGTTACTGTGTGCCTTGCACCCATTGAAAAGCTGGGATAGGCTCCAGCACCCCCCCCCCCCCCCTTCCCAACCCTAATTGGATAAGCAGAGTTGTAATTACAGACTAGTAATCAGAAGGTTGCTTGTTCAAACCCACCACTGCCAGATTGCCATTGAGGGTTAGGGTTAGGGTAAGGCCCCTAAGACTCAATTGCTTAGACTGTATTCTGTGTACCGTGGTGCTTTACCTCTGTTGGTAGCAGCCTCAAATGGTACCGGAAGCTGCATGAGATAGTCCACTCTCTGTGTGTAGCGCACTTTCTGTGTCTGGCAGCACTGTACACGTTCTTCTACGATGAAGCGGAACACGTCGCTGGGGTTCTCAGATCCAGAGCTGTTCCTCTGGACATGGAACAAACGATTAAATACAGATTAAAAAGTGCTTTTATAACAAACATCACATTCACCTCTTCAAAATGCATCATATGTCTTTGACTATTAAAGCAGGGGTGTCCAAACTTTTCTTCTTGGGGGGCAGATGGAATAAAAAATATACAAACATGGGAAACAGACTCTCTGTAATAAAACAAATACAAATATAACAGAGCTCCCTGATTACTAACAATTCCACTTCCTGTTTATTTAAGCGATTTATGATCTATTGTCCACAGTGTCGACAGTGTAAACTCAGATTTCACTCACCAGTTTACAATCCTAATGGGAAGATTATTATACTTCTTTAAATTAAACATACCCACTTCCCTCTAAACTCAGTATAAAAATATTAATTTTCCCAGTGAGCCTGAAATTTTCTGTTTTTGTTTCTTTAGAGCCGCCGTGTTTATCCAAAAACTCAGGAACGTTGATGTAGGTGTAATGTTAGTTATTCGAGTCGAGGGAAAGAAGACAGGAAGAGTTTTAGATTTATTTTATGCAATAGCGACACCCAGAGTTCAAACAGTTCAAGTAGTTTTTTTTTTTTTCAATAAAAACCTGCTTATAGCCACTCAGGAGGCGCAGTGGTAAAAAAGTACGCTAGCTCACCAGAGTTGGGGTTTGGAATACATCATATCGAATCTCAGCTCTGCCTTTCTGACTGGGCTGGGCGGCAGCATGAACAACGATTGGCTGTTGTTCAGGGTTAGAGAGTAAAAAGTCGGATCATAGGTCCTCATAACTGGTGCAACTGCGGCCCCTGCTGGCTGACTGATGGCGTCTGCACAGGGCTGAGGAATAATGCTGATGGGGGTGTGGCCCTCTGTACACAGTGCCCGTCGGTGTATGAACTCGACGTGTCGGAGGGGGCATATGTCAGTTGAGAGGCGTCCTCATTTAGCGGTGAAGGGTCGAATCAGTATAGAGGACGCAATCAGGGTAACTGGACACGACTAGATTAGGGGAAAAAAAAAAAAAACCTGCTTATCTGGGGCAGGTGGTGCAGCAGGATATTCTGCTAGCACACCAGCACCGAGATTCTGAACTCCTCAATTCGAAACTCAACGTTGCCACCGGTCGGCTGGGCACCATCTAGCGGGCCATGGGCACCATCTAGCCCGCTCTGATTGAGGTAAACGAAGCTAACCCACGCCCCCTCCGACACGTGGGATGTATTCCAGATCCCAGCTCTGGTGTTCCAGCGTGTGCTTTTACCGCTGCGCCACCTGAGCGGCCCTTTAATTTTATTTCCAAGATACCTTACGAGTTGTTTAAGAAATGGTAACAGGCCGCAGTTTGGACACCCCAGTATTAAAGTATAAGCTTTGTTTAGCCTTATGTCTATAAACCCAGGCCTTATTCTGGAAGCAGAAACCAGTGGATCTATAATTAAAAGTTCAGCAAGGTCGACTGCAGCGGGCTCTCTATTCTAAGACCTGACAAAAATACTTCAGTTATATTTCTATTTTAACAGGCCTGAAATACCACAGCAGGCTGTCCAGAAAGTATCAGGGTCATTTATGGACCCTTAATGATCACAGACTCGATGCTAAGCAATCAGAAAAAGCTCTATATTTACCCAGACACACAGACTATCTAAGAATTATGAACGTTTCTAACACACTGACTCATCAGACACTCTGATAATCAGGTATAATGTTATAAGTATGCATTTATAACGTGAACTGCTATTAATAAGGTACAAAAGCTGGATTTGTTTTTGTGACACAGAGAGATTAAATGTGACAGGTTTAAATTGGACCATGGGTCATGCAGACGAGGTAAATAGGAAGCACTATCAGCCCGGTGTTAATGATAGCAGGTTCTAATTTTAACACGGTTCAGAGAGTCACTCCAGAGCCGAGTGTGTGTCTGGCGGTGCCGGGGAGAGGAACAGATCTCCTGAAACCAGAGACGTGTCACACAAGGCGAACAGCACTCACATGTCCAGAAACTTCACTTAAACCTGGTACACCATAAACTGGATCACAGAAATGAACTTAATTAACAATAACAGTGATCAGATAACTGCAACTTTCATTAAAACACCTACACTTACAATCTCTTCAGGATAATGAAGTAAAACCCTGTGTTTATGCATAAAAGACACAGGATGATCAGATGAAGGCCGGGACAAACGTGTCAGTTGCAATTTAACAACCAAAAACTTCATAGCTGGATTCCACAACACACGACCAAGAAGCTCAGGAACGGTCAGCTGGAACACACCAGAAGAATTCTGGGAGTGACAAATTAAAACTGGAACTGTTTGGTTTGGAAATATAGATCAGCTTTTCTGGCACAATAAAGAAACCTAGAATGGAGGTGGGTCAGTGATGACGTGGAGATGTTTTTCTGCTGAAGGAACTGGAAATGTGACCATGTGACCGTGTGACTGACAGGGGGACAGTGGTAGCCTAGTGGACAGAGCTTTGTGCTGCCAATTGAATGGTTAAGAGTTAGAATCCCAGCTCTTCCATGCAGCCACTGTTGGACCCTTGAGCAAGGCCCTTAACCCTCTCGGCTCCAAGGGTGTTGTACAATGGCTGACCCTCCGCTCTGACCCCAGCTTCCAAACAAGCTGGGATAGACATACAGATGTTCTGTACACATGTATATGTACAGTGTATCACAAAAGTGAGTACACCCCTCACATTTCTGCAGATATTTAAGTATATCTTTTCATGGGACAACACTGACAAAATGACACTTTGACACAATGAAAAGTAGTCTGTGTGCAGCTTATATAACAGTGTAAATTTATTCTTCCCTCAAAATAACTCAATATACAGCCATTAATGTCTAAACCACCGGCAACAAAAGTGAGTACACCCCTAAGAGACTACACCCCTAAATGTCCAAATTGAGCACTGCTTGTCATTTTTCCTCCAAAATGTCATGTGATTTGTTAGTGTTACTAGGTCTCAGGTGTGCATAGGAAGCAGGTGTGTTCAATTTAGTAGTACAGCTCTCACACTCTCTCATACTGGTCCAACATGGCACCTCATGGCAAAGAACTCTCTGAGGATCTTAAAAGACGAATTGTTGCGCTACATGAAGATGGCCTTGGCTACAAGAAGATTGCCAACACCCTGAAACTGAGCTGCAGCACAGTGGCCAAGATCATCCAGCGTTTTAAAAGAGCAGGGTCCACTCAGAACAGACCTCACGTTGGTCGTCCAAAGAAGCTGAGTGCACGTGCTCAGCGTCACATCCAACTGCTGTCTTTGAAAGATAGGCGCAGGAGTGCTGTCAGCATTGCTGCAGAGATTGAAAAGGTGGGGGGTCAGCCTGTCAGTGCTCAGACCATACGCCGCACACTACATCAAATTGGTCTGCATGGCTGTCACCCCAGAAGGAAGCCTCTTCTGAAGTCTCTACACAAGAAAGCCCGCAAACAGTTTGCTGAAGACATGTCAACAAAGGACATGGATTACTGGAACCATGTCCTATGGTCTGATGAGACCAAGATTAATTTGTTTGGTTCAGATGGTCTCAAGCATGTGTGGCGGCAATCAGGTGAGGAGTACAAAGATAAGTGTGTCATGCCTACAGTCAAGCATGGTGGTGGGAATGCCATGGTCTGGGGCTGCATGAGTGCAGCAGGTGTTGGGGAGTTACATTTCATTGAGGGACACATGAACTCCAATATGTACTGTGAAATACTGAAGCAGAGCATGATCCCCTCCCTCCGGAAACTGAGTCGCAGGGCAGTGTTACAGCATGATAATGACCCCAAACACACCTCTAAGACGACCACTGCTTTATTGAAGAGGCTGAGGGTAAAGGTGATGGACTGGCCAAGCATGTCTCCAGACCTAAACCCAATAGAACATCTTTGGGGCATCCTCAAGCGGAAGGTGGAGGAGCGCAAAGTCTCGAATATCTGCCAGCTCCGTGATGTCGTCATGGAGGAGTGGAAAAGCATTCCAGTGGCAACCTGTGAAGCTCTGGTAAACTCCATGCCCAGGAGAGTTAAGGAAGTTCTGGGAAATAGTGGTGGCCACACAAAATATTGACACTTCAAGAACTTTCACTAAGGGGTGTACTCACTTTTGTTGCCGGTGGTTTAGACATTAATGGCTGTATATTGAGTTATTTTGAGGGAAGAATAAATTTACACTGTTATATAAGCTGCACACAGACTACTTTTCATTGTGTCAAAGTGTCATTTTGTCAGTGTTGTCCCATGAAAAGATATACTTAAATATCTGCAGAAATGTGAGGGGTGTACTCACTTTTGTGATACACTGTATATGTATATATGACAAATAAAAACGTTCTATTTTATTCCGCATTTACATTTTCAGCACTTAGCAAACGCCTTTAACCAAAGCACTTTAAGCAGTTGAGGGTTAGGGGCCTTGCTTAAAGTTGTCAGATGCAGAGCTTAAACCAGCAACCTTCTGATTACCATTCCTTTACCTTAACCGCTGAGCTACCCCTACCCCTGCCCTATTCATTTTATTTTATTATTTATGCATTTTCTCCCAATTTAGTGTAGTAAATCTGTCTTCTGCTGCTGGTGGATTCCTGATTGCAGTCGAGGTGGGTATATTGCTGCTCACGCCTTCTCCGACCCACGCGCAGCCCTTAGCGGAACCCTTTTCCACCCATGCACTCTTCTAATCAGGGTCCTTACACAGCGTTCGAAGACCCCACCCACATAGTCTGGACATCCCGCCCTGGCAGAAACTTTTCTGCTGCAGGCACTGCCAATTATGCCCGCTAGATGGCGCCCAGCCGACCGGTGGCAACACAAGGATTTCAGAATCTCGGCTCTGGTGTGCTAGTGGAATATCCCGCTGCGCCACCTGGGTGCCCTCCCCACTTCCCTATTCTGAGATGAGAATAAAACCTTGGTGAGAACTGGACTTTCCAGCAAGACAAAGATCCCAATCACACTTCCAAATTAACCACAGATTGGTTAAGGAATCAGTCCTGGAATATCCTGGAGGGGATCTTCTCACTCTCCAGATTTAAATACCATAGAACATCAATGGTGGGGTCAGAGGTTTTCGTTTAAACTCAAAATAACATCGACTTATCAAAGTTGCATGCATGTATTAATAAATATACTTTCTTGTTGTGTATTTTTTATTTATTTCTACACACATCACCTATTAAGATGAGAGGGGTTAACTGTACATTATGAATGTACTGTATCTAAACTTTAATTGTACAGTTTACCTGTAACTCCAATAATATTCAACTATGCAATAATTATTTTTTATTATTTACATTATTAATCTAAGTGTTCGCCCGCCCTGGAACTCTGGCATTAGTTTGCCGCATTATTGCTGTAGTACTAAACACAAATCCTAGTAAAGGGAACAAGTTCATACCTCGACCTGGTTGATTAAATGCAGGAAGAATTCTTGTGCGTCCTGTTGTCTGTTGGAGGAGAATTCGGGGTGGCCCTTGCTAACCAGAGCCTTAAACATCCTGGGGGAAATCCCTCTGTGCTGCTGCTGTAGACAAAACAGCGTTAGTCTCTCTAATGTTCTGTCTTAGTCCTGGCCATTAATAATGACTCCACCACACAGGCACACACATACACTGATCAGCCATAACATTAAAACCACCTCCTTGTTTCTACACTCACTGTCCATTTTATCAGCTCCACTTACCATATAGAAGCACTTTGTAGTTCTACATTTACTGACTGAAGTCCATCTGTTTCTCTTCATGCTGTTCTTCAATGGTCAGGACCCCCACAGGACCACCACAGGGCAGGTATTATTTAGGTGGTGGATCATTCTGAGCACTGCAGTGACACTGACATGGTGGTGGTGTGTTAGTGTGTGTTGTGCTGGTATGAGTGGATCAGACACAGCAGCGCTGCTGGAGTTTTTAAACACCTCACTGTCACTGCTGGACTGAGAATAGTCCACCAACCAAAAATATCCAGCCAACCGCTCCCCGTGAGCAGCGTCCAGTGACCACTGATGAAGGTCTAGAAGATGACCGACTCCAACAGCAGCAATAGATGAGCGATCGTCTCTGACTTTACATCTACAAGGTGGACCAATTAGGTAGGAGTGTCTAATAGAGTGGACAGTGAGTGGACACGGTGTTTAAAAACTCCAGCAGCGCTGCTGTGTCTGATCCACTCATACCAGCACAACACACACTAACACACCTCCACCATGTCAGTGTCACTGCAGTGCTGAGAATGATCCACCACCTAAATAATACCTGCTCTGTGGGGGTCCTGACCATTAAAGAACAGCATTAAAAGCATGTAGAACTACAAAGTGCTTCTATATGGTAAGTGGAGCTGATAAAATGTTATGGCTGATCAGTGTATACTTTATGTAGGGCTGAACAATAGTACCATATTCACTTTACATTCCACAAGCTAACAGCAGTTGACATTTCTATTATTTATCATTAATTTAAGAACTGGTCTGGTTAGGAAACAACACAAAGGGTGCAATATGTAAAAGAAACACACAGATCCTGTTTTGTTTTACAGATCCTGAGATATATCAGGTGAGTGTCTCTGAGGGTATTAAATAAATGACTATAAACACATCAAGTGTTCACGTTCCAAAGACAAATACTGAGCTATAAATTAGCAATTATTACAGGACACAGATTTTTAAAACCTCATGCTCAAATTAAAATCAAGCCAGACAGACCAACCTTGTATTCTTCTTTCATCACCTGTTCAATGAGCTCAGATTTGATTGGTGGTTTGGAATACTGGCCTGAGAGAAGCCCATGGCCCAGTTTTGCCCTGAAAGGTTCAGACAAAACAAAGGCCCAATGAATCACATCAAAAAACTAAACAGACAAAACAAACAGAAAAATAGATGCTATTTTTAGACTGAACTGAATTGTTTTGTGGTTTTCTCCTCCATTTAATTGCTGTGAGTTTTGTGGTACATGGAGCTTATTAAAACTAACATTTGATGGTCATAATTTCCATTTACACTCTTTGCTGGCCGTACAAGACTGCAACATATTTTAAAGGAAATATATTAAATTCTTGTTGTTCTTCTTAACAACAGATTGATAACTACCAGAAATACAGGAGAATGACCTTGTGACCTAATCCTAACCCATAGGTGCAACTACAACAAGAGATATTGGGCCAGTTTGGGGGGGAAAGACCAGAGCTACTATCAGTAACACAGTAAAAACAGACAAAATTTATTCATGCGAATCATTCATTCACTTTTCTGTGAATGAATATAGAGATATAGAGAGAGAGACGGTTGGAGTCAACTTGTTCGTGACGTCACGTGTTTCGCGAATTTCGGTTCGTAATCCGAAATTTGTTCGTACGTTAAGTTAAAAAAAATAGTTCGTAACCCAAAATGTTCGTACGGTAAACCGTTCGTAGGTCAAGGGTCTACTGTATTTAGTAAATATGAACACATTATACTGGAACTGGATGGTCCTTTTCATTTTTGACTCATCTGACCCCAGAACACATTTCCACTGTCTTTAGGTCCATCTGAGATGAGCTTGGGCTCAGAGAACTCGGTGGTGTTTTTTGGTTTCAGGTTGCATTTCTGGTTCCCGAGCCCATGTGGCAAAATTTCGCACACATCTATTTTAGAGTAGCTAATTTACCTGCTGCGTGCCTTTGACAGGTGTTGGAAAATCAGGGTTCTCAAAGAAAACCCTCATGGTCACAGTGAGTACATGCAAAAATCCTCACAGACCAGTTCCCAGAGGCAGTGGTAGTTATTTTACCAGTATAGCATGATGTGAAATGGAATATATGATAAATATAAGCATGCACATGCATTTACATTCCTTACATCTGTGTGCTGAAGTCTTGGGTGGGATCAAGGGGTGAATAGTCAAATATTCTCTGTAGATTCCCAACATACCTAGAAATCAATCATTTAAAATGTGTCACACTGGAATAATAATGTGAAAACCTAAAATCACATGAGCAAATACAGTAGATACCAGATGTGGGTAGTAACACACTATATACTTGCAGTAAGAGGAAAGAAGCATTGTATCAAAAATCCTATGTTATTTTTGTTAATTAATAGACTTTAGTCCATTAAATATGCGATTAAAATTTGTATGTATTGATTTCTAAACATTAACACCTTTATGTTTAAACATCAAATGATATCAAAAGATTACAACTATTTAGTCTACTATATTATTTATTTAGTCACAATCTTCATTGTTGTATAATTTAGGCTTTAGCATTTATAGGGATCTATCTATCTATCTATCTATCTATCTATCTATCTATCTATCTATCTATCTATCTATCTATCTATCTTCCTGTCTGTCTATCTATCTATCTGTCTGTCTGTCTGTCTGTCTGTGTCTATCTATCTATCTACTTGATTGATCTATCTATCTATCTATCTATCTATCTATCTATCTATCTATCTATCTATCTATCTATCTATCTATATCTACATCTCTATCTCTGTCTGTCTTTCTGTCTGTCTGTCTATCCATCCATCTATCCATCTGTGTACTTTGTCTGTGTATCTGTCTATCTATCTATCTATCTACCTGATTGATCTATCATCTAATCTGTCTGTATGTATGTCTGTCTGTCTATCTACTTGATTCCTATCACTGATGACATCAAAATCACCAGACAACCAGGTCAAAATATCTCCAAAACAGCATGGTCTGAACCATGGCATAAACAGCTACAACAACTGGTACAACCAGACTGAGGGGCGACTGCGGCTCAAATTACAGGTCATGTTTTAATACTGGTGATGAGGGGAATGTGTCGCAACACACAGCGCATGGAACCCCTCTCAGCCAAGTCAGGCACCGTTTGTGTGACGAGCTACAGCTTTAGTAAATTAAACATGTATACCAATCACCATATCATATATTATTGTTTTAATGGTATTAATTAATTATTAATAAATACTTACGCCCTCTGGAATTCTGGGATACTGAAGAGCACTTGCATTGTGGTGCTGAGGTAGCAGCTGTTGCCCAGGTTCCTGACGCCCGTGTACCCCGAACCGTAAACCGCCTTCAGCTTGAGTCCGGACTCCTGAATCAGCTCCCACTCAGTGGCGCGGAGCTGCACATGGTTATCTGTGTGGTGCCCGTTTTCTGTCTAATGGAGAAAAGCACATCTGTATAGTAAAGTACTGTAGATCATAGGGAAGTTTATGTATGAATAAACAGTAACGCACCGTTTGCATCTTTAGCATATCTATTCCAAAATGCGCTAGGTGTTCTGCTATGTGAGGATCGAGCACGGCTTCTTCTTCATCGAAGGAATAAATGTCTATAAAAAAAGACATCAGCGTTATTAGGTTGAATTAACACCACAGCAATTATTACAACATGCCTGCGATTTAAGTACCGACCTGCTCCGTCTGGACTGATGGTGTCCAGTTTAACGGCGAGGGGGAAGTTGGTTTCCTTGTAGTGATCAAGGGCGTGTCCGTTCCCTCCGCTCCCGTCGAAAAACCATTTCCCACACAGGACCGATCCATCGGTCAGGTTCAGCCACAGGTTCTCTCGCATTTCACACTTGGAGCACTTCCAGCCACTAAACACACAAACACACACACCAAATATTGTTTGTTTGTTTATTAGGATTTTAACGTTGTGTTTTACACTTTGGTTACATTCATGACAGGAACGGTAGTTACTCATTACACAAGATTCATCGGGTCACAAGGTTATATCGAACACAGTCATGGACAATTTAGTGTCTCCAGTTCACCTCACTTACACGTCTTTGGACTGTGGGAGGAAACCGGAGCACCTGGAGGAAACCCACACGAACACGGGGAGAACCTGCAAACTCCACACAGAAAGGACCCGGACCGCCCCACCTGGGGATCGAACCCAGGACCTTCTTGCTGTGAGGCCACAGTGCTACCCACTTAGCCACCGTGTGGCCCTATACAAACAAAACACTGTACATTAAGTACTATGTAAAAAAAAAACGGAACAACAAGCTAGTTAGTCTACAAATCTGACTAATACTAGTACTAATACTAGTAATTATACTAGAATATACTATAATTATACTAGTATATATAATTATTTAAAGGTACTATGTTGTTGGGATCACGCAGTTGCTTAGAAAAGAACCAAAAACTAAAAAAATTAAAGAAAACCATCTGCTAAATTATTATTTACATTCTAACAGTCCTACAGTTATGATGGAATACAATTTGAGCAATTGAGGGTTAAGGGCCTTTGCTCAGGGGCCCAACAGTGACAACTCGCCGGTGGTGTGGCTTGAACCAGCAACCTTCTGATTACTAGTTCAGTATCTTAACCACTGAGCTACAATTGTCATTATTTAAAAATAAATGTTCATAAGTATGTGTCCTCTTGTTTAGAACTAAGCTAAGCCACCCTAGAAGTGATTACAGTTGGTAGTCTGTTGGAGTCTCGTTTCATTTTAATATCATAAAGCACATTTATACCATTCCTTTTTTATCTCCAGGTTAGGAGGGGCACTAGCCTAAAAATCAGGCAAACAAATATAACATAAAAACATAAAGAATAATAATTCTGCCTGACTATATAGATTTATGTACAGTGTATCACAAAAGTGAGTACACCCCTCACATTTCTGCAAATATTTTATTATATCTTTTCATGGGACAACACTATAGAAATAAAACTTGGATATAACTTAGAGTAGTCAGTGTACAGCTTGTGTAGCAGTGTAGATTTACTGTCTTCTGAAAATAACTCAACACACAGCCATTAATGTCTAAATAGCTGCAACATAAGTGAGTACACCCCACAGTGAACATGTCCAAATTGTGCCCAAAGTGTCAATATTTTTGTGTGACCACCATTATTATCCAGCACTGCCTTAACCCTCCTGGGCATGGAATTCACCAGAGCTGCACAGGTTGCTACTGGAATCCTCTTCCACTCCTCCATGATGACATCACGGAGCTGGTGGATGTTAGACACCTTGAACTCCTCCACCTTCCACTTGAGGATGCGCCACAGGTGCTCAATTGGGTTTAGTCCATCGCCTTTACCTTCAGCTTCCTCAGCAAGGCAGTTGTCATCTTGGAGGTTGTGTTTGGGGTCGTTATCCTGTTGGAAAACTGCCATGAGGCCCAGTTTTCGAAGGGAGGGGATCATGCTCTGTTTCAGAATGTCACAGTACATGTTGGAATTCATGTTTCCCTCAATGAACTGCAGCTCCCCAGTGCCAGCAACACTCATGCAGCCCAAGACCATGATGCTACCACCACCATGCTTGACTGTAGGCAAGATACAGTTGTCTTGGTACTTCTCACCAGGGTGCCGCCACACATGCTGGACACCATCTGAGCCAAACAAGTTTATCTTGGTCTCGTCAGACCACAGGGCATTCCAGTAATCCATGTTCTTGGACGGCTTGTCTTCAGCATACTGTTTGCGGGCTTTCTTGTGCGTCAGCTTCCTTCTGGGATGACGACCATGCAGACCGAGTTGATGCAGTGTGCGGCGTATGGTCTGAGCACTGACAGGCTGACCTCCCACGTCTTCAACCTCTGCAGCAATGCTGGCAGCACTCATGTGTCTATTTTTTAAAGCCAACCTCTGGATATGACGCCGAACACGTGGACTCAACTTCTTTGGTCGACCCTGGCGAAGCCTGTTCCGAGTGGAACCTGTCCTGGAAAACCGCTGTATGACCTTGGCCACCATGCTGTAGCTCAGTTTCAGGGTGTTAGCAATCTTCTTATAGCCCAGGCCATCTTTGTGCAGAGCAACAATTCTATTTCTCACATCCTCAGAGAGTTCTTTGCCATGAGGTGCCATGTTGAATATCCAGTGGCCAGTATGAGAGAAGTGTACCCAAAACACCAAATTTAACAGCCCTGCTCCCCATTTACACCTGGGACCTTGACACATGACACCAGGGAGGGACAACGACACATTTGGGCACAATTTGGACATGTTCACTGTGGGGTGTACTCACTTATGTTGCCAGCTATTTAGACATTAATGGCTGTGTGTTGAGTTATTTTCAGAAGACAGTAAATCTACACTGCTATACAAGCTGTACACTGACTACTCTAAGTTATATCCAAGTTTCATGTCTATAGTGTTGTCCCATGAAAAGATATAATGAAATATTTGCAGAAATGTGAGGGGTGTACTCACTTTTGTGATACACTGTATATCGAGAACCCTGAAGCAAGTGTGTGAAGTCTAGGTATCATATCAGCATATCAAGGGGTTTCTGAACACCCCCACACCATCGCCCGTGCTGCCAGCAGGTCCATCTGATACCGCACCCACATGGTACTAACCTGGGAGGAATCCGCACCCCGTTGTCTTGTTGTCTGAGACTTCTGGCGTGTTTGGACACTTGAAGCTCTTCTTCCCATGAATCCTGCTCTTGCTTCTTGTAGGCAGACGCAGCATTTAGTATAGCATCACACGCAATGGTCACCTGAATGGGACGGATATACGTAGAACACGTTTACACGCTCTGTACCGTCGTTCAGACATGTTTATAAAAGCCATGCGGGTCTGAACCCGGAGCAACCGAGACACAACAAACAGAAAATCATAAAGTTTATAAGGTAAGCATGTGATTTTAGAGAAGTAACATGCGATTAAACTAAATTCTGGGAACAGAAACACCCAAGCCAGTCCTGTTATACCTGATGTTAATGAAATACTTCAGCAATTTCTAATTTCAAGTCAACAAGCACTATCTGAAGAGCATTTAAGATTACTGAAGTCAAGGGTGTACTGTAGATTGTAAAAGGCAAATTCACCCCAGAAATAATGATAATAATAACAATATATATATATATATACAGGTCCTTCTCAAAAAATTAGCATATTGTGATAAAGTTCATTATTTTCCATAATGTAATGATAAAAATTAAACTTTCATATATTTTAGATTCATTGCACACCAACTGAAATATTTCAGGTCTTTTATTGTTTTAATACTGATGATTTTGGCATACAGCTCATGAAAACCCAAAATTCCTATCTCAAAAAATTAGCATATTTCATCCGACCAATAAAAGAAAAGTGTTTTTAATACAAAAAAAGTCAACCTTCAAATAATTATGTTCAGTTATGCACTCAATACTTGGTCGGGAATCCTTTTGCAGAAATGACTGCTTCAATGCGGCGTGGCATGGAGGCAATCAGCCTGTGGCACTGCTGAGGTGTTATGGAGGCCCAGGATGCTTCGATAGCGGCCTTAAGCTCATCCAGAGTGTTGGGTCTTGTGTCTCTCAACTTTCTCTTCACAATATCCCACAGATTCTCTATGGGGTTCAGGTCAGGAGAGTTGGCAGGCCAATTGAGCACAGTAATACCATGGTCAGTAAACCATTCACCAGTGGTTTTGGCACTGTGAGCAGGTGCCAGGTCGTGCTGAAAAATGAAATCTTCATCTCCATAAAGCTTTTCAGCAGATGGAAGCATGAAGTGCTCCAAAATCTCCTGATAGCTAGCTGCATTGACCCTGCCCTTGATAAAACACAGTGGACCAACACCAGCAGCTGACATGGCACCCCAGACCATCACTGACTGTGGGTACTTGACACTGGACTTCAGGCATTTTGGCATTTCCTTCTCCCCAGTCTTCCTCCAGACTCTGGCACCTTGATTTCCAAATGACATGCAAAATTTGCTTTCATCCGAAAACAGTACTTTGGACCACTGAGCAACAGTCCAGTGCTGCTGTTTCTGGTTCAAAAGTGGCTTGACCTGGGGAATGCGGCACCTGTAGCCCATTTCCTGCACACGCCTGTGCACGGTGGCTCTGGATGTTTCTACTCCAGACTCAGTCCACTGCTTCCGCAGGTCCCCCAAGGTCTGGAATCGGCCCTTCTCCACAATCTTCCTCAGGGTCCGGTCACCTCTTCTCGTTGTGCAGCGTTTTCTGCCACACTTTTTCCTTCCCACAGACTTCCCACTGAGGTGCCTTGATACAGCACTCTGGGAACAGCCTATTCGTTCAGAAATTTCTTTCTGTGTCTTACCCTCTTGCTTGAGGGTGTCAATGATGGCCTTCTGGACAGCAGTCAGGTCGGCAGTCTTACCCATGATTGCAGTTTTGAGTAATGAACCAGGCTGGGAGTTTTTAAAAGCCTCAGGAATCTTTTGCAGGTGTTTAGAGTTAATTTGTTGATTCAGATGATTAGGTTAATAGCTCGTTTAGAGAACCTTTTCATGATATGCTAATTTTTTGAGATAGGAATTTTGGGTTTTCATGAGCTGTATGCCAAAATCATCAGTATTAAAACAATAAAAGACCTGAAATATTTCAGTTGGTGTGCAATGAATCTAAAATATATGAAAGTTTAATTTTTATCATTACATTATGGAAAATAATGAACTTTATCACAATATGCTAATTTTTTGAGAAGGACCTGTATATATACAGTATATATACACTAATTAGCCATAACATTAAAACCACCTTCTTGTTTCTACACTTACTGTCCATTTTATCAGCTCCACTTACCATATAGAAGCACTTTGTAGTTCTACAATTACTGACTGTAGTCCATCTGTTTCTCTGCATGCTTTGTTAGCCCCCTTTCACCCTGTTATTCAATGGTCAGGACCCCCACAGGACCACCACAGAGCAGGTATTATTTGGGTGCTGGATCATTCTCAGCACTGCAGTGACACTGACATGGTGGTGGTGTGTTAGTGTGTGTTGTGCTGGTATGAGTGGATCAGACACAGCAGCGCTGCTGGAGTTTTTAAATACCGTGTCCACTCACTGTCCACTCTATTAGACACTCCTACCTAGTTGGTCCACCTGTTGCTGCTGTTTGAGTTTGTCATCTTCTAGACCTTCATCAGTGGTCACGGGCCGCTGTTATGTTTTTGGTTGGTGGACTATTCTTAGTCTGTGTCTGATCCACTCATACCAGCACAACACACACTAACACACCACCACCATGTCAGTGTCACTGCAGTGCTGAGAATGATCCACCACCTAAATAATACCTGCTCTGTGGTGGTCCTGTGGGGGTCCTGACCATTGAAGAACAGGGTGAAAGCAGGTTTAAAAAGCATGCAGAGAAACAGATGGACTACAGTCAGTAATTGTAGAACTACAAAGTGCTCCTATATGGTAAGTGGAGCTGATAAAATGGACAGTAAGTGTAGAAACAAGGAGGTGGTTTTAATGTTGTGGCTGATCAGTGTACACTAGCCCACTATCTGGGTAAACAGCCTAGTTATTAGAAGTGCACTCTCAATGCCGGTCCCAAGCCCAGAAGAAAGAAAAGAGGGTTGTGTCAGAAGGGCATCTGGCATAAAAACTGTGTGCTGAATCAAGTACGCGGGCCAGAAAGATCCACTGTGGTGACCGCTGAACACAGGAGCATGTGAAAGGAAAGGAGCATTTTTGGAGATGACATGCAAATAACTACAAGCAGCTTTAAGAGGAAACAGAATGTAGATTCTGCAGAATGCGTGATGCATGCAATAAAACATTCATCTGAAGCTGGTGATTCAAACACACGTCTAACTTCAGTGTATTAAATAAGAAGATTAATCAATGGTTCCAGTGCTGAGATGCTTATAATGTCTGATCTGTCCCCGCATTTGTATAATGTGAGAGTAAAAGGTGAGAGTTCATTAGAAAGAGCGCATGCATTTAAATCCCAAGAGCCGGAACAAATGGGAAACACCACTGACGCTGTCCAAGCATTAAATAAGCAAGAAGTTCTCAATATATTTTACAATTTACCGATTAAAACTAACCTGGTTTAATTTTCATTAGTTAGATTTTATGGCCGAGTTATTAAAGTAGCTTTTTATTGGCTGGCACACTAGAGAGAATTACTCAGCATTAGCACTATGGCTAAGCAGATGTTTAACATGGCGAAGTGTTTAGAAAACCAATCCTGTCCAAGAAAAACATCCTGGTCAGGATTGTGGTGGGTCTGATTCAATGGGGCGAAAGACAGGAAACACCCTGGACAGGTCACCAGTCCATCACAGGGCAGACATAAACACATTCACACTCAATTTAGGGCTTCAGTTGGCCTGACTGCAGGTCTTTAGACTTGTGGAAGGAAACCACATGGACACAGAGGGAGAACATGCAAACTCCACACAAAAAAAGACCCTGGCAGCCTAGCTGGGGAATCAAACTCAGGCCCTTGCTTGCTTTGAGGAGACAGCACTACACACTACCCCCAGTGAAACGTGGTGGTGGTAGTGTGATGTGTTGTTGTTATTAAGGATACAAACAATTCCACTTTCTATCAGATACTGGGCTGGTAATCAAAAGGTTGCCAGTGCACGCCCCACCTCAGCCAAGTTTCCACTCTTCACCCTCGATTGCTCAATTGTATTCAGTCATAATTGTAAGTTGCTTTGATAAAAAGCGTCCTCTAAATGCCTCAAATGCAAATGACGATATGCAAGAATCAGAACTCAGTAGTTACAGTGTGTATAATAAAGAGATTCGGGCTGAAGCAGGAGACAGTAGTGTTTAAATCAAACTCAGATCAGACATTACGCATGCACGTACACACGACACACGCGGCTTGCATACACACTTTCACTCTCACTGACCAGGGCTGGCAACTCCTCAATATTTGGTAAAGGGATTTCAAAGTGGTCGGGGAATATGACAAGCTTGGCTTCATCTTCATATTCATAATCATCGCCATTAAAATCCCGGTTTAGCTCTAAATCTTAAAACATGAAATGAGAGACACACAAACATCAATATAGCAAAAGTCCTGCCAATTGAAAATACATAAATAAATAAATAGCAAAACAATAAAATCTGGCAATAAAATGACAAAGAATTTCTGCATCTGCTCTTTTTCAGGGACTGAATGATTGGAACATACGTCTGTGCAAAATCTACTTGAACTTTAAGTTGTTTGATTTGTTTATTGTGAAGTTTATAAAAATATACTGATTAAAACATTCAAATTTGAAGCTGTACTGTCCACAGTCAAGCGAGCTTTATACCAGCATCTGCACAGAGACTGTCATACGTGAATAACCCCCAGCTTATAGCTTAGAAAGGTTGTATCAGATCACAATGAAACAATAACAGGAGCCTCTGGATGATTTAAAGCTCGTTTGACTGAGGACAGTCAAACGTCACCACTGTTCCAGCAGCAGCTAATTTATGTGAGCTGGGATTCCTGCCCCAGTCTAGTCACTGCCAGTTCCTCTATTGCAAGTTCTCCTGCCACTCGTACTACTCCAGCGCTGGCGGAGGAGAGCTGAGACTATCACACACACCCTCCGAGATCTCAGCAGTGATGGGCTTGCACATTACACTGCAGAGCCGGTCCAGCGCTTATAACCTTCTATGTCACCAAATTAATCATCAAGTTCCAGCAGATTTTTAGAAATCCAACTAATAAATGAATTCATAAATGTATTTATTTATTTATTAATGCATTTTCTCCCTTTTAGCGCATCCAATTTTTACCCAATTGCGTTACGCTTCCTCTCTACTGGTGCTGACCCCCGCCCTGATTGAAAAGAGCGAACTGACACACGCCCCCTCCGACACATGCGCAGTAGCCGACTGCATCTTTTTACCTGCACGAGGCGAGTTCATATGCGGATCAGCTTTGTGCTCAGATAGCCACACCCTGATCAGCATTATTCCTCAACTCTGTGCAGACGCCATCAATCAGCCAGCAGAGGTCGTAATTGCACCAGTTATGAGATCCCTCTCCGGGTCCCTACCCTGTATGAACAACAACCAAACGTTGTTCATGTGGCCGCCCAGCCCAGACGGATGGCAGAGCTGAGATTCGAAACGATGTATTCGGAAGCCCAGCTCTGATGTGCTAGCGTATTTTACCACTGCGCCACCTGAGCGGCCATAAATTTATTTTTTGACAAAGAAGTGTCCTGATAATTTAGCCACAGAAAAAGAACAGTTGCGGAAATTACTGAAATCTTAAGACGTCATTTACAAATGCAAAACAAACTTTCAACTTTATATGTTACAATAATTTCTCATTTTAGACAAATGACCATAAACTAATGGTCATCTCCTAGATTCTAATGTTGATGTTGGAGGTTGTTTGGAGATTGGGGTAACGTCTAATGTTTTAATGTATGGACACCCTACTAATTTTGTTAAGGTGATGTTTTACACTTTGGTTCATGACAGGAACGGTAGTTGCGATTCTGTATCTCCAGTCTTTGGACCCACACAGACACGGAAAGAACATGCAAATTCCCCACAGAAAGGACCCAAACCGCTAAACCTGGGAATCGAACCCAGGACCTTCTTGCTGTGAGGCAACAGTGCTACCCACCGAGTCACCGTGCCGCCCCCCCCCCCCCTAATTACTCAGTTCTGATGTAAACAGGTATATAAAATCAATCATACGCTTAAAATTTTTAGCAACAGTTTGGGAAAGGCCCTTTCCAGTTCCAGATTGATCGTGTCATCGTGTACACGGGTTCATGTAGCCATAACTTGACAAGTTTAGCGTGGAGGAAATCCAGTGGCTGTAAACAGAGCTCTACAGAACCCTGACCTTAACTTTATTAAACAACACGGTGGTCAACTGGCACGCTGAACGCAAGCCAGTGCTTCCAGTACCTGACCTCACATATGCTGTTCTAGTGGAATGGGCATGTCCTATTACAGATAAGAGTCCAAAATGCTGCCTGTTCTGTGGGGTCCAACTCAGACGTCCAGCCAGATCATGGTTAGGTGTCCAGATTCTTTAGGTCATATAGTGTTCAACACAAGAATTCAATAGAAATACGGTTTATTAGTTTAATACTATTTTAAAAAGCTTGTTGAGGTGCTCGGCTGTCGTCGCACACATTTGTTCACCATTCCAGACCGGAGATGTTTCTGTCAATCAGCTACCGAGAGAAGCTCATACACTGAGAATGGGAGATGACTAACCTGGAGAAAAAATATCTCCAGTGTTTAGGTTCAGTTTATGTTCTGTTGTCCCGTGACATGAGGCTGTTCTGGCTGATTAGATCACCATGCTGATAAAAAGATACGGCGTCAACGTGCCAATACAGAATCCTCAAGCAAGGTTATGACAGGTGACGTGGCTCATGTTATTTCATGAACAAAACTGTGATAGCAAAACAAGGTCAAAAAGTATGTGGATACCTGATTGTGAGCTAGTTGGACGTCCAAAAAAATATGGGCATTAACATGAATTTGTTCTCCCTGTCTCTGCTATTCTAGGAAGGCTTTAAAGGTTTTAAACTGTGGGAATTTGAAGAATTTGAATTGTGCCCATTCGAAGAGCATTCGCGAGAACAGGCTATGATGTTCCTATTCAAGGCGGCACAGTGGCTTGGTGGGTAGAACTGTCACCTCTCAGCAAGAAGGTCCTGGGTTCGATTCCCAGGTGGAGTATTCTAGGTCATGTTCTCCCCATTCCAAATACGTGCAAGTAAGGAGAATTGGAGACACAAAATCGTCCCTGACTGTGTTTGACATTAAAAATCTGAACTGATGAATCTTGTGTAAGCAGTAACTACCTGACCTGGTCTTGGTCTATGCAGGCCCTGATGTTCCTCCAGATCAAATGCATCCAACCATGTCTTTTTAGACCTCACTTCACACCCAGGGGGGAGGTCATTGCCCAAACTGTTCTCACAAATTCGGAAGCATACAGAGTATTTAATATAATTATTGATATACACCTGTTAGCAACGAGTGTACTCGAAAATAGCTTTTGCTCAAAAAATTTTAGTAATTTGTGGATTGTTTGAACCTCCATCAGGACGAGAACCACCTGCCCGCCGTTCTACGTCACCCCTCCGACAACATGAGCGTGTTATCCTGAGGGTTGACAGGTCAGAGCAGCTGATGGGAGCAGCGACGAGCCCCACAGTCGACTGTAAACCAACCCTGAGCAGCAGATCTGTCCAGAGCGAGCATGTGGCGCTTTAGATTTAGCACAGTTACTAACCGCACATACAAATAAATGAGCTAAATTTAGCCCTGACAGGGGAGGACTGAGGGGGAAGAGAAAATGGCACTTATTTTAAAAATGTTTAAATACTCCATCCATGTACTTTAGCGACTGAATTCAGAGCACAGTAGATCAATGGTACGGCAGAATGGTACGGCTACCGTGTTCTGGCGGTCTTACCTAAAAATACTTTTCCGTTCCGTCGTCTTGGCGCGGCTCCCCCAGCAGCACCTGTGGCTTTCTGTGGAAGACGACAAAATAATTTACGATACAGAAGAGAAGCACAGAAAAACAAAACGGTACAAATCAGCTGTGGTACAATACATGTCAGTTCTAAAAATAATGATAGAACAGGATGTGACATCCAAATAATAATTATTACGTCCTTTAAGGCTGGGCGGTATGACCAAAAATTTGTATCACTGTATTTTTTAAAATTCTGACAGTTTCATGGTATATCACGGTATGTTTTTTTTGTATGACTGGGACTTTGTATATGTCTGTGGCTGATTTTACTGTCATAAGTACATAGAATATGAAAGGTTGTAATTTCAGCATGTATATATATAATAAAGGTTTTGAGGACTATAGGCTTTGCTCGGCCCCACAAAATGACACAATATATGATGGAATCAGTGTAAAAAAGGTTCAATATATACGATGTTTATTGTTTATTTAATATTTAAGTATTGTACAATTACCCTTAGCTCTCATTTTAACCAATAAAACGATGTTTGCAAACTCCACTGTACAATTTGACCACAGGTCTGTTGTAGAAAAGTGGACGACTTTAAATCTCTCCGCCTCCAGTTCACTTATAACAACTGACCTGAAGTATTTTCGCCCCCTATAACAAACCTGGAATCCAGTGTTTTAATTATTGCTCTGAAAGCTTCTTTCTCGACTGTCTATAGAGGAATATTATATGATTTGCTGCCTACTGAAGCTACAGCTGTTGTATTAACTATGCTATGGTATGACGGTATATGAAAAATCCATACGGTATGAGGAATCAAAGACGCTCTACCTTCTTTCTTTCATACTGCTGTAACAAGTTAATTTCCCCATGGGAATCAATAAAATCTTTTCTTATCTTAAAACACTTTTTGTTAATTCAACAAAAACAGTACAAAATATTATAAAAATGTGTTTTACATGATCGACTTTATTGGTTTTGCGGTAAAATTGATGCCTGCAAGACATTTAAAAATGTAGATGATAATGGAAAACATCCTAAATGCAATTAGACACGAATATATATGACTATATACTGTATTATAAAACTGTATGTTTTTTGTATGTGTGTGGTCTTTATGAGCCATGATAGATCAAAGCTTGCATCAGCAAGTAATCCAAGAACATTAACAATTAGAACAATAAATATCCTCTACAGTGCATAACATCATCAAAGGATTCACAGACTTTGGAATACACTTTTGTGCATAAGTCAAGGCCGAAAACCATCACTAAACGCCTGTGACCTTTCATCTCTCAAACGGCTCTATATGTGCTCAGGAATACATCGACACATTCAAATAAACATAATGCATCTAATTTTTTATGTATTTTCTCCCTTTTTCTCCCAATTTTTAGCGAGTCCAATTTTCACCCAATTGCGTTATGCTTTTCTCTACTGGTGCTGACCTCCGCCCCGACTGAGGAGAGCAAACTGACACACGCCCCCTCCGACACGTGAGCAGTACCCGACTGCATCTTTTCACCTGCATGAGGCGAGTTCATATGCGGATCAGCTTTGTGCACAGAGAGATATATTCGAAATCCCAGCTCTGGTGTGCTAGCATGTTTTACCGCTGCATCACATGAGCGGCAACATGAATGCATCTATGAATGCAAATTAAGACTGTACTAGGCACAGGGGAAGCCCTACATCAGCTAAACCCAAACCTAAACCTGACTGGGAACTAGTGGGGCTTGAACCAGCGACCTTCTGATCACTAGTCCATTACCTCAACCACTCGGTTTTCTTAAACCTCATTTAGTGTCCTATGGTCAGGAATACTGAAGGACCAGCAAAATGCTGACATGTCCACAGATCAAGTGATCCCGGGAGAAAAGAGCAAACGCAGGATCTGCAGGAATGTAACCAGCTGTTTCTGAAGATCCTGACATGAAAATAGCAGCAATAACTGACGCCCACGCTGCTAACATGAGCTCCAGTTATAAAGGAAAAAACAGCCACAGGGAATTATTACCATTAAAACAAATCAAGGTTTTCATTCTACATTTTGGAGAACTGGATAAAATCACAATATGATCTGAATATTATAATAAATGGCAATAAAATACCAACATTCACACTTTAATAAACAAACAAACTCCATTGTTAGACACTAACCGCTTCATTATGTTCAATAACAGTAAATAAAACATGGCCAGAGCACCAATCTATTGTAGGACAGCACTTACACATCCACTTACACATCCTGGAGGAAATTACAGCAGTGAATATTTTGGGGATCTGAGAGGAAACCGGGTTATCGGGAAGAAAACCTGTGCATGACTGATAAAATGGAACCAATAGTTGACAAGGATCAAACCCAGGATCCATGTTGTTGTGTAGCCAAGACAGTGCCAGAGGATTCCCAAACAGACGTGAGGAGAACATGCTAAACCCAAACAGACGGTGTCCAGAGATGAGCTGCCGAAGGGCTCTAGCGCTGTTTGGAAATAACACGCCACCATGAATAGAACCTCAATTTTCAATTGTTTGTGGACAGTGGTGGCCTGGTGGGTAGAGCTTTGGAGTATCAACTGAAAGGTTGAGAGTTCGAATCCCAGCTCTGAAATGCAGCCACTGTTGGGCCCTTGAGCAAGGCCCTTAAACCTTTCAGCTCCAGGGGTGCCGTACAATAGCTGACCCTGGCGAAAGAAGGATTTTGTTGTACTGTATGCCTGTATATGATTATATGACATATAAAGGCGCTCTAGTAACATATAATGCCTAATTTAAAGAAATACTGCCATCATTACTAGGGGAATTGAATGTATTGATATACTATACTGGCAAAAAATATTATTACGTTTAGTGTTTCAGCCACTTCCTTTGCTAATAGGTGTATAAAAGGACACACTCTTTAATATTCAGTATGCCATTTGGGACACAGCCTTTGGTTTAAAATGAGGCTGTTTAAAAGAAACTCTAGTGATTGTAACTGTAAAGACCATGGAAAACATCTGACCCATGTCCTGGTGTTCATCAAACCATTTCATAATTTTATCAACACTTAGGGGGGCATTATCATCCGCAACTATGGGAACATGATCTAAAATCTATTTTTGTCTATTTATTTATGCAATTTTTCCATTTTTCTCCCGATTTAGCGTAGTCAGTTTGTGCTCCGCTGCTGCGGGATCCCTGATTGCAGTCGAGGAGGGTATATTGCTGCTCACATGTCCTTCTAGAAGACCCCTTGTTTTCGCCCATACATTCTGCACAGGCGCCTCTATTTCTTAATCAGGGTCCTTACACAGCGTTTGAAGACACCACCCACATAGTCCGATCATCCCGCCCTAGCCGACACGGCCAATTAGTGTCTGCTGCAGGCACTGCCAATTATGCCCGCTAGATGGCGAGTTTCGAACCGAGGAGTTCAGAATCTCCCGCTGTGCCACCTGGGCGCCTTAAAATGTATTTATTTTAATTATTTGAATTTTAATACCATGTTTAACATGTATGTGTCATTTTATGGCAAGATAGGTATTATGTTTCTGTCTAGCATCTAACATCATCTAAAAAGATGAAGTTTGCACCATAGGGTGCACTAAAATCCTATGTACAAAATACTGTGAGTGAGGACTGGGGCTCTTCGAAACATGGATTCATAGAAAAACACAACTTGAAAAACCATCAAAATCCCAAGACTGCCATGAGATAAACGTTCCTTACAGATGTATGTAAACTGTTGACTTAAAATGTAACTTGCTAGGCACTCAGGTGACGCAGTGGTAAATTATGCTAGCCCACTATCGCTGGGATCCAGGGTTCCAATGTCTACATACAGACATATACGGCTAGGTCTGGGGGAAATAGGGGGAAGTATGTGATTGGCATCCTGTCCAAGGTGTGTGACTGCATTACATCCAGTGATATCTGGGAAGCCAGACCCACCACAACCCTGACCAGGATAAACCAAAGGTTAAACATGAAAATGGCAGGATGGCAGGATCTTGTCGACCAAACTAAGTGACACTAGCCAATCTTGAGCACGTGTGAGTTTATGCTGAGAGAACAGGAGGACAGTTAGTACCCATCAAGCCCAGTGATGGCTGACTTCAGGTGTTTGGGAGGAGGAACGTGTCGACCCTCACCTGGTTGGTAGCTGTCATGTGACAGGAGAAAAACAGCTGGTGGGTGGGAACCGGATGCGACCACATTGGGGAAAACTGAAACGTCAATGTTTTATAAACACAAATAGGGTGATTCTGTCACCTCTGGACTTCTGTCCCCCATCAGTCTTATTTAGACAGGAGAACAGTGTGAGAACAGACGTCCTGCTGTTCTCTGTGTTATTGTCACCCTGAGATGCTCAGGAGGTACAGCGCTGAGATTCAATCCAGGGATCAGGGGTTCGAATCTCAGCGGTGCTATCAGCACAGCCAGGCGTCTACACATACATGATTGGCTGTGCCTGACGGAGGATGACCAAAGACCTGAAGTGGATTGATGCCCTGTCCAGGGTGTTTCTGTCTTGCACATAGTGTTTCTCAATAAAACTAGAGAAGATCAAACGATCAAAAAGACAAACCAGAGAAGAAAAGGAAAAAAATACACTGAGTAAAAGTATGTGGACACCCCTCGTAATTACTGAGTTTAGTGTTTCAGCCACACAGATTTTTAAGAGTTGTATAGCAACAATTATAAAGCAAGTTCAATAAAGACTTTTTTTGTTGTTAAGAAACTCCAGGGGCATTTACACAGACCTGGCAACCCAATAAAACCCCTCCTGGTTCAGAGCTTAAACCCACAAATGCTCTTTCAACTGAATGGGAACAAATTCCATGCGACACACTCCACAGTGGAGGCTGGTATAACTGCCAGAGGAAGGGCTGCACAATAATGATGTCACACATGCTCATGGTCATGTCCACATACTTTTGACCATATGGTGTAAGAGCGGTCATCTTCTTTACCTCTTTGACGTGACGCTTCAAGTGCATGTACACACTCTGTCCAGTTTTGCGGTAATGCCGTTCCACATGTTCTCTTCCAAAACCCAGAAATGTGTTCATACACACATACAGTCCGCCTTCCGATTCCTGCCAAAGTGAAAACAGTGTGCTGTTATTACATTTATAAACTGTTTAAGGCTTGCTGTGGCCTGTTAAAACTTTACATGACCAGGTAAGGTTTTATTCAAAATACAGATATACACTGACAAAGCATAACATTATGAGCACTGACAGGCGAAGTAAATAACACTGTTTAATTCTTCATCACGTCACTGTTAGTGGGGGGGATATATTAGGCAGTAAGTGAACATTTTATCCTCAAAGTTGATGTTAGAAGCAGGAAAAATGGGCGAGCGTGAGGATCTGAGAGGGCTAGACGACTGGGTCAGAGCATCTCCAAAAATTGTGGGGTGTGTCCCAGTCTGCAGTGGTCAGTATCTATCAAAAGTGGTCCAAGGAAGGAACAGTGGTAAACCGGCGACAGGGTCATGGGCGGCCAAGGCTCATTGCTGCACGTGTGGTCCGATCCAACAGACGAGCTACTGTAGCTCAAACTGCTGAAGAAGTTCATCCTGGTCCTGATAGAAAGGTGTCAGAATACACAGAGCAAGGTGGTTATAATGTTATGTCTGATCGGTGTTTTTCACACTTCAAATTTGGGATGACAACAATTGACTGAGTAACTAATTGTTCAGTTATGCTCATCAGTTTAGCTGAAGTTCTTAGTTACCAAGGGTGGCTCAACTGGTTATTAGGTATAAGGGGGCAATTACTTTATCACATGGGATATGTAGGGTATGAATAATTCTTTATCTTAAATAAATAGGATGATCATTCAAATGCTCAAATAAATTATAATTTTAGATTAAAATTAGTTAAAAACCTGAACATTTAAATGCACCAAATTAGCAAAATAAAAGAAATCAAATCTATATTTTCTCAACACTGTATTTATATTATTTAAATCATAAACAACTAAAGTATTACACATTAAAATTGCAAATGTTAAAGCTGTTCTGTGTCACTTTTTTCGGTTATCAGTTAACAGAATATTTGCATCCCAAACATTTATAAAAACAAACAATTTTATGCTGTTTTTGTGAGTGACTTTAACATCCATTTTTGTTCTTAGTGGTAAAAACAGAGTTAAAATAGACACAGAATTGTACATAAAATATTTTCTGTAATTGTGTTGGTCATAAAGTTTCGTATTGCCCCTGTTTTTCATCCAAACTCTCTATCAGCACAGAGATCTGAGAACCAGCTGGTACTGGTCTGGGTCTATCAAGGAGATGAAGTTGTGTCTACACCAGGTCTAGATTACATTGGAGTTGAATTATATAAACTTAAATATTTAGCTTATTACTGACTTACACGTTAGAATCATGCAAACAAATCGAATTATTGGTTTATCATTAAACTTTTTAATTTTCCTGGACAACTAGCTTATCTCTCCAATCATTTATTTTATAGTGGGGACTGGTTCATGTTAGTTTTACAGTATTTGCTTATACTGAGTAGTCTAGGACTGTGGTGCTGTGGTGCAGTGGGTAGCACTGTCACCTCACAGAAAGAAAGGCATGGGTTTGATTCTCCGGCCGCGTGGCCAAGGACCTTTCTGTGTGGAGTTTGCATGTGCGAGCATGGATTTCCTCCGGGTGCTCCGGTTTCCTCCCACAAGTGTGAAGACCTGCAGTCAGAGCTACTGGAAATTGCCAGCAGTAATATGTTAATTGGAGCTACTAGAAGTGTGAGTGTGTATGTGTGTGTCTGTGCTCTAATGGACTGCCGACCTGTCTGGGGTGTTTCCTGCCTTTCGCCAATCAGACCCACCATGACCCAGACCAGGATAAAGCCGTGGTAAAACAACGGCTGAATAAATGAATGAACAAACAACCAAACGAATAAATAGCCTAATTGTGTTGGATAAGTGTTTGAAATCATCACGCTATGATATCTTTATTTGCAGTAAAGGTTTGGAGTTAGTTTGTCATCTGTGTGTCATTTAAGTTCAACTCGAACAGTGAAAAAAGAGAAAGGAAAGAAAATCTGCTCTATTTTCTCCACTGTGGTTCAGTTACGAGGTTTGTTCTTTATTAGGAGTGTAATTCAAATTAAAGTGCAATAATAATAACGACACCTCAGTTCCACGTACCGCTCAAAGCCCACACAAACAAAAGTGGCCTCGTTTTGCGCAACAGCAGCCCAGGGACCCCAGGTCTCGGAAAAAGCTCTCAGCAGCTCGGGGTGACACATGAGCTTTAACAGCAAGGGGGTAAAAATAGTCCGTCATGAACTCCAAACAGCTGAGTCACCTTTAAAACGGCCAGCGCTAGCGACATATCCACAGCAATAACGCAGCGTGGACCTGAAAGTGTAAGGAATCTGGACTCACACGGGTTTTGGGACCGAGTCCAAACGTTTAGGAGATCACTGAGGATTTCTGAGGAAGACCTCCCAGCTTTTGGCACTTCCAGAATTCAGCGCTTTTACTCAAACACAATAATGATTCATTCTCACAGGCTAAACACGCACAGAATTCTACTTCCAACACAAAACTCAACATTATAAAACTAATTCCATCAACAAGGGATAATCCAGGTTCGAATCTCAGTGGTGCTGTCAACCAGCCGGGCGTCTACACAGACACATCTGCGGTGCCCTGTTCAGTGTGCCCTGTGTTTATGTGCAGTACTACTGTGTATTGTTGTTTATTATTGTTTATTACAGGAACGTCTATTCTATAATTTAGGATTTAAGGGAAAATATACGTGTATTTATAACAAAAAATACCATTTAAGACAAAAGAGAGGTTAGGTAAGGGGGGGTTAGGGGGTCTGGCACAGATTAATTCTATTTACATTATTTCTTATGGTAAAAAATAGGTTTAACTAATGAACATTTTGACTTAAGAACAGCCCTTCAGAACCAATTACATTCGTAAGTCAAGGGTCTACTGTACATATTAAATACCAAACTTGTTGCCATCATTCTAATGTACATTCAAAAAAGGAAATAAAATTTCAGTTTTAAGCTCCAATAAAATTGTTTACTGTTGTAAAAACTTGTTTTCATTATTTATGTTTTACATATTTTAGTAATTAGGCAACATGGGGCTGTAGGTAATGTGGGGGGACGCAAAGCACTAAAATCCTGAGGGTTAAACCTCACCAGTGGTCACTATCTGTGAGGCGTGTAGCATGTTGTCCCAGCATACACCTTTCATACCAGTAGGTGAAAGTAAGAGGCATCCTAATAGATAAATATTTTGTATGTTTAATTTCTTGGAACTAGTTTTAGGTGTCTAATTTAAAAGTGTATTATTAGAAGACCACTAGGGCGCTCGGTGGCACAGTGGTAGTGTACCCTAGCCCACTGTTGCTGAGATCCGGTGATCAGGGGTTTTAATCTCGGGGGTGCAATCGACCGGTTGGGTGCCTGCATGGGCATGATCAATCAGTGTCCGAGTGCATGTCTCAAGCCCGAAAAAAGCAGGGGTGCATGTCATTTGACTTCACCATTAAAAGGGTATTACGTTGGCTTTAAAATACG
The DNA here is from genome assembly GCF_030014385.1 of Trichomycterus rosablanca. NCBI lineage: Eukaryota > Metazoa > Chordata > Actinopteri > Siluriformes > Trichomycteridae > Trichomycterus > Trichomycterus rosablanca. The sequence goes on along the minus strand of NC_085993.1, from coordinate 3,103,539 downwards.
CCTTTCTAATAACAGGGTAAAGATTAAGCTCTTCAAAAAAATAATCTGGATCTGGAAGTACTTACATTTAAGTACATTATAGTGCAATCGTGACACTAGTAGCCAAAATCTGTATGATTATCGTATATTATTGTATTTCATTATTAAAAAGACACTTGTTCCAAACCATTTAACAATATTTACCTTAAATATAACATGATAGTGCATCATAAATGTTACAATAATTGTTTTCACTTGTATGTAGGACTCTATTCTGTCACACAAATGTATAAACAGTATTAAAATAAATACACTGGAGACGAAAGGTCTCCACTAGAAGACACCACTAGCTTCTGTATTTCAATACCAATGCAAAACCTCAAAGCTTTCCAACAACTACTTGAAGAGCAAAGAATATTTAGGAATCCTGACTATCTTGGACTTTCCTTTACAGTCACCTGACCTGAACCCCAATAAGTATTTACGGGCAGACACAAGATGCTTTGTGGAATATTGTGAAATCACCTGGGTTCATGTGGATCATCAGATTTTGGTGAATCCAAATTCTAGGAAATTCTAAAATGTATTTTTTAATTATTCAAGTTTTCAATTCGAGAAAAATGCCAGAATAAATTTTACTTGTGCTCTCCGAATTTTGCCCCCCATTGTGTGACTGTAGGTGTGCATTTATTTATAATTACATACCGTTCCTTTTTAACCGTATCAACATTTGGACATACTCTATCGCCCTTTCCTAACGATGACCCCGGCTCTTTTAAGGTCTACGGTTGGCGCACCACTTGTAAATGTGCTCTAAATTAATCTACATTTTGTGCTGTGGAGTAATTGTATTATTAAAAGTGTCTGAAAGTGGAGTCAAGCTATCTATGAATAAATATCAGCTGTGCCACTTAATATAGTGCCAGTAAATATAACTGGTCATTTCTGGATGTTGGGTGGCATCTGACATCCAACAGCACCTCCAGCAATAGCGAAGCCCAGTGCTTATATGGATTGTAGACAGAGTAGAGATCAAAATATGGTTAAATAGATTATATTTCTTATTTAATTAGTACCCAGACTAAGTCTGGAGACCTGGGCACCACTGTGGCACCTCCTGACAATACAAAGCCCAGTGCTGATGGGATGTAAACATCACTGGCATAATTTGCGCATAAGCTGTTAGGTTTAGGAGAAACACTGGCAGTGCCCATCCATCAAAACCATGCCAGTGTAAAGCTCCACGTGTTAACGAGCAGATCTGTTAGGAAGGTGTAGGTCAGGGAACTCACCGGAGAATCGTAGGAGAAGGCGCACTCGCTCTTATAAACCCTGTCTCCCGATCTCGGTACCCTTATGGTGGGCATGTACGGTACCAGCAGCTCGCCCAGATCCGTGGCCATCTTCGCATATTCCTGCTGCCAGCCACTAAAGCCAGTGAACACAGCGAGCGAGCAAAAGCAGGGGAGATGACGGGGTTATTTTTAACCTGCACAGAGCCCACATTCCCCCGCGGATCAGGGGGATGTGACGAACACAACAGCGGAGGTGGGTGGAGGAGCCGAGCCGCTGCTGTCTGGTTAAGGAACGGGCCAATATTCCCATTCTCCCCGCCCTCCAATTCGCCTTCCTACTGGCTGCTGCTGAAACAAACAAACTGTACCAGACGCTCGGTGTTGTTTACACACGTCCATTCACTCATTTCCCCTAATCGCTTCATCCTGGTCAGGGTCGCGGGAAGTCTCGCCATGCCGAAACTGTGGGCGCAAATTAGGATTACACCTTTAACGCCTCACAGCATGAAGGTCCTGGGTTCGATCCCCAGGTGAGGCGGTCCGGGTCCTGTCTGTGTGAAGTTTGCATGTTCTCCCCGTGTCTGTGTGGGTTTTTTCCGGGTGCTCCGGTTTCCTCCCACAGTCCAAAGACTCACAGGCAAGTGGGGCGGCACGGTGGCTAAGTGGGTAGCACTGTCGCCTCACAGAAAGAAGGTCCTGGGTTCTATCCCCAGGTGAGGCGGTCTGAGTCCTTTCTGTGTGGAGTTTGCATGTTCTCCTCGTGTCTGTGTGGGTTTCCTCCGGGAGCTCCGGTTTCCTCCCACAGTCCAAAGACTCACAGGCAAGTGGGACGGCACGTTGGCTAAGTGGGTAGCACTGTCGCCTCACAGCAAGAAGGTCCTGGGTTCTATCCCCAGGTGAGACGGTCCTGGTCTTTTCTGTGTGGAGTTTGCATGTTCTCCTCGTGTCTGTGTGGGTTTCCTCCGGGTGCTCCGGTTTCCTCCCACAGTACAAATACGCAATTGAGGTGAATTGGAGATACTAAATTGTCCATGACTGTGTTTGACTTGTGAACTGATACACAATCACACAGGTACTCACACTTAAGGACGGTAAGAAAAATCGGAAGACCAAGACACTGGGAGAACATATCAAACTCCTTACAGACAGTGTTTGTTTGTTTATTAGGATCTTAACGTCATGTTTTACACTCTTTGGTTATATTCATGACAGGAATGATAGTTACTCATTACACAAGATTCATCAGTTCACAAGGTATATATCAAACACAGTCATGGACAATTTTGTATCTGCAGTTCACCCTTACTTGCATGTCTTTGGACTGTGGAAGGAAACCCGGAGCTCCCGGAGGAAACCCACACAGACACAGGGAGAACATGCAAACTCCACACAGAAAGGGGGGTCAAACCCAGTGCTACCCTCTTAGCCACCGTGCCGCCCCCCTTACGACAGTGACCAAAGGCGATAAGCAAAACACAGGTTCCCGGGACCCATTTGCGGCACCCACTCTTCCAGCTCTGAAACCTATTTAATGTAAATAAGGATCGTCTAGGGAAGATTAAGTGCATTTATTTGTCATTAATACTGTACATATACACGTACATGTACAGTACTATAAAATTCAGCATATTTCAGCTTTTTTGGAAGCTGGGGTCAGAGCGCAGGGTCAGCCCCTGTATGGCACACCTAGAACCGAGAGTGTCTTGCTCAAGAGACCAACAGTGGCCGCATGGCAGAGCCGAGATTCAAACCCACAACTCTACCCACTAGGCCAGCGATCCCCAACCTTTTTTGCACCACGGACCGGTTTCATATAAGATATAATTTCACAGACCGGCAGGGGCGGGGGGATTTAAAGTAGAATAACTGTACTACACACAAATTAGCTTTTTTTGCTGACGCGACGCTGACGCTGCTCCCACCTAGGGGCGATTGGAGACAATGTTTTCATTGCTGACGTAACGATCTCTAATTATTTATTCTTTCTGTGCTACCCGGTAAGTAAAATTAAAATCCTTACTCCATCTTTACTTATTCATTTATTTTCACATTTTATTATTATTTAACACATTTGGGAAAGTGATGACCGTGAAACACTAGGGTCAAAGAAAGAATAAACCCCACACAGGGTGTTAATTCATGTCAGGGCAACCTGTTCACCCAACTACTCATTCACACACCAAATGACAACTGGGCCATTTGAATACGCTGTACAGGACAAGAACACCAGTTTACACTCTCACCCACTTACTTACCTATTTACTTATTCACACCTAGGGGCAATTTAAAGCTGCCAATCTACCTTCTGCAAGTGTTTGGTAGCTGGAAACTTAGAGACAATGACTGATACTAGGATCAAACTGATACTAGGTCCACAGAACCTATCTACTCTATTTTACCACCTCAAAGATGTAAGAAACATTCATTCATTCACTGTCTTATCCGCTTATCCAATTAGGGTCGGGGGGGGGGGGGGGGGGGGGGGGGGGGGGGGGGGATGGGGGGTTGGGTGCTGGAGCTTATCCCAGCTTTTCAATGGGCGCAAGGCACACAATAACACCCTGGATGGGATGCCAGTCCATCGCAGGGCAGACAAACATACATACACACACACCCATTCAATTATAGGGCAATTCAGTGACTCCAATTAATCTGACTGCATGTTTTTGGACTGTGGGAGGAAACCCATACAGACACGGGGAGAACATGCAAACTCCACACAGAAAGGACCCGGACCGCCCATTCTGGGGATCGAACCCAGGACCTTCTTGCTGTGAGGCGACAGTGCTACCCGCTAAGAAACTATGTAAGAAACAATAAGGGTTTATATCTACACAAGACTCAAAAAACTCATGTATGCACTTATCACAGACAGACTAGATTACTGTAATGGTCTCCTCACCGATCCTCCCAAAAAATCAATCAGACTGCTGTCAGGTTTCAGACTATAAGACATAAACACCAGACTTTAGTACTGGGATCCTTACACTGGCCACCAGTCAGCAGCAGTCAGAACCATAGTGTTACTACTAATTAAATATTAATACATATTTATAGTTACTGCAAAAAACATCTCAAATAATCAGATAATTAGAGTGGACTAGTAGTGCTGAGGATCACACAGTAAAGCAGTTTAGCTACTATGCTGCCCTCAGCTGGACTTAATTTAGATTTGCACAAATAAAAGCCATTTTAATATCTGACCACATTTCAGTTCATGAGTCTTTCAAATTTCCCCGAGTAATTACATTGCTTATATAATTTTATTCTTAACTGATGGACACAGAATGGCCAAACTGAGTTTCAGCCATATCCTCTGTATAAGATCAATCCTATTAAATTAATTATAAGCTTTTAACTTTGTGGCAACAGTTCAAAGAAGGTCTGTGAACACATGGTTTGAGAGTTTGGTCCAGTGACTCTGACCGTACCTTACTGAACATCTTTGGGATGAACTGGAACAATAATTGAGATTCAGACCTTCTTGTCCAGCGCACTCAGACTTAACACTGATCAGCCATAACATTAAAACCACCTCCTTGTTTCTACACTCACTGTCCATTTTATCAGCTCCACTTACCATTCATAAGCTCTTTGTAGTTCTACAATTACTAACTGTAGTCCATCTGTTTCTCTACATACCTTTTTAACCTGCTTTCACCCTGTTCTTCAATGGTCAGGACCCCCACAGAGCAGGTATTAATTATTTGGGTGGTGGATCATTCTCAGCACTGCAGTGACTGACATGGTGCTGGTGTGAGTGGATCAGACACAGCAGCGCTGCTGGAGTTTTTAAATACCGTGTCCACTCACTGTCCACTCTATTAGACACTCCTACCTAGTTGGTCCACCTTGCAGATGTAAAGTCAGAGACGATCGCTCATCTATTGCTGCTGTTTGAGTCGGTCATCTTCTAGACCTTCATCAGTGGTCACAGGACACCCACGGGGCACTGTCGGCTGGATATTTTTTTTGGTTGGTGGACTATTCTCAGTCCAGCAGTGAGTGAGGTGTTTAAAAACTCCAGCAGCACTGCTGTCTGATCCACTCATACCAGCACAACACACACTAACACACCACCACCATGTCAGTGTCACTGCAGTGCTGAGAATGATCCACCACCTAAATAATACCTGCTCTGTGGTGGTCCTGACCATTGAAGAACAGCATGAAAGGTGGGAAACAAAGTATGTAGAGAAACATATGGACTACAGTCAGTAATTGTAGAACAACAAAGTGCTTCTATATGGTAAGTGGAGCTGATAAAATGGACAGTAAGTGTAGAAACAAAGTGGTTTTAATGTTATGGCTGATCAGTGTATATTACCCTAATATTTGATGACACGTGTATTTATATTTATTATTGGTTATGTATTTATTAACGTTAGTCTGCTATAACCACCATGCAAACCTTAGAATTGGTGACACAGTGGGCACAATTTACAAATCCAAGAGTTAAATTTTGCTAAATTGTGGGTACAGTTTATAAACTGAGAGTACGAATTATTAGGCATATAATTCCTTTTATATAACTGTTTATAGACCACTTAGAAATGGGTGTGGCTAAAGCACCTGACCTTAATAATTAGGAGTGTCCACATAATTAAATACAAACATTAGTTATCATCATTTGCACTCTTTTAATTAAATTATTTAGACTGGTCTACTAGACTTTATTGGTGCCAGTAGCAACAGAACACACACTTGCAGAAATATTAATGTTCATTATACATTGTATAACGGCAGCATTTTGAACAAGTTCCAGGTGAGCGGTATCAGACAACCACCAAAGTTTAACTATCAGGTGTTGCTTTGGGGCTTTGGTCGATCAGATTCTTGTCGATCGACTCAATGTGGAACCAGGGTCCGTCTCCTTTGTTCCTCATTTGTTTTCGAACTTCAATTTGTTTATTTCTGGAAAGAAAGAAATTAGAAATGAATCAGAGATTAGGATTTACAGAACAAGAATCAACTATCATAAATCCAACAAATTATTCATTGTCTTGGATTTGCAATACCCATTTCTAAATGTGCTCGTATATTGCCAAAAGTATTCACTCACCCTCCAGATCATTGAATTCAGGTGTTCCGATCACTTCCATGGCCACAGGAGTATAAAACCGAGCACCTAGGCATGCAGACTGCTTCTACAAACATGTCTGAAAGAATGGGTCGCTCTCAGGAGCTCAGTGAATTCCAGCGTGGTACCGTGATAGGATGAGATTTTGGACAATTTCATACTCCCAGCTTTGTGGGAACAGTTTGGGGATGGCCCCTTCCTGTTCCAACATGACTGCGCACCGGTGCACAAAGCAAAGTCCATAAAGACGTGGATGAGCCAGTTTGGTGTGGAAGAACTTGACTGGCCTGCAACCTGATAGATAGAACACCTTTGGGATGAATCAGAGCGGAGACTGTGAGCCAGGCCTTCTCGTCCAACATCAGTGTCTGACCTCACCTCACAAATGCGCTTCTGGAGGAATGGTCAAAAATTCCCATAAACACACTCCTAAACCTTGTGGAAAGCCTTCCCAGAAGAGTTGAAGCTGTTATAGCTGCAAAGGGCGACCGACATCATATTAAACCCTATGGATTAAGAATGGGAGTCACTGAAGTTCGTATGCGTGTGAAGGCAGACGAGTGAATACTTTTGGCAATATAGTGTACGTCTAGTCGGCGCTTCACACTGAAGGTGGGTGAGGGTGTGTCTCAGATCCAACAGTCTGATGTTAATGTGTGTGTCGTATACAGTTGTGGTCAACGTTACATGCAACTTAAAATGCCAAAATCTTCAGAAATAACTGCACATGTACAAGAAATAAAGAAACATAACATATAACATGTAATGGATTTAAAGCACCCCTCCCTAACACTCAGTTGTTCGAGCTTTGGCAACATTGACACCCTCCAAACATTTTTGTAGCCACCTGTGAGCATCTCAAGCTTTAAAATGTTTGCAGGGTTCATTTCCCCAACAGCAGATTTCAAAACAGACCATGTTGTCCCTCCTATCCATTCTTGTGTGTTTTCTAGTGTGTTTTAGGTCTTTTTCCTGATGTAGGACTCATTTTGTTTGACCAAACCGAGTTTTCTTACATTTGGGATGCTCTAATAATCTTCTGATTTCATAGTTTGTGTAACATGTTCAAAAAATACTGTCACAGAGGCAGCAAAGCAGCCCCACAACATTATGGATCCTCCACCATCCTTGATGCCGTAAAAGCTACTTCTACTGTCTCGTCGAGGAATACAAAGGGCATAACGTCTACTTCAAATTGCAGAAGGTGACTTTCCAAGCAAATTTTAACAAGGACTTAAAAATAACTCAAATTGGAGATAAAAACAGTGCAACAATTAGTGGTCTGGGGATTCAGGTTTTAATCATTATACACAAAAAAATAAAATTATATAATTCATGTAGAGCTAGAAAATCCTAAACAATATCAGCTCACCTCATTTCAGCCTTCTCAGCTTCAATGGAGATAAGAGCCAACATTTTCTCATAATCCTTCACTGGGCTGTCATACATGTTTCTGGCAATCCACCTAGTAATGGGATGCTTAAATAAAAAAATCATTTTAAATGATTAAACCACACAAAATATACATTGTAATACAAAACAAACCAAATTAGCATTTAGAAATATTTTAAGAAAACGTTACTGGGCACTTGGTTGGCTCAGCAGTCTATTACGCTAGCCCACGTCTGTGCTAAAATGAAGCAAATGATGCAAGTAATACAAAATCAAAGACGTTATTTAACACCATTAAGAGGTATAACAGGTAAATTCAGAACAGGAGGACACAGAGGGTCACAGAAAACACTGCAGACGTTTTCATTTATAGTTCCTGACTTTAGGATGGTTTGGGGATGCTTTGGTGTGTCAGAAACTTTTTCTGCAGTGCCCCCCTTTAGTAGATGAGAATATTTACACATGTTCATGTCTTTTGCTTCCAAACTTTTTGTTTTTTTATGCCACTTTATACACTCGTTTGTGTTATGGCATGATTGGTGTTATTTCTTTTTTTTTTTCTATTCTATTTTTTTTTCTATTTTATTCTATTTGTCTATTCATATTTTTGTTTTTATTTTGTTTCTGCCAGAAAGTTTAGGATTGTTCTTGTGTTTTCTTGGTTGAGGGTTTCTTTAACAGTTCCAGGTATGTGTAGCTGTTGTCTCTCTCTGGTGCATTTGGGGCGTCCGATCAGAATTTGCTTTATTGTGAGCTGCGTTTGGCATCTTTCACATATTGGGGGATTGTCTCTTTTTATTAAGTATTGGTGAGTGATTTTTGTATGACCTGTTCTGCATCGTGTGTATAACTTGATCCACTTGTCTTCCTTGGTGTATTCTTGGCTTATTGCTTATATATTGCCCACTCAGTTTGCCTTTTTTACTTGATGTGTTTATTTACTGATGGCTTGATATCTGTTGCAGGGATTTTTGTCTTTGTTGTATTTTGCATTATTATCTTTCTGGCTAATTTATCCACCTTTTAATTTCCACTTATTCCAGTGTGTCCCGGAACCAAGCACAGTTTTATATTGTAATTCATTTCGGTTAGCCTGTGGATGGATCTTTGTATACTGTTAATAATTGGATGGTCTGCTTTGCATGATTCAATTGCTTTAAGGCACGACTTTGAGTCAGCACATATTATTATTTTTCTTTTATGGGTCTCTTCTGCAAATTTTAAAGCCATTATTATGCCGTGGGCTTCTGGCAACTTCTTACTAAACAAAACAAATTACTACAAGTGACCTGCATGATGCATCTTAAATTTATTCTATGTAACAGCATTCATTCCTTTTTATAGAATTTATACATACATTGCATAAGGACATAGCACAAGAAGGAGTTTACCTTATAGTACTCCCAATGCTCTGGTTCATATCCCTCAGGAGTTTCAGCCAACTCAGCCTCACCTAAAAACGACAACTATTTATTACACTAAATAAGCAGGTCCAATCAGCACAGTATGGGAATCTTGAACTTACCGATGAAAACATTAGTAAACGTCACAAAGGCTGCGACAGGGATCCCAGTGAGCAGGATGTAATATTTCTAATGCAGAAGAAAACATAATAAGCAACAAAAAATACACAAATCATCTGTCTGATGTGAAATATTTTAGTTCTTGTGCAGTAATGGTAAGTGACTAAGTGAGTTCTAGGGGTTTAAATCTCAAGATGGGCTCACAAATACAGAAGATTGTGTTAAATGAACATAGCCATTGGGGGGGTACATATCAGTGCACCTTTGGTTTTTGGTCCGTCCATCGGTCCTGGATGCTGTAAATTCGCTTTGAGACAATGTCTATTGTAAAAAGCACTATACAAATAAATTTGACTTGACTGTGCCAGTCCCAAGACTGGATAAATCATAGTGAGTTGGAGGTTAATAAATATTTTTTGTAATGCAGCGTTGGTGTTTTGTAGAGAACGATCAGGTCAGAAATACTGTAAAACGTGTGTTGATGTATTTTGATATAAACTATATTAAGCCCCTGTACCACCTTTTACACACCTCCCCTGCATTTTTCCCTCACACCGTATCTTGTGTTCTCATTGGCTGTTCGACGCAGCACTCATTGCAAGTCAGCCGACTCAGATCAGATATTCGACATGCTAGATATCTCAATTCGGTCGCCGCTCGCCGCTCGGATCGAGTTGTTGAGTAGTTCACACACAGCGATTGAGAGCCGAGTTTCGATCGCCAAGCAAACGCCGAGTTGCTCCCGAGCCGGCAAAACCAGCGCCGACCAGTCGGCGAGCGAAACTCAGGGCAAACATTGTGTAGTGTGAACTAGGCATTAGGGAGCAACCTCTAACGAGAGCAGCCTAAAGGAATCATTCATTCATCTGTCTGATGTGAAATACTGTAAAATCCAAACTTCTACATCAACCCATTTTATACTTACCAGTAAATTAAGAAACCTTCTGTCATAGAAGTCAGTAGGTTTGATGATAAACATTCTCTTGCCGTGACTTCCATAACGAACAGCAACTATAAAAACAGCAGATTACAATGAATTCCAAAGCAAAGGACACACAGTGAACAACATTAAACCCAGTACCTCATGCACCGTAATGCAGCAACTCTACCAGCTGTGCCACCACTCATATAAAACAGCTGTATTTACAGCAATACCTTAAATCTAAATCTGGTACTTAACTGAAGCTCCAATCCAGATTGGTCATTGGAAGAGTAGAAAATCTATAAGAGGCTATAGGGCAGGGACTGTAAAATACTAGACTAGAAATCCTAATATCACTGGTTCAGGTTGCCACTGTTGGGCCCTTCATAAAGGCCCTTAACCCTAAATTGTAAACAGTCTGTAAATCTAGCCTGCAATGTCATCCAGTTCATTTGTCCCACTTGACATGCAAGTTAGACAGAAAAGCTTGAAATAAAATAATTCAAATCCCAATTTCGTCTTTAGCAATTTCATGGGTTCCAGTCAGAAAACTTCAACTGAAAACGTGTTCAGGAGTTCAGATATAGAAATGAGGTTTAAATGTTTGAGTCCTGGTTGTTAGTAACGTAATAAGTCCTTATATCCGTAGAATTAAATGTATAGTGCAGAGAAATAATAATAATAATAATAATACATTTTATTTATATAGCGCTTTTCAAGATACTCAAAGACGCTTTACATAAGACAAATAATCAAAACAAATACGTACATACACCATACAAATCATAGTACAAAATCAAAATAGTACATCAACATCAAGAATAATTAAGATAAAAACAAAGAGAGCAGCATAAGACAGTTCATTAAAAATTAGCTAAATTATGAGAGAGAACAACAAATATAGAACAATTTCTTAAAATTAGACAGAAACAGGACAGATTTACATGCAATCAGGAAACTGAAAACTTTACAAGTTTTAGGATCTAGGACTTCACATTTCTGTCGTGATCTAAGTATAAAAACTATTAAAAAGAATAGCAAAAATAAAAGCATTTATTTTGTGTTGTTACAAGTTAAATGCCACTCTGAATAGATGAGTTTTGAGAAGTGACTTGAATTTGGACAGGTCAGGACAATCTCGTAGGTGTTTGGGGAGAGCATTCCATAAAGATGGAGCAGCTATGGAAAAGGCCCTGTCACCCCAGGTCCGGTGCTTGGTCCTAGAGGGTATGGACAGTAGGTTAGCCTCAGAAGAGCGAAGGCTACGGGAGGGAATGTGCTGATGGAGCAGGTCGGTGAGGTAGGATGGGGCCTGATTATGGAGAGCTTTGTGAGTGAATAGAAGAATTTTGAATTGAATGCGTTGAGCAACGGGAAGCCAATGAAGTTTTTGTAGAACAGGTGTAATATGATCACGGGAGCGAGTATGAGTAAGGAGGCGAGCAGCTGAATTCTGGATATACTGAAGTTTTTTTAGGATTTTGTTAGATGTACCATAAAGGATGCTATTGCAATAATCAATTCTGGATGTAATAAAAGCATGAATCAAGGTTTCGGCGGCAGAAAAGGAGAGTGATGGACGTAGACGTGCTATGTTTTTTAGATGAAAGAAAGCAGTTTTGGTGATGTGATTTACATGGCGGTCAAAAGAGAGGTTGCTATCAAAAATTACACCAAGATTTCGGATGTTAGAAGACGGAGACAAAGTGTCATTATCAATGGTAATTTGAAAATTTTTTGTGGTTTTTGCCAGGGTTGTAGGACCTACGATGATCATATCTGATTTTTCACAGTTTAATTTGAGGAAATTAGCTTTCATCCACAATTTCATTTCAGTGATGCAATTTGTCAGAGTGGAGTGAAGTTCAGTATTAATGGATTTGGAGGAGATGTAAAGCTGAATATCATCAGCATAGCAGTGGAAATGTAAACCATGCCGACGTATGATGTCACCAAGGGGGAGCATATAAAGAATAAACAAAAGGGGACCTAACACTGAGCCTTGGGGAACGCCTTGGGACAGTGGAGCAATGGCAGAACTACAATTGTTGATATTAACAAACTGTTGTCTGTTTACGAGATATGACCTTAACCACAAAAGGGCAGTACCAGTGATGTTGACAGAGGATTCAAGGCGGGACAGAAGAATGGAGTGATTAATGGTGTCAAAAGCTGCAGTAAGATCAAGGAGGACGAGAATATTAATTTGTCCAGAGTCTGAGGAAAGAAGAAGGTCATTTGTGACTTTGAGGAGGGCTGACTCAGTGCTGTGCTGGGGGCGGAAACCAGACTGAAATGATTCAAATAGATTATTGGAATTTAGGTGATCTTTGAGCTGTGAGGCAACAACACGTTCCAGTATTTTCGACAGAAATGGAAGATTGGAAATGGGCCGAAAGTTACTCATAATGTTAGAGTCAAGTCCAGGTTTTTTAAGTATGGGAGTAACAGCAGCCAATTTGAGTGATTGAGGGACTGAGCCAGAACTAAGAGAGGAATTGATTATCTCTGTGATAAGTGATGAGATAACTGGAAAACAACCCTTAACAAGTTTTGATGGAGCAGGATCCAAAACACAAGTGGAGCTTCGCATCCCTGTTAAGATCTCAGATAGGTCCAAATGAGACACAGGTGAGAACTGAGACAGAGGCTGGGTAATAAATTGAGATGAGATAGGCGGAGAAACAGAGATGACAGGGGAAACTGTCAGAAAATTGTGGATATTCTCAACTTTTGTTTGAAAAAATGAGAGGTAAGAGTTACACTTGTCAACTGTAAAGGAATTGGTAGTATTGTCAACTGGTTTGAGAAGTTTATTTATTGTGGAAAAGAGAGTCTTAGGATTTGTTGATCCAGCATGTATGAGTTCGGAATAGTAAGTGGATCGGGCTGCCGTAAGAGCGTCTTTGTAATGTTGAAGATAATCAGAATAAATCTGATAATGTACTGTTAGACCGGTTTTCTTATAAAGTCTTTCAAGCTGGCGTTTACGGGATTTCATTTGGTGAAGCTCAATTGTGTACCATGGTGCGGAATGACTAAATGAAACAAATTTGGTTCTCAAAGGAGCCAGCTCATCAAGACATGATATATATAAATAAAGCTAATTGTGCAGACAACTCGTAAATCAGTAGCACTGGGTTATTCTAGATTAACCTTTTATTAGAGAAACAGAATAAGCTTTCACGGGTCTGATTCTAATCGGGTTCTCAACAAATAAGTAGTGCACTACGTACGGCGTGTACGCCTTTACTGTTACGTCACATGTAGTGCACTTAAACAGCACAAGTAGAGCCATTTAGAACACAGCCAATCCAAAGCTGCCCTGCTAGCTTAGCTCAAACATAATAACGACAAGGTCACTGTTGATAATAAAGAGTCTGTTTGATTATATTACACATTTCTACAGCAGTATCGGTACTTTACCTTGTTCTGAACGCACTACCGCCCTGGAGAGCAGCTCTGCAGACTGATTGACTCGTTTAAATGGGTTTATCCGTGCAGCAAGACCAGCCGCAGCCCTCAGTACGCTTAGAGCCGCCATGGCTGTTTTGAGTCGTGTTCAGGGTTGCCAGGTCCCACAAAATTACTCAGCTCTAAGTCTACCTAAACCCGCCCTTCAGAAACTCACACCAGCCCAATTTTTAAGGTGCCACAGACGTTTGAAAACGAGTTTCATGTCAAACACATTCATGTATCTCCCATTCACCTCACTTGCATGTTTTTAGTCTGTGGGAGGAAACCAGAGCTCCAGGAGGAAACCCACACAGACACGGGGAGAACATGCAAAAAAGAAGAAGCATCAGTTTTAAAATCAGAAACAGAAAACTTGAATGTTGTTGATCACAGGGGGCAAAGCAGGAGCTTTGTTGCACGTCAGGCTCTAAGCTTAGGGCACTTTGAAGCCTACTTGGCTGTGGACAGTGTAACTAATGATCTAGCAGGTTCTAATTTTTTCCAAATTTTAAGGTGCCACAGACGTTTGGAAACAAGTTTTATGTCAAACGCAGTCATGGACAATTCTGTATCTCCAATTCACCTCACTTGCATGTTTTTGGTCTGTGGGAGGAAACCGGAGCTCCCAGAGGAAACCCATGCAGACACGGGGAGAACATGCAAAGTCCACAACACAGAAAGGACCCGAACCGATCCACCTGGGGATCAAACCCAGGACCTTCTTGCTGTGAGGCCACCGTGCCACTCAAAAACAGGCTATAAATGGCAAATTTGGTTATCTTACTTGTTTAGTTTTGGATTCTAAAAAATACCATTGTAAACAAGTCGCTTCACAAAAAATGTAAGTTTTAGTATTGTTTTATTGATAATATTATATAATATTATCCTTTATTAAATGTCAGATGCCAGACAGGAACATTAAATATTAACATAATTCACGCTAAAAGGACAGCATTCGACTTGTACTTACTCTCTTCTGTTCTCTCCTCTCTTGTACAGTATTCTTCTCCTCAGAGATTTGTTTGTTTGTTTGTTAGGATTTTAACGTCATGTTTTACACTTTGGTTACATTCATGACAAAAACGGTCGTTACTGCTTACACAAGATTCATCAGTTCTCAAGTTTATATCAAACACAGTAACGGACCATTTTGTATCTCTAATTAACCTCACTTGCACATCTTTGGACTGTGGGAGGAAACCGGAGCTTCCAGAGGAAACCCACCCTGACACGGGGAGAACATGCAAACTCCACACAGAAAGGACCTGGACCGGCCTGCCTGGGGATTGAACCCAGGACCTTCTTGCTGTGAGGCGACAGTGCTACCCACCATGCCACGCAAAAATATAAATGGCAAAAGAACTACGTGTACTATTAGTAAATCTGTTTCTTACTTGCTTAGTTTTGTATTCTAAATTATACCATTGTAAACAAGTCGCTTCACAAAAAGTGTAAGTTTTAGTATTATTTTATTATTATATTAATACTATTATATAACATTATCTTTTATTAAATTTCAGATGCCAGTCAGGAACATTTTATATTAACATAACACTAAAAGGACAGCATTCAACTTGTACTTACTCTCTTCTGTTTATTAGGATTTTAACGTCATGTTTTACACTTTGGTTACATTCATGACAGGAACGGTAGTTATTCATTACACAAGATTCATCAGTTCACAAGGTTATATAAAATACAGACACCATTTTGTATCTCCAGTTCACCTCACTTGCACGTCTTTGGACTGTGGAAGAAACTCCACACAGAAAGTACCCGGACCGCCCTGCCTGGGGATCGAACCCAGGACCTTCTTGCTATGAGGTGACAGTGTTACCCACCAAGCCACTGTGCCGCCTAACTTGAAGCAGTTATGCAAAAAAAGACCAGGCTAAAATTCGTCCACATGGATGGATTTTAATGTCACACTTTAAATGTCACACTTACAATCATTTACATTTACATTTTCAGCATTTAGCAGACGCTTTTATCCAAAGCGACTTACACACAATGAGCGGAACACAATGAGCAATTGAGGGTTAAGGGCCTTGCTCAGGGACCCAACAGTGGCAACTTGGTGGTGGCGGGGCTTGAACCGGCAACCTTCTGTTTACTAGTCCAGTACCTTAACCACTGAGCTATCACTGTCCCCCATGACAGAACAGGTACACTGTGTTTATTAAGTTAACCTCGAAAAACTAAATTAAACTAAAGATTCAGATCTGATTAATGATCATATTCATAATGTGATATGTATTAATAATTGAAGTAAAACAGTTCTAGTCTATATTAATAGTAAAAAGACACAGAAAATGGAAAAAAATTCTAATATGCTAAGGCGGCTCCTTCCAGTAAATCTTTTCTCCACACTCCAGCAGCAACATGGTCGACCTCTTGCAGATCTTTTCACACAGTGAGCAGTGATACGGCCTCTCTCCTGCATGAACTCACTGGTGTTTCTTTTTTAAGATTACTATTTACACTAACACTCACCACTCTGAGCAGTGACATCTATTCTATCCTGTGTAAATGCGCCGATGTATGTTGAATACAATTTATTCACTCCTTTCACACAATACAGTTTTTTTCCTGTGTGAATGCGCTGGTGTTGTGGTAGGGTACCCTGGGAAGTAAAACTCTTTCCACACTCTTACAGTAATAAGGTTTCTTTTTTGTGTGAATACGCTGGTGAACTTTAAGGGTAGTACTGTGCGTAAAACTCCTTCCACACTCTGAACATTGATATGGCTTCTCTCCTGTGTGAATACGCTGGTGTTTTACGAGATTACCATGACGAGTAAAGCTCTTCCCACACTCTGAGCAGTGATACGGTTTCTCTCCTGTGTGAATACGCAGGTGTACAGTTAGGTCACTACTTTGAGTAAAACTCTTTCCACACTCTGAGCAGTGATATGGCTTCTCTCCTGCGTGAATGCGCTGGTGTTGTTCGAGGTTACCCTGACGAGTAAAACTCTTCCCACACTCTGAGCAGTGATACGGTTTCTCACCTGTGTGAATGCGCTGGTGTACTTTAAAATCATTACTGTAAGTAAAACTCTTTCCACATTCTGAGCAGTGATACGGCTTCTCTCCGGTGTGAGTTCGAAGGTGTCTCTGAAGGGTGCTACTCTGAGCAAAACTCCTCCCACAGTCTGAGCAGCGATACGGCTTTTCTCCTGTGTGAATACGCTGGTGAACTTTAAGGTCACTATTGTAAGTAAAACTCTTTCCACATTCTGAGCACTGATACGGCTTCTCTCCTGTGTGAATGCGCTGGTGTTGTTTAAGATGACTCTGATTAGTAAAATTCTTTCCACATTCTAAGCAGTGATGAAATATCTTCATGTTTATGCTTTGATACGACTGTAGAAACTGAAAGACAAAGAAAAAAGTAAATACATTTGTGTTACTATTAGCATTATTACAGGAATACTATACTAAACGTAGGAATACGTTTAAGTCAGAAGCTGAATTCAAAGAACATCAGGATAAAATATTTATAAAATCTGCAGATATAAATAACTTTAGATCTGACTTTCTCAACATCAGTCCTGCACCAAGCACAACTAATCCAATTGTACCCCTTTCCCACCGACGCAGACCCGGCTCCGTTCCAGTTCGCTGACTTGATTTTGAACCGGTTCTGCGTGTTTCCACTAAAAAAATAAAAAAAGAGGTTCCAGACAGCAAACTAGAGTTTTAATCTGGCACCACAGAATACTAGAGGTTTGGATGCTTTCACATGAGAAGCTGCTAAACCGCGTCTGTGCTGCACTTTCATCTTTTAAAGTTCACCTGATTAAATTTTGAACCAGTTTGCCGCTGATATTCTCAAAGAGATGAACTGTGTGATGTGACGTGGTAAGAGCGACCCGGACAGTATAAACGTTTAATGTGAAAAATAAAGCGTAATGTGGCTTTGTAGGCTGGTGTGGACAGAATTACCTCGAGATCAACACCAGCAAGACAAAAGAACTGGTGGTGGACTTTCGAAGGACTAAACCACATCCACTGAAACCGGTGAGCATCCAGGGATGGAATATTGAGATTGTTCACTCCTATAGGTACCTGGGTGTTCACATTAACAATAAACTGGACTGGTCGGATAATACACAGGTCTTGTACAAGAGAGGAGGCTATTTGTTGAGGAGGCTCCGATCTTTTGGAATACATGGGGCCCTTCTCAACTCCTTTTATGTTTCGGTGGTGGCATTAGCCATTTTCTATGGTGTTATCTGCTGGGGCAGCAGCATGACAACAGCAGACAGGAAGAAACTGGACAAATTGATCAGAAAGGCGAGTTCTGACCTGGGCTGCACCCTGGACCCAGTGGAGGCAGTGGGGGAGAGAAGGATGATGACCAAGCCGTCATCCTTAATGGAGAACACCGATCACCCACTGCATGAGACTGTGGCAGCACTGGGCAGCTCCTTTAGCGACAGGCTTCTTCACCCGCGTTGCTCAAAGAAAAGATACCGCAGCTCCTTCCTACCTTCTGCTGTCAGGCTATACAACCAGCACCGCCCCAAACGCAGATAATCATCTCCATCACAATAATTCACATGTTTTTCAATATTCTCTGAAGTGCAATAACTTTTTAAATATGTGCAATACATTTTAATAACTGTGCAATATTTGGTTAACTTTCTTTAGAAATACTGTTTATATTTTTTGTAATTTTTTACATATTCTTACTTTCTACTTTTTAATATATGTGTACATATGTGTAAACACACTTTTTTATTTTTATATTCTTAAAAAGCTGCTGTAACACTGCAAATTTGCCCCCGTGGGATAATAAAAGGCCATCTTATCTTATCTTATTATCTTATCTTGTTTTACTAAAACAATGACCGATGAATTTGGGAAGTACAGAGCGCTTATAACCAGTAATAACGGAGAGAAATTGAGTGTTACCGTGTCGTACTTTTAGTACATTCAGCCACGTTCCACTTTTTTAAAGTGAAGCTTTTTCCGACTCTCCAGAGAAGCGGATTCAGAACCTGGAGCTGCAGAACCAGCACACGTGAAGTAAATCCAGTTAAACACAGATACATGTGGAGCTTTTAGACTGGATCTGATGGTTATTTCACACAGATGGATGTTCGTGTTGTGGTACTTTAGTGATGTTTGCAAAACGCTTCTCACGTCAATTAACTAAAGAAAACAACAACTGAGACAAACACGTCACGTCTTCTTATCACCGACAGCTGATCGATGCTTTTCGCATGAAAGCGAACATCTGTAACAACAGCACAAATCCCCACAGATAATCTACACGCTCCGCCATCACGTTACTACTCTTTACTTTCGCTGTGTGACACCCACCGTTGATGACGCAGACTTGGTTTGCAAAAACTGGTGGACACGAGGGTCAGTTCTCTACAAAGATACCTGAATAGAACCGGTTCAGGAACCAGGGTTCTTTTGGTGGAAAAGCACTATTCATGAATCAGGTGTGATTGGAGTAGAAAATGCTTCATTAAACACCAAACAGATGTGTACGTGTATTGGACATAAAGCTGTTACAAACCATTTGTATATATTAATCTAAATAATAATAAAAATAAAAAATATAGAAATAAATATAATCTTTACCTTCCTGTTAGAATCCTGGCAGCCACTTCAGTCGAGCTGGTGTCTCCAGCAGGTCGTTTCTAATGAAGAATGAGCAGAAGATCCTTCTTACCAAGTGACTTAGTGAGTCTAGAGTTTGGTCCTTAAATAGAGCTGAGGACAAAGACCCAAGATGATTTAAAAACTCTCCATTGGTCAGTCATCAGCCAACTATTAACACCTTCTTGAATCTTAAGTATTAAAGATAAAGTACAAGCTCATTATCTATGGAACATATGCAAAGGAACTAGATGGAGCCACAAAGCATGATGGGTGAAGTCAAACTACACCTATTTATCTTAGCAAAGAAGCAAGCAGCGACTCAAACCAGCCAAACAATTCTACTCTCCTCAGGGTTGCCAGGTCCAGCACAAACATCCAGCTCTAAGTCTGTCTAAAACCCGTTTGTTCATAAGTACGTCCGCGCAAATCCTCATATAAAATTTGTTTTGTACGGTTTGTAATGAAAGCTTTGAAACAGCCGCGACTTTTTAAAGTAGCCCAAATGTTCACCTAAATCAGAATTTACAAACAAGCCAGATTTAGAGGAAAATCGCGGTAGACGGTTGCCAGGTCTACAAAAATAAACCTGAATGGAGCTGAGTCACAACACGATAACATGTACTAATAAAAAAAAAGCTGACAACACAAATACATTAAGGAGAACACAAACGACGCGAATGTATTAAAGTAGAACGCAAAAACATTAGAAGGAACAGAAAAACACTAATCACAACGGAAATGCTCCCGGCCACTAGGGGAGCGCTCTGTAAGCAAGCAAGAAGCACACACTGAAGCCGTGAAGCGTAGTGCAGAGAGTGTGGCATCGGTTAAACGTTCAGTGATTTAATTCGAAATAAAAGTGAGCTTATTTTAGTGTAGGCTGTTTGACTGTATAGCTAGTTTTGTGTTGTTGTTTTTTTTTTGTTTAAACATCAGCTACTCGAGTCCTACTCGGTCTGTTTACCACACCGCGACCACCTCAGGGTTGCCAAGTATAGCACAAATATCCAGTTTTGAGTCTGTCTAAAACCCGCCTTCACAAGCTCTTGTTCTTATGCACGTCAGCTCTAATCCTCGCTTTTAAAATCCCTATTTTCATTTCGTACGGTTTGTAACTAAAGCTTTTTAGCCGGAGTAAAAAAATTAACGATAAAAAAATACACAATTATTAGCAGATGTGCACAGTTATTAGACATAAAGCTGTTTTCCCTCAGGCAGTCAGGTCTGTGAATTTGTTTCTACTGTAAATGGCTAACAATAAGAAAAACCTTTTAAAAGAACTTTACCTTTTGTTAAAATCCTGTTAAAACTGCAGATATTCAGACCAAACAATGACCACACCACGATCACAGCGACTGAAACCAACGCTAAACAATTCCGCTCTTCTCAGGGTTGCCAGGTCCAGCACAAACATCCAACACTAAGGCTCAAACCAGCAGGGATAGTTCACATGCATGTAAACTCAAATGCTCATTGAATCCCAATTTTTATTTTGCACCGATTGTAATGAAAGCTTTTAGGCAGATGCGGCAATTTTTGAAGGTGAAATTAGCCCAAATTTGAATTTTCACCTGTGACTGAATTTTAAACAAGCCCAATTTGGCGGAAAAAGTTGCCAGGTCTATAAAAAATACACTCTTTCAGAACCTGAAACTAGACCAAAATGTAATATGATAGATAGCAAATGAACTACAAGAGTACTATTAATAAATCTTCTAACTAATAAAGGACTAAATTTAACTTGTACTTACTCTTTTCTGTTCTTTCATATCCTATACAAACAATTCTGACCATAATGACTTTTTAAAACTTCTTTACTGCACCATCCTGCACTTTTAATTCCATTCCGTTTGTTTATATAATTTCATTCCATTTGTTTACTTACATCCATCCCCATTATTAATAACTGCTCTGTGGTTATGCAATATATGTAAAACTCGGGTTACCTCCAATCTTGGTTATGTTTGTGCTTTTTTCCCCCAAATTTATATTGTTGAATTTCTAGTGTGTATTTGAGGGACTAATTTCCTTCGGGATCAATAAAGTATCTATCTATCTATCTATCTATCTATCTATCTATCTATCTATCTATCTATCTATCTATCTATCTATCTATCTAATCTTCTTTACAAACTCTTTGTTTTATTGCCTTTCTGTGTGGCTTCCTTTTGATTTGACTTTTGATTAGGAACTATTTACAGTCTGTAAGACTTTTTCTCTTAACATTTGTTCTCTCTTCTTCATCTTCCTCTGCGAGTGCTGAATAGATATTTTTCATTCTGTACTGTCTGTAACAGTGGCAGCTGCTGGTCTTTCAAAGAGGGGAAGCTCATTGTCGGCTTACATCATAAAATTTGTCAATTTATTTATACATAAATTCTGCCCTCCGTTCCTGTTCAAGAAAATGGCCTGTGATCCTATCGGACTTGACCAGTGTCCTGAAACAAATACTATGAGTGTGTTTTATTTACACAATGAACAATGGAAATGGTCAAGTAATTTCACCAAGCAAATACCAAGAAATGGGTTACAGTTTGTCTTTCGACTTCACTCGCAAAATCCGCGATGGGACTGAAGCTCCCAGTGATTAAGTGACGTGTAGATCTCAAAATAGCTGTCAATCAAAACGGGATTCAGCCTTTCGACTGATCCTCCAATCATCTTGCAGAAGCTCAGCGTCCAGACCCGCCCACAGCTCCATTCACCCCCAGAGACGCTCAGCGTCCGGGGGCGGGACAAAATCGTGGCATTTATCCAATGACCGGCGAGTTTCGAAGCAATGAAAAAACCTTTCCATGCAGTCCCGTTGAAGTGAATAGACACTCAGCTTCTGCGGGCAAATGCATTGACACTACGGGAATGTATGTTTGTTTGTTTATTAGGATTTTAACGTCATGTTTTACACTTTGGTTACATTCATGACAGGAACGGTAGTTATTCATTACACAAGGTTCATCAGTTCACAAGTTTATATCAAGCGCAGTCTTGGACAATTTAGTATCTTCAATTCACCTCACTTGCATGTCTTTGGACTGTGGGAGGAAACCGGAGCACCCGGAGTAAACCCACGCAGACACGGGGAGAACATGCAAACTCCACACAGAAAGGACCCAGACTGCCCCACCTGGGGTTCGAACCCAGGACCTTCTTGCTGTGAGGCCACAGTGCTACCCACCGAGCCACCGTGCCGCCCTCGCGAATGTATGAGAAGTTCGAGTCGGTCGATTTGTGATAAGTAGCTGATTCTGAACGAACTCGACTTCGAGATGAACGTGTTCTAACGCATTTGTAGTCAATGAAATGTTACACAACTGTACATATTTGACCATTAAATTTTTGACATTTTAGGGGAAGCTGAGCTTCTCTTGCAGTCTTAGAGAAATCGCCACTGGTCTGTAATAAAAGCTTTTCGACAGCTGCGGTAAATTGTAGGAGTAGTCCCAAAAATCGCACGCTGAGACCTGAATAGACTAAGAGAACAAACACCCATGAGTGAAAGGTGTTGCACTGGACAGTCAACAGTCATCTATTTACACAATCTCATATAAATTCTGGTGAAGGACGATGACAATCAGCTTGCTAAGCCGTCTTCTCTTCTGGAGTGTAAACCAGAGTGAAGGAATGCTTTATTCCATATCTGAATAAATGAAAATGCTATCAAATTTCAGTGAGAAACAAAGTCTTGACCAATAAAGATGCAGTGCCAAGACCTGAAAGAAGCAAATAATTACAGATAACTGTCTAAACTTGAAGCAGTTATGCAAAAAAAAAAAAAAAAAAAGACCAGGCTCAAATTCTTCACATGGATGTAAAAGTTGTGTTTATTCAATTAGGTTAAACTTGAAAAACTATAAAACAGATTCAGATCTGAGACTGGTACATGACATTGCATATGATGATTAATGATTATATTCATAACAATGTGTATTAATAATTAAAGAAGAACAGTTCTAGTCTATATTAGTAGCAAAAAGAAAACAGTAGGTAAAAATGACTATTACTAGTGTCTTTTAAGAAGTTACTTCCAGTAAAACTTTTTTCCACGCTCTAAGCAGCAATATGGGGCGTCCTCTTGTAGTTCTTTTCACACAGCTGAGTGAATGTGCTGATGTACGTTAGGTACAGTTTATTCACTCTTCACACAATACAGCTTTTCTCTCCTGTGTGAATGCGCTGGTGTTTTTGAAGATGACACCGTCGAGCAAAACTCTTCCCACAGTCTGAGCAGTGATACGGCCTCTCTCCTGTGTGAATGCGCTGGTGTTGTTGGAGAACACTCTGTTGAGTAAAACTCTTCCCACACTCTAAGCAGTAAAACGGCGTCTCCCCTGTGTGAACACGCTGGTGTATTTTAAAAGCACTTCTGTGAGCAAAAATCTTTCCACACTCTGAGCAGTAATATGGCTTCTCTCCTGTGTGAATGCGCTGGTGTTGTTGGAGGATACTCTGTTGAGTAAAACTCTTCCCACACTCTAAGCAGTGATATGGCTTCTCTCCTGTGTGAATGCGCCGATGTTGTTGGAGGATACTCTGTCGAGCAAAACTCTTTCCACAGTCTGAGCAGTTATATAGCTTCTCACCTGTGTGAATGCGCTGGTGTTGTTGGAGGATACTCTGTCGAGCAAAACTCTTTCCACAGTCTGAGCAGTGATATGGCTTCTCTCCTGTGTGAATACGCTGGTGTACTTTAAAGACACAGCTGTGAGCAAAGCTCTCTCCACACTCTGAGCAGTGATACGGTTTCTCTCCTGTGTGAATACGCTGGTGTACTTTAAGGGCACTACTGTAAGCAAAACTCTTCCCACATTCTGAGCAGTGATACGGCTTCTTCCCTGTGTGAATGCGCTGGTGTCGTTTGAGATGACTCTGCTTAGTAAAATTCTTTCCACACTCTGAGCAGTGATGAGATTTATTCATGTTTATGCTTTGATACGACTGTAGAAACTGTTTCCTTAAAAAACAACAGATAAACAAAATAAAAGAGTAATAAAAAATAAATGAATTTGTATTACTATTAGCATTATTACTACATTAATACTACAATAATATTAAACTCAAAACCTAATAGTAAACCATTGAATTCACTTCACTTTTAAGTCAGAAGCTGAATTTAAATATCAGGATAAAATATTTATGAAATCTGCAGATTGACAGATCTGACTTTCTCAACATCAGTCCTGCACCAAGCACAACTAATCCAATTCATGAAAGGACTAATAATTAGCTCACAAGTGTAAATCTTTGGTGTGCTGGGAGTAAAAAACAATTTTAAAACAAACTATTAAATAACATAATAAAATAAAAAGAACAAATGCAACATAAATGCGAAATTTTAAAAAATCTTTACCTTCCTGTTAGAATCCTGGCAGCCACTTCAGTCGAGCTGGTGTCTCCAGCAGGTCGTTTCTAATGAAGAATGAGCAGAAGATCCTTCTTACCAAGTGACTTAGTGAGTCTAGAGTTTGGTCCTTAAATAGAGCTGAGGACAAAGACCCAAGATGATTGAAAAACTCTCCATTGGTCAGTCATCAGCCAACTATTAACACCTTCTTGTGTGAATCTTAAGTATTAAAGATAAAGTACAAGCTCATTATCTATGGAACATATGCAAATGAACTAGATGGAGCCACAAAGCATGATGGGTGAAGTCAAACTACACCTATTTATCTTAGCAGAGAAGTTATCTACATTTAATCATAAACACAAACAAGGAATTAAAAGCTTCTGCTGTAAAGTTAAATGACATGAACTGTATAAAGCTTTTAACATCAGCATCTACATCATCTAAAATGCTGTATGTTTATTTTTGGAAGTGATTTTAATGGAATAATTCAAGTTTCCATCTAAAAACAACACAGATGTGAATTTGTTTCTACTGTATATGAGTAGCAATAAGAAAACTGTAAGAGGAAACACTTCTATTTTGATCTGTATTTATGCTGTAGAAATATTTAGTGTGTGTGTGTGTGTGTGTGTGTGTGTGTGTGTGTGTGTGTGAACTGTTTGAATGACTGAAGCACTTTCTACATTCTGAGCAGTGATACGAGCTCACTGAGGAAACATAAAGATGAATAAAGGAAGGAAACTAAACATGAAACCTTTTAAAGAGCTTTAGCTTCTGTTAAAATGACTAAAAGTAAACGGACTGTACTTGTACTCGGTGTGTTTACCTCACCACAATCACCTCACTCCTCCAGCAGCGATTTCTTCTTATTTTTATTGCGGATGGGAATGAACTGTTTGGTGCATTACCGCTACCATCTGGACTGGAGTTTGGAACCAGTAGTTTGTGGAGCTTTATTCTATTTTCTTATATTCTGTTCACTAATCCTGTTTCCTTCAAAAAAGAAAAAAAAACTTAAAATTTCCCCTGACCCTTTTTGTTGGATGTCCTAAACATTCAGCCTAAGCTTATTTTCTTCTAGTTGTTGAATTAATCTGTGTCTGTAGTGAGGATATCTAGGACAGAATTACATGTTCTACTGTCTCTGGACTATTGCAGTAATCACATTTACCATTCTCATGTTTCTTAATTAATACTAGTGTGCTATTTAGCCCTGTGTGTCCAAATCTCATCCTTGATAACACTTCTTCCTCTTGCTTTCCTCTGCTTGTGTTTCTGCACATTCCCACTTTTCTTTGAATATTATAGAACTGTCTACCTGTCTGTGTTGTGTCCCATAACTCCCATAAATTGCCATTTGTCTTTGATTTTAGCTTTAACAATACTTTTAAATTCTGTTTTACTATATGTAATCTTAATTTCTATTCTATCCTTCCCTGCTGCTTGTTTTGCATATTTGTCTGCACATTCATTCCCTGCTACTCCTACATGAGCCAGAACCCATACAAATAAAATTCTTGTCCCTGATTTTATTATGCCAGTTACCAACTGTTTAATTTCTTATACAATATCTTGTCTTGAGTCAGTCTGAGGTGATTCAAGACTTAACAGAGCTGAACTGGAATCTGATGCCACTACCACCTCTTTTGGCCTATTATACTCTACCCATGTCACTGCTAGTTGAAATGCCACCAACTCTGTCATATATACAGCCAACTCATTATTTATTCTTGTAGTACAGAATATTTTATGAATATAATATTATATTCCCACTTTTTTGTCTGTTTTTTTTTTTGATGCATCTGTATATATAATAGTATGGTGTCTATATATTTTACATCTATATAATTCATCACCCAGTACACCCAGTCTATTTCATGTTCTTTTCATGGTCTTCTTTCATGGTCTTTTGTCCAACAGGCACCAGTCAATCTTCTTGTCAGCACAAACATCCGGCTCTAAGTCTGTCTAAAACCCGCCTTTCACATGCTAAAACTAGCAGAACGTGTTCATAAGCACATAAGCTGAAATACTTTTTAAAAACGCGATGAAAAGTTTTCAACAGTCGCAACAAATTTGTAAAGTAGCCAAATTTTCACCTATAACTTGTAAACAAGCCAAATTTAGCGGAAAATCGCGAGAGTTGAAGGTCCAGAACAATTAAGCTGGGAGAGATGAAACTAGCCCAAGATCCAAGGTGTCACACAGGTTGGCAAAATGACAAATGAATTACCGGTTTTAATTGTTTTTTATTCAAATGTATACTTTTTGTGATGCATTTTGTTTACATTGGTATTATAGTTAGTAATATTTTATCATTAAACTATTAGTCATTTTATTTATTTTTCATAATTATTTCAGATTCCCAAAGGGAACATTTAACAGTAAGACTATTAATACTAAAATGTCTAAATTTCACTTGTACTCTTTTCTGTTATTTCCTCTCCTGTGCTTTCTTCTCCTCTTCAATCCTCTATATTAACAATTTAGTCTTTTTATTTTGTTATGATTTCTGAATAGAATTGCAGGTTACATGAAGAACTATTTTGAACTATTACTCAGTCATTTCCATCCACTTTCTATTGTCACACACCTGAACTACCACAGTAGTGTTTATTTATTTGTAAATGTAATTTAAAAACATGTCAGTGCAATCTGTATTAAGCTTTATATGAACTGAGGCTTATGCACTAGAAGATTGGATAATTAAAAGTTATTATGCAGAAAAGAAAGAATTTAGCCACCACTAATTTGGTTCAAAAATAAACTCAAGGAAAAAGACCCATGATAAATGACCAATGCACCACTGTTCTGTCAACAGTCATTCACACCTTCTCATGTAAATTCTGGTTGAGGACGATGCACTATTTGCTGGATGGAAAATCTTGAGAAACACTCAAATTCATCCTCCCTTCTGAAGACCTATAAGTGTTAAAGTAAGTTTCTAAGCTGCTTCAGAACTTTATGATTTAATGAGCAAAACAAAAACATGCCTTGTTACACGTCTGAAAGAATGAAAATAAAATGTCATCAAAGTCTTGACCTAAAACCAATAAAGATGCAGTGCCAAGACCTGAAAGGATATTAAGGATTATTTTCGACAGCTGCAGTAAATTTTAAGAGTAGTCCCAAAATCGCACTGAATAAAGACCTGAATAAACTAAAAGAACAAACACCCATGAGTGAAAGGTGTTGCACTGGACAGTCAACAGCCACCTATTTACACAATCTCATATAAATTCTGGTGAAGGACGATGACAATCAGCTTGCTAAGCCGTCTTCTCTTCTGGAGTGTAAACCAGAGTGAAGGAATGCTTTATTGCATATCTGAATAAATGAAAATGCTATCAAATTTCAGTGAGAAACCAAGTCTTGACCAATAAAGATGCAGTGCCAAGACCTGAAAGAAGCAAATAATTTCAGATAACTAAGCAGTCTTAACCTGAAGCAGTTATGCAAAAAAAAACCAGACCAGGCTAAAATTCTTCACATGGATGTAAAAGTTGTTCTGTGTTTATTCAGTTAGGTTAAACTTGAAAAAATATAAAAACAAATTCAAATCATACATTGTATATGATGATTGATGATCATATTTATAACATGTATTATGTTACGTATATGTATTAATAATAAAAAAAAAACAGTTATTTCTAGTTTATAAAAGTAGTAAAAAAAAAACAGTAAGAGGAAATAATTACTAATACTAGTGTCTTGTAAAAAGGCTCCTTTTAGTAAAACTTTTTTTCACAATCTAGACAGCAATATGGGGCGTCCTCTTGTAGTTCTTTTCACACAGTGAGCAGTGATACGGCCTCTCTCCTGCATGAACTCACTGGTGTTTTTGAGCAGTGATGTCTTTTCTATCCTGTGTGAATGTACTGATGTAAATTAAGGATAATTTATTCACACAATACAGCTTTTCTCCTGTGTGAATGCGCTGGTGTTGTTAAAGAAAATAATGCACAAACAATACTTGTCACACTTTTAACAGTGATGTTGGTTTTCTATGTGAATTCGCTGATGTTGCTTGAATTTCTTTACATAAGCAAAACTCTTCCCACAGTCTTAGCAGTGATACGGCTTTTCTCCTGTGTGAATGCGCTGGTGTTGTGTAAGATTACTCTTCTTAGTTAAACTCTTTCCACACTCTATGCAGTGAAACGGCTTCTCTCCTGTGTGAATGCGCTGGTGTTGTCGGAGATGATTCTGCTGAGTAAAATTCTTTCCACACTCTGAGCAGTGATGAGATTTATTCATGTTTATGCTTTGATACGACTGTAGAAACTGAAACACAAAGACAAAGAAAAAAGTAAATACATTTGTGTTACTATTAGCATTATTACAGGAATACTATCATAATATTCAACTCAACACCTAATAGGAAAACATTCAATTCACTTCACGTTTAAGTCCGAAGCTGAATTTAAAAAACATCAGGATAAAATATTTATAAAATCTGCAGATATAAATAACTAAATTACTAAAATAACTTTATATAAAGATATAATTAAATCTGACTTTCTCAACATCAGTTTTACTTTAGGCACCTGATCCAATTCATCATAAAAGAACTAATAATTAGCTCACAAGTGTAAATCTTTGGTGTGCTGGGAGTAAAAAACACTTTATAAAACACCACAATTATGAGCATAAAGCTTTTTCTAACATTGAATATATTGTTTGAATATATTTGTTTAATAATATTACAACAAATGCAACATAAATGTAAAAGAAACAAATTATTAAAAAAATCTTTACCTTCCTGTTAGAATCCTGGCAGCCACTTCAGTCGAGCTGGTGTCTCCAGCAGGTCGTTTCTAATGAAGAATGAGCAGAAGATCCTTCTTACCAAGTGACTTAGTGAGTCTAGAGTTTGGTCCTTAAATAGAGCTGAGGACAAAGACCCAAGATGATTTAAAAACTCTCCATTGTTCAGTCATCAGCCAACTATTAACACCTTCTTGTGTGAATCTTAAGTATTAAAGATAAAGTACAAGCTCATTATCTATGGAACATATGCAAATGAACTAGACGGAGCCACAAAGCATGATGGGTGAAGTCAAACTACACCTATTTATCTTAGCAGAGAAGTTATCTACATTTAATCATAAACACAAACAAGGAATTAAAAGCTTCTGCTGTAAAGTTAAATGACATGAACTGTATAAAGCTTTTAACATCAGCATCTACATCATCTAAAATGCTGTATGTTTATTTTTGGAAGTGATTTTAATGGAATAATTAAAGTTTCCATCTAAAAACAACACAGATGTGAATTTGTTTCTACTGTATATGAGTAGCAATAAGAAAACTGTAAGAGGAAACACTTCTATTTTTATCTGTATTTATGCTGTAGAAATATTTAATGTGTGTGTGTGTGTGTGTGTGTGTGTTTGTGTGTGTGTGTGTGTGTGTGTGTGAGTGTGTGTGTGTGTGTGAGTGTGTGTGTGTGAACTGTTTGAATGACTGAAGCACTTTCTACATTCTGAGCAGTGATACGAGCTCACTGAGGAAACATAAAGATGAATAAAGGGAGGAAACTAAACATGAAACCTTTTAAAGAGCTTTAGCTTCTGTTAAAATGACTAAAAGTAAACTGACTGTACTTGTACTCGGTGTGTTTACCTCACCACAATCACCTCACTCCTCCAGCAGCGACTCAAACCAGCCAAACAATTCAACTCTCCTCAGGGTTGCCAGGTCCGTCACAAATATCCAGCTCTCTTTTGGTCTACATGTGATAAAAAATATCTCCATTTTTGTTTTGTATCGGGTGTAATAAAAGCTTTTAGGCAGAAGCGGCAGTTTTTGGTATTAAGTAATTTAAAAAATCGCGATTTTTTAATTTTCACATACTTCATTTGAGAGGAAAGCCAATTTCTTGATCTTTCAAGAAAAGGAAAGAATTTACATTTTTCTTTTCAAATCTTTCCTTTTATTGTTTTATTTTGTAATTTATCATTTCTATATATTTTGTTTACAATGATATTATTGTTAGTATGTATGTATATTGTTAGTATATACATGGTAGTAGGGTGGGAAAAGGGTTTCACGTGTGTGCATCATCAGCTGAGGTTGCTGCAGATCCTATGATGCCATGCCACGACCAAAGCAGTTTTAGGGGATAAAAAGTGTTTGGTGGGTAAAGATCGGTAAATAGTTATACTCCAAATGCTGAAGCACATAGCACATTTTGTGTTCATTTTTATGTTGAATTACCATTGTTGTTAAGTGTCTCTCATGTTAGGTGGTGTGTCTCTGTTCTGAGCTTGTTCAGCAGTAGTGGTCTGCTTACATCAGATTGGTCTTGCTCTTTTAATCCATTCAAAGGTCATTTTTATTATTAGTTTTTATTATCAATATTTTATGTCATTTTTAAACATGTCAGTTCATTTGTATCAAGCTTTTTATGAACTGGAATGATTGTATATTTAAAAAGTAAATATTTTGTAAGATTACTTCAAGTTTGATCCTTAGATAAACCCAAAGAACAAAGACCCATGATGATTAAACTGTGTTGCACTGGATAGCCGATGGTCAATTCACACCTTCTCATGTAAATTCTGGTTGAGGACGATGCACTATTTGCTAAGTGGAAAATAATCAGAAAGACCAAAATTCTCTTCTCTGTAGACCTACAAGTGTTAAAGTAAGTTTCTAAGCTGCTTTGTAAACTTCATGATTTAATAAGCAAACCAAAAACATGCCTTGTTACACGTCTGAATAAATGAAAATAAAATGTCATTAAATATTGAAGTGAAATAGTCAAATTCAAATGCAGTGCTAAGACCTGAAAGAGGAAAGTCATTTCTGAAAACTTCAAATAAGACCAGGATCAAATTCCTCCACTTGGAAGTAAAAGTTGTTCTGTGTTTATTAGGTTAAACTTAAATAACAAATAAAAACAGATTCAGATCTGAGGTTGGTACATTACACAACATTACAGTTGATGATTAATGATCATATTCATACCATGATGTACATTAATAATTAAAGTAAGACAGATCTAGTCTATATTAATAGCAAAAAGAAAACTGTAAGAAAAAAATACTAATAGTTTTTTTGTATATGCAGAGTATAATTTTATTGGTTTTAATGTGTTGGTGTTTTTTCTTTCTCCTGTGTGACCGTACTGGTGTCTATTAAGAATGCTCCATCCAATAACTTAATCCACACTCTAAGCAGTGATATGAGTTGTCCTCTGATGTGAACAACAGTTAAATGTAAAATGAACAAATTATTTAAAAATTAATTATTTACCTGGTGACCACTTCAGTCACGCTGTCTGAAGTGGTAAAATAGTTTATATTTTATTTGCATAGATATTTGATGGAAGCTTGGTCATAAACAATTTTAAAAAATATTTCCTAGACAGACTCCTGCCACAAAGTGCAATATATTTTATACTACATATTAACATCAGTAAATAAAATATCCAGGATGGAATAATTACATTTTAAATCAGGACATGAGCTAAATAGCATCACTGAATAAACAAAATATATCAAGAGTCATAATGATAATAAAGGTTTTAATTATTTAAAATAGCAGATGATCACAAAAATACACATAAAATTACTTCATGTCTCAGTTACCGTACCAGTGTCGACCTCACAACCACAGTTTAGTTTGTTTAGTCTGTAATCAATGTAAAGAAAAAAGGTTAATGAGTAGATTCTGGATTTAGTCACTTAACACACCTGAGAACACATATCACAATATGGTGTGGTGAACTTTAAGGATATTTCTCTCACTAAAATTGTTTTCACACAGTGAGCAGTGATATGGCCTCTCTCCGGCATGACCACAATGAGCAGCCATACAGCTTTTCTCATGTGTGAATGCGCTGGTGTTGCTGGAGGGTACTATAGCGAGCAAAATTCTTTCCACACTCTGAGCAGTAATACGGCTTCTGTCCTGTGTGAATGCGCTTGTGTTTTCGGAGGGTACCCTGATGAGCAAAATTCTTTCCACACTCTGAGCAGTGATATGGCTTCTCTCCTGTGTGAATGCGCTGGTGTGTTTGGAGATGACTCAGTCGAGCAAAACTGTTTCCACACTCTGAGCAGTAATATGGCTTTTCTCCGGTGTGAACACGCTGATGTAACATAAGAGCACTACTTTGAGTAAAACTCTTCCCACACTCTGAGCAGTGATACGGCCTCTCTCCTGTGTGAATGCGCTGGTGGTGTTGAAGTGCACTCTAATGAGCAAAACTCTTTCCACACTCTGAGCAGTGATGAGATTTATTCATGTTTATGCTTTGATACGACTGTAGAAACTGAAACACAAAGACAAAGAAAAAAGTAAATACATTTGTGTTACTATTAGCATTATTACAGGAATACTATCATAATATTCAACTCAACACCTAATAGGAAAACATTCAATTCACTTCACATTTAAGTCAGAAGCTGAATTTAAAAAACATCAGGATAAAATATTTATAAAATCTGCAGATATAAATAACTAAATTACTAAAATAACTTTATATAAAGATATAATTAAATCTGACTTTCTCAACATCAGTCTTACTTTAGGCACCTGATCCAATTCATCATAATAGAACTAATAATTAGCTCACAAGTGTAAATCTTTGGTGTGCTGGGAGTAAAAACACTTTAAAAAATCGCGATTTTTTAATTTTCACATACTTCATTTGAGAGGAAAGCCAATTTCTTGATCTTTCAAGAAAAGGAAAGAATTTAAATTTTTCTTTTCAAATCTTTCCTTTTATTGTTTTATTTTGTAATTTATAATTTCTATATATTTTGTTTACAATGATATTATTGTTAGTATGTATGTATATTGTTAGTATATACATGGTAGTAGGGTGGGAAAGAGGTTCCACGTGAGCATCATCAGCTGAGGTTGCTGCAGATCCTATGATGCCATGCCACGACCAAAGCAGTTTTAGGGGATAAAAAGTGTTTGGTGGGTAAAGATCGGTAAATAGTTATACTCCAAATGCTGAAGCACATAGCACATTTTGTGTTCATTTTTATGTTGAATTACCATTGTTGTTAAGTGTCTCTCATGTTAGGTGTTGTGTCTCTGTTCTGAGCTTGTTCAGCAGTAGTGGTCTGCTTACATCAGACTGGTCTTGCTCTTTTAATCCATTCAAAGGTCATTTTTATTATTAGTTTTTATTATCAATATTTTATGTCATTTTTAAACATGTCAGTTTATTTGTATCAAGCTTTTTATGAACTGGAATGATTGTATATTTAAAAAGTAAATATTTTGTAAGATTACTTCAAGTTTGATCCTTAGATAAACCCAAAGAACAAAGACCCATGATGATTAAACTGTGTTGCACTGGATAGCCGATGGTCAATTCACACCTTCTCATGTAAATTCTGGTTGAGGACGATGCACTATTTGCTAAGTGGAAAATAATCAGAAAGACCAAAATTCTCTTCTCTGTAGACCTACAAGTGTTAAAGTAAGTTTCTAAGCTGCTTTGTAAACTTCATGATTTAATAAGCAAACCAAAAAAATGCCTTGTTACACATCTGAATAAATGAAAATAAAATGTCATTAAATATTGAAGTGAAATAGTCAAATTCAAATGCAGTGCTAAGACCTGAAAGAGGAAAGTCATTTCTGAAAACTTCAAATAAGACCAGGATAAAATTCCTCCACTTGGAAGTAAAAGTTGTTCTGTGTTTATTAGGTTAAACTTAAATAACAAATAAAAACAGATTCAGATCTGAGGTTGGTACATTACACAACATTACAGTTGATGATTAATGATTATATTCATACCATGATGTACATTAATAATTAAAGTAAGACAGATCTAGTCTATATTAATAGCAAAAAGAAAACTGTAAGAAAAAAATACTAATAGTTTTTTTGTATATGCAGAGTATAATTTTATTGGTTTTAATGTGTTGGTGTTTTTTCTTTCTCCTGTGTGACCGTACTGGTGTCTATTAAGAATGCTCCATCCAATAACTTAATCCACACTCTAAGCAGTGATATGAGTTGTCCTCTGATGTGAACAACAGTTAAATGTAAAATGAACAAATTATTTAAAAATTAATTATTTACCTGGTGACCACTTCAGTCACGCTGTCTGAAGTGGTAAAATAGTTTATATTTTATTTGCATAGATATTTGATGGAAGCTTGGTCATAAACTATTTTAAAAAATCTTTCCTAGACAGACTCCTGCCACAAAGTGCAATATATTTTATACTACATATTAACATCAGTAAATAAAATATCCAGGATGGAATAATTACATTTTAAATCAGGACATGAGCTAAATAGCATCACTGAATAAACAAAATATATCAAGAGTCATAATGATAATAAAGGTTTTAATTATTTAAAATAGCAGATGATCACAAAAATACACATAAAATCACTTCTTCAGTCTCAGTTACCGTACCAGTGTCGACCTCACAACCACAGTTTAGTTTGTTTAGGCAAGGCAAGTTTATTTGTATAGCACCTTTCATACACAGTGGCAATTCAAAGTGCTTTACATAAGGAAAAATTAAAAATTAAAAGCATTAAAACATTCCTGAGATCTAGAACCTCAGAAAGACTTCTTGCAAACATTTAGTTACAATTAAAAACATGAAATTCAAACAAGAGAGATAAAAATTAAGAACTTGAAAAATTAAAAGAAAATATTGTAAAATATACCCTACAATTTGGTAAATACGAAATTAAAACAAGAGAAATAAGCAAATAAAACATAAAAACTAAAAGAAAATATAGTAAAATATACCTTACAGTTTAGAGAATATGGAATTAAAACAAGACTAAAAGAAATATGGTAAAATGAGGGTAATAGTAAAAATATCGAGCTCAATCATAGGCACAAGAAAAAAGAAAAGTTTTTAACCTGGATTTAAAGATTTCTATGTTTGAGGAACATCTAATATCTCCTGGCAGTCTGTTCCAGTTATATCTGTAATCAATGTAAAGAAAAAAGGTTAATGAGTAGATTCTGAATTTAGAGTCACTTAACACACCTGAGAACACATATCACAATATGGTGTGGTGAACTTTAAGGATATTTCTCTTACTAAAATTGTTTTCACACAGTGAGCAGTGATATGGCCTCTCTCCGGCATGACCACAATGAGCAGCCATACAGCTTTTCTCATGTGTGAATGCGCTGGTGTTTCTGGAGGGTACTATAGCGAGCAAAATTCTTTCCACACTCTGAGCAGTAATACGGCTTCTGTCCTGTGTGAATGCGCTGGTGTTTTTGGAGGGTACCATGATGAGCAAAACTCTTTCCACACTCTGAGCAGTGATATGGCTTCTCTCCTGTGTGAATGCGCTGGTGTGTTTGCAGTTGGCTCAGTCGAGCAAAACTGTTTCCACACTCTGAGCAGTAATATGGCTTTTCTCCAGTGTGAACACGCTGATGTAACATAAGAGCACTACTTTGTGTAAAACTCTTCCCACATTCTGAGCAGTGATACGGCCTCTCTCCTGTGTGAATGCGTTGGTGTTTTTGAAGTGCACTCTGATAAGTAAAACTTATTCCACACTCTGAGCAGTGATACGGCCTTTCTCCTGTGTGAATGAGCTGGTGTTTTTGAATTGTACTTTGACAAGAAAAACTCTTCCCAC
The DNA here is from genome assembly GCF_030014385.1 of Trichomycterus rosablanca. Lineage (NCBI taxonomy): Eukaryota > Metazoa > Chordata > Actinopteri > Siluriformes > Trichomycteridae > Trichomycterus > Trichomycterus rosablanca. The sequence continues at coordinate 3,067,329 of NC_085993.1, read as the reverse complement.
ACTCTGAGCAGTGATATGGCTTCTTCCCTGTGTGAATACGCTGGTGTACTTTAAGGGTACTCTGATGAGCAAAACTCTTTCCACACTCTGAGCAGTGATATGGCTTCTCTCCTGTGTGAATGCGCTGGTGTATTTTAAGGGCACTACTGTCAGCAAAACTCTTTCCACACTCTGAGCAGTGATATGGCTTCTCTCCTGTGTGAATGCGCTGGTGTTGTCGGAGATGATTCTGCTGAGTAAAACTCTTTCCACACTCTGAGCAGTGATGAGATTTCTTCATGTTTATGCTTTGATACGACTGTAGAAACTGAAACACAAAGACAAAGAAAAAAGTAAATACATTTGTGTTACTATTAGCATTATTACAGGAATACTATCATAATATTCAACTCAACACCTAATAGGAAAACATTCAATTCACTTCACGTTTAAGTCAGAAGCTGAATTTAAAAAACATCAGGATAAAATATTTATAAAATCTGCAGATATAAATAACTAAATTACTAAAATAACTTTATATAAAGATATAATTAAATCTGACTTTCTCAACCTCAGTCTTACTTTAGGCACCTGATCCAATTCATCATAATAGAACTAATAATTAGCTCACAAGTGTAAATCTTTGGTGTGCTGGGAGTAAAAAACACTTTATAAAACACCACAATTATGAGCATAAAGCTTTTTCTAACATTGAATATATTTGTTTAATAATATTAACAACAAATGCAACATAAATGTAAAAGAAACTAATTATTTTAAAAATCTTTACCTTCCTGTTAGAATCCTGGCAGCCACTTCAGTCGAGCTGGTGTCTCCAGCAGGTCGTTTCTAATGAAGAATGAGCAGAAGATCCTTCTTACCAAGTGACTTAGTGAGTCTAGAGTTTGGTCCTTAAATAGAGCTGAGGACAAAGACCCAAGATGATTGAAAAACTCTCCATTGGTCAGTCATCAGCCAACTATTAACACCTTCTTGTGTGAATCTTAAGTATTAAAGATAAAGTACAAGCTCATTATCTATGGAACATATGCAAATGAACTAGATGGAGCCACAAAGCATGATGGGTGAAGTCAAACTACACCTATTTATCTTAGCAGAGAAGTTATCTACATTTAATCATAAACACAAACAAGGAATTAAAAGCTTCTGCTGTAAAGTTAAATGACATGAACTGTATAAAGCTTTTAACATCAGCATCTACATCATCTAAAATGCTGTATGTTTATTTTTGGAAGTGATTTTAATGGAATAATTCAAGTTTCCATCTAAAAACAACACAGATGTGAATTTGTTTCTACTGTATATGAGTAGCAATAAGAAAACTGTAAGAGGAAACACTTCTAATTTTATCTGTATTTATGCTGTAGAAATATTTAATGTGTGTGAGTGTGTGTGTGTGTGTGTGTGTGTGTGTGTGTGTGTGTGTGTGAACTGTTTGAATGACTGAAGCACTTTCTACATTCTGAGCAGTGATACGAGCTCACTGAGGAAACATAAAGATGAATAAAGGAAGGAAACTAAACATGAAACCTTTTAAAGAGCTTTACCTTCTGTTAAAATGACTAAAAGTAAACTGACTGTACTTGTACTCGGTGTGTTTACCTCACCACAATCACCTCACTCCTCCAGCAGCGACTCAAACCAGCCGAACAATTCAACTCTCCTCAGGGTTGCCAAGTCCGGCACAAACATTCAGCTCTCTTTTGGTCTACAGGTGTTCAAAAATATCCCCATTTTTGTTTTGTATCGGGTGTAATAAAAGCTTTTAGGCAGAAGCGGCAGTTTTTGGTATTAAGTAATTAAAAAATTCACATACTTCATTTGAGAGGAAAGCCAATTTCTTGATCTTTCAAGAAAAGGAAAGAATTTACATTTTTCTTTTCCAATCTTTCCTTTTATTGTTTTATTTTGTAATTCATCATTTCTATATATTTTGTTTACAATGATATTATTGTTAGTATGTATGTATATTGTTAGTATATACATGGTAGTAGTGTGGGGAAAGAGGTTCCACGTGTGTGCATCATCAGCTGAGGTTGCTGCAGATCCTATGATGCCATGCCACGACCAAAGCAGTTTTAGGGGATAAAAAGTGTTTGGTGGGTAAAGATCAGTAAATAGTTATACTCCAAATGCTGAAGCACATAGCACATTTTGTGTTCATTTTTATGTTGAATTACCATTGTTGTTAAGTGTGTCATGTTAGGTGGTGTGTCTCTGTTCTGAGCTTGTTCAGCAGTAGTGGTCTGCTTACATCAGACTGGTCTTGCTCTTTTAATCCATTCAAAGGTCATTTTTATTATTAGTTTTTATTATCAATATTTTATGTCATTTTTAAACATGTCAGTTCATTTGTATCAAGCTTTTTATGAACTGGAATGATTGTATATTTAAAAAGTAAATATTTTGTAAGATTACTTCAAGTTTGATCCTTAGATAAACCCAAAGAACAAAGACCCATGATGATTAAACTGTGTTGCACTGGATAGCCGATGGTCAATTCACACCTTCTCATGTAAATTCTGGTTGAGGACGATGCACTATTTGCTAAGTGGAAAATAATCAGAAAGACCAAAATTCTCTTCACTGTAGACCTACAAGTGTTAAAGTAAGTTTCTAAGCTGCTTTGTAAACTTCATGATTTAATAAGCAAACCAAAAACATGCCTTGTTACACGTCTGAATAAATGAAAATAAAATGTCATTAAATATTGAAGTGAAATAGTCAAATTCAAATGCAGTGCTAAGACCTGAAAGAGGAAAGTCATTTCTGAAAACTTCAAATAAGACCAGGATCAAATTCCTCCACTTGGAAGTAAAAGTTGTTCTGTGTTTATTAGGTTAAACTTAAATAAAAAATAAAAACAGATTCAGATCTGAGGTTGGTACATTACACAACATTACAGTTGATGATTAATGATCATATTCATACCATGATGTACATTAATAATTAAAGTAAGACAGTTCTAGTCTATATTAATAGCAAAAAGAAAACTGTAAGAAAAAAATACTAATAGTTTTTTTTTGTATATGCAGGGTATAATTTTATTGGTTTTAATGTGTTGGTGTTTTTTCTTTCTCCTGTGTGACCGTACTGGTGTCTATTAAGAATGCTCCATCCAGTAACTTAATCCACACTCTAAGCAGTGATATGGCTTCTCTCCTGTGTGAATGCGCTGGTGTGTTTGGAGACTACTCAGTCGAGCAAAATTGTTTCCACACTCTGAGCAGTAATACGGCTTTTCTCCGGTGTGAACACGCTGATGTAACATAAGAGCACTACTTTGTGTAAAACTCTTCCCACACTCTGAGCAGTGATACGGCCTTTCTCCTGTGTGAATGAGCTGATGTTTTTGAAGTGTACTCTGACAAGAAAAACTCTTCCCTCACTCTGAGCAGTGATATGGCTTCTTCCCTGTGTGAATACGCTGGTGTACTTTAAGGGTACTCTGATGAGCAAAACACTTTCCACACTCTGAGCAGTGATACGGCTTCTCTCCTGTGTGAATGCGCTGGTGTTGTCGGAGATGATTCTGCTGAGTAAAACTCTTTCCACACTCTGAGCAGTGATGAGATTTATTCATGTTTATGCTTTGATACGACTGTAGAAACTGAAACACAAAGACAAAGAAAAAAGTAAATACATTTGTGTTACTATTAGCATTATTACAGGAATACTATCATAATATTCAACTCAACACCTAATAGGAAAACATTCAATTCACTTCACGTTTAAGTCAGAAGCTGAATTTAAAAAACATCAGGATAAAATATTTATAAAATCTGCAGATATAAATAACTAAATTACTAAAATAACTTTATATAAAGATATAATTAAATCTGACTTTCTCAACATCAGTCTTACTTTAGGCACCTGATCCAATTCATCATAATAGAACTAATAATTAGCTCACAAGTGTAAATCTTTGGTGTGCTGGGAGTAAAAACACTTTAAAAAATCACGATTTTTAAATTTTCACATACTTCATTTGAGAGGAAAGCCAATTTCTTGATCTTTCAAGAAAAGGAAAGAATTTAAATCTTTCTTTTCAAATCTTTCCTTTTATTGTTTTATTTTGTAATTTATCATTTCTATATATTTTGTTTACAATGATATTATTGTTAGTATGTATGTATATTGTTAGTATATACATGGTAGTAGGGTGGGAAAAGGGTTTCACGTGTGTGCATCATCAGCTGAGGTTGCTGCAGATCCTATGATGCCATGCCACGACCAAAGCAGTTTTAGGGGATAAAAAGTGTTTGGTGGGTAAAGATCAGTAAATAGTTATACTCCAAATGCTGAAGCGCATAGCACATTTTGTGTTCATTTTTATGTTGAATTACCATTGTTGTTAAGTGTGTCATGTTAGGTGGTGTGTCTCTGTTCTGAGCTTGTTCAGCAGTAGTGGTCTGCTTACATCAGACTGGTCTTGCTCTTTTAATCCATTCAAAGGTCATTTTTATTATTAGTTTTTATTATCAATATTTTTATGTCATTTTTAAACATCAGTTCATTTGTATCAAGCTTTTTATGAACTGGAATGATTGTATATTTAAAAAGTAAATATTTTGTAAGATTACTTCAAGTTTGATCCTTAGATAAACCCAAAGAACAAAGACCCATGATGATTAAACTGTGTTGCACTGGATAGCCGATGGTCAATTCACACCTCATGTAAATTCTGGTTGAGGACGATGCACTATTTAAATAGTGAAAATAATCAGAAAGACCAAAATTATCTTCTCTGTAGACCTACAAGTGTTAAAGTAAGTTTCTAAGCTGCTTTGTAAACTTCATGATTTAATAAGCAAACCAAAAAAATGCCTTGTTACACATCTGAATAAATGAAAATAAAATGTCATTAAATATTGAAGTGAAATAGTCAAATTCAAATGCAGTGCTAAGACCTGAAAGAGGAAAGTCATTTCTGAAAACTTCAAATAAGACCAGGATCAAATTCCTCCACTTGGAAGTAAAAGTTGTTCAGTGTTTATTAGGTTAAACTTAAATAACAAATAAAAACAGATTCAGATCTGAGGTTGGTACATTACACAACATTACAGTTGATGATTAATGATCATATTCATACCATGATGTACATTAATAATTAAAGTAAGACAGTTCTAGTCTATATTAATAGCAAAAAGAAAACTGTAAGAAAAAAATACTAATAGTTTTTTTGTATATGCAGGGTATAATTTTATTGGTTTTAATGTGTTGGTGTTTTTTCTTTCTCCTGTGTGACCGTACTGGTGTCTATTAAGAATGCTCCATCCAATAACTTAATCCACACTCTAAGCAGTGATATGAGTTGTCCTCTGATGTGAACAACAGTTAAATGTAAAATGAACAAATTATTTAAAAATTAATTATTTACCTGGTGACCACTTCAGTCACGCTGTCTGAAGTGGTAAAATAGTTTATATTTTATTTGCATAGATATTTGATGGAAGCTAGGTCATGTACTTCTAAAAAAAAAATCTTTCCTAGACAGACTCCTGCCACAAAGTGCAATATATTTTATACTACATATTAACATCAGTAAATAAAATATCCAGGATGGAATAATTACATTTTAAATCAGGACATGAGCTAAAATAGCATCACTGAATAAACAAAATATATCAAGTCATAATGATAATAAAGGTTTTTATTATTGAAATAGCAGATGATCACAAAAATACACATAAAATTACTTCATCATGTCTCAGTTACCGTACCAGTGTCGACCTCACAACCACAGTTTAGTTTGTTTAGTCTGTAATCAATGTAAAGAAAAAAGGTTAATGAGTAGATTCTGGATTTAGAGTCACTTAACACACCTGAGGACAAACATCGCAGTATGGTGTGGTGAACTTTAAGGATATTTCTCTTACTAAAAATGTTTTCACACAGTGAGCAGTGATATGGCCTCTCTCCGGCATGAGCAGCCATACAGCTTTTCTCCCGTGTGAATGCGCTGGTGTTGTTTGAAAAAATAATGCACAATAAAATACTTTCCACACTTTTAACAGTGATGTAATTTCTCTCCTGTGTGAATTTGCTGATGTCGTTTGAGAACATTTTTAAAAGTAAAACTCTTTCCACATGCAGTAATACAGCTTCTCTCATGTGTGAATGCACTGGTGTTGCTGGAGGGTACTATGTCGAGCAAAATTCTTTCCAAACTGAGCAGTGATACGGCTTCTGTCCTGTGTGAATGCACTGGTGTTTTTGGAGGGTACCCTGATGAGCAAAACTCTTTCCACACTCTAAGCAGTGATATGGCTTCTCTCCTGTGTGAATGCGCTGATGTGTTTGGAGATGACTCAGTCGAGCAAAACTGTTTCCACACTCTGAGCAGTAATATGGCTTCTCTCCTGTGTGAACACGCTGGTGTAGTTTAAAAGTACTACTTTGAGTAAAACTCTTCCCACACTCTGAGCAGTGATACGGCCTCTCTCCTGTGTGAATGCGCTGGTGTTTTTGAAGTGTACTCTGATAAGAAAAACTCTTTCCACACTCTGAGCAGTGATACGGCCTTTCTCCTGTGTGAATGAGCTGGTGTTTTTGAATTGTACTCTGACAAGAAAAACTCTTCCCACACTCTGAGCAGTGATATGGCTTCTTCCCTGTGTGAATACGTTGGTGTACTTTAAGGGTACTCTGATGAGCAAAACACTTTCCACACTCTGAGCAGTGATACGGCTTCTCTCCTGTGTGAATGCGCTGGTGTTGTCGGAGATGACTCTGCTGAGTAAAACTCTTTCCACACTCTGAGCAGTGATGAGATTTCTTCATGTTTATGCTTTGATACGACTGTAGAAACTGAAACACAAAGACAAAGAAAAAAGTAAATACATTTGTGTTACTATTAGCATTATTACAGGAATACTATCATAATATTCAACTCAACACCTAATAGGAAAACATTCAATTCACTTCACGTTTAAGTCAGAAGCTGAATTTAAAAAACATCAGGATAAAATATTTATAAAATCTGCAGATATAAATAACTAAATTACTAAAATAACTTTATATAAAGATATAATTAAATCTGACTTTCTCAACATCAGTCTTACTTTAGGCACCTGATCCAATTCATCATAAAAGAACTAATAATTAGCTCACAAGTGTAAATCTTTGGTGTGCTGGGAGTAAAAAACACTTTATAAAACACCACAATTATGAGCATAAAGCTTTTTCTAACATTGAATATATAGTTTAAATATATTTGTTTAATAATATTAACAACAAATGCAACATAAATGTAAAAGAAACTAATTATTAAAAAATCTTTACCTTCCTGTTAGAATCCTGGCAGCCACTTCAGTCGAGCTGGTGTCTCCAGCAGGTCGTTTCTAATGAAGAATGAGCAGAAGATCCTTCTTACCAAGTGACTTAGTGAGTCTAGAGTTTGGTCCTTAAATAGAGCTGAGGACAAAGACCCAAGATGATTGAAAAACTCTCCATTGTTCAGTCATCAGCCAACTATTAACACCTTCTTGTGTGAATCTTAAGCATTAAAGATAAAGTACAAGCTCATTATCTATGGAACATATGCAAATGAACTAGATGGAGCCACAAAGCATGATGGGTGAAGTCAAACTACACCTATTTATCTTAGCAGAGAAGTTATCTACATTTAATCATAAACACAAACAAGGAATTAAAAGCTTCTGCTGTAAAGTTAAATGACATGAACTGTATAAAGCTTTTAACATCAGCATCTACATCATCTAAAATGCTGTATGTTTATTTTTGGAAGTGATTTTAATGGAATAATTAAAGTTTCCATCTAAAAACAACACAGATGTGAATTTGTTTCTACTGTATATGAGTAGCAATAAGAAAACTGTAAGAGGAAACACTTCTATTTTTATCTGTATTTATGCTGTAGAAATATTTAATGTGTGTGTGTGTGTGTGAACTGTTTGAATGACTGAAGCACTTTCTACATTCTGAGCAGTGATACGAGCTCACTGAGGAAACATAAAGATGAATAAAGGAAGCAAAGTATGAAACCTTTTAAAATAACTTTAGCGTGTCCAGGGTTTTTTTTTTTATCATGGGTGGCTTTTCTAACTGTAAAATACGAGCACATTTACATGTAGGACTAAACCAGTTCACGTTTTGATCTAAAAACATTTTATTACCAATCGCTGTGAATTTGTTTCTACTGTAAATCACTAACAATAAGAAAAACCTTTAAAAGAACTTCACCTTTTGTTAAAATCCTGTTAAAACTGCAGATATTCAGATCAAACAATGACCACACCACGATCACGTGGTCCCCCCAGCAGCGACTCAAACCAACGCTAAACAATTCCACTCTTCTCAGGGTTGCCAGGTCCAGCACAAATATCCAACATTAAATCAGTCTAAAACCCTCCCGTCAGAGGCTCAAACCAGCAGCGATAGTTCACATGCATGTGAGCTCAAATCCTCATTAAATCCCCATTTTCATTTTGTACCGCTTGAAATGAAAGCTTTCAGGTAAATGCGGTTAGGGGTAAAATTTGCCCAAAAACTACACCTCAGCCTTGGAGTTAAGGGGTGGGTTGCCTGGTCAAGCAAAAAAAAAAAAAAAACATCTTCCAGGAGCTGGAACTAAACCAAAATCTAAGTTGTACCAGAGTACTACTATTAAATCTTCCAATAAAGTGTGTGTGTAAGTGTGTGTGTGTGTGTATGTGTAGGGCAGTTGTAATATAAGACCAGGATAAAATTCCTCCACTTGGAAGTAAAAGTTGTTCTGTGTTTATTAGGTTAAACTTAAATAACAAATAAAAACAGATTCAGATCTGAGGTTGGTACATTACACAACATTACAGTTGATGATTAATGATCATATTCATATCATGATGTACATTTAAAATAAAGTAAGACAGCTCTAGTCTATATTAGTAGCAAAAAGGAAACTTTAAGAAAAAAAATCTTCTTTTTTTTTTGGATATGCAGAGTATAATTTTATTGGTTTTAATGTGTTGGTGTTTTTTCTTTCTCCTGTGACCGTACTGGTGTCTATTAAGAATACTCCATTTAGTAACTTAATCCACACTCTAAGCAATGATACGAGTTGTCCTCTGATATAAACAACAGTTGCAACATAAATGTAAAATGAACAAAGTATTTAAAAAAAACACTTTACCTGGCAACCACTTCAGTCACACTGTCTAAAGTGGTAAAATAGTTAATATTTTATTTGCATAAATATTTGATAGAAGCTTGGTCATAAACTATTTAAAAAAATGTTTCCTAGACAGACTACTGCCACAAAGTGCAATATATTTTATACTACATATTAACTCAGTAAATAAAATATCCAGGATGGAATAATTACATTTTAAATCAGGACATGAGCTAAATAGCATCACTGAATAAACAAAATATATCAAGTCATAATGATAATAAAGGTTTTTATTATTTAAAAGAGCAGATGATCACAAAAATACACATAAAATTACTTCTTCAGTCTCAGTTACCGTACCAGTGTCGACCTCAACCACAGTTTAGTTTGTTTAGTCTGTAATAAATGTAAAGAAAAAAGGTTAATCAGTAGATTCTGGATTTAGAGTCACTTAACACACCTGAGAACACATATCACAATATGGTGTGGTGAACTTTAAGGATATTTCTCTCACTAAAGTTGTTTTCACACAGTGAGCAGTGATATGGCCTCTCTCCGGCATGACCGCAATGAGCAGCCATACAGCTTTTCTCACGTGTGAATGCGCTGGTGTTGCTGGAGGGTATTATAGCGAGCAAAATTCTTTCCACACTCTGAGCAGTAATACGGCTTCTGTCCTGTGTGAATGCGCTTGTGTTTTCGTAGGGTACCCTGATGAGCAAAACTCTTTCCACACTCTGAGCAGTGATATGGCTTCTCTCCTGTGTGAATGCGCTGGTGTGTTTGCAGTTGGCTCAGTCGAGCAAAACTGTTTCCACACTCTGAGCAGTAATATGGCTTTTCTCCAGTGTGAACACGCTGATGTAACATAAGAGCACTACTTTGTGTAAAACTCTTCCCACATTCTGAGCAGTGATACGGCCTCTCTCCTGTGTGAATGCGTTGGTGTTTTTGAAGTGCACTCTGATAAGTAAAACTTATTCCACACTCTGAGCAGTGATACGGCTTCACTCCTGTGTGAATGAGCTGGTGTTTTTGAATTGTACTTTGACAAGAAAAACTCTTCCCACACTCTGAGCAGTGATATGGCTTCTTCCCTGTGTGAATACGCTGGTGTACTTTAAGGGTACTCTGATGAGCAAAACTCTTTCCACACTCTGAGCAGTGATATGGCTTCTCTCCTGTGTGAATGCGCTGGTGTATTTTAAGGGCACTACTGTCAGCAAAACTCTTTCCACACTCTGAGCAGTGATATGGCTTCTCTCCTGTGTGAATGCGCTGGTGTTGTCGGAGATGATTCTGCTGAGTAAAACTCTTTCCACACTCTGAGCAGTGATGAGATTTATTCATGTTTATGCTTTGATACGACTGTAGAAACTGAAACACAAAGACAAAGAAAAAAGTAAATACATTTGTGTTACTATTAGCATTATTACAGGAATACTATCATAATATTCAACTCAACACCTAATAGGAAAACATTCAATTCACTTCACGTTTAAGTCAGAAGCTGAATTTAAAAAACATCAGGATAAAATATTTATAAAATCTGCAGATATAAATAACTAAATTACTAAAATAACTTTATATAAAGATATAATTAAATCTGACTTTCTCAACCTCAGTCTTACTTTAGGCACCTGATCCAATTCATCATAATAGAACTAATAATTAGCTCACAAGTGTAAATCTTTGGTGTGCTGGGAGTAAAAAACACTTTATAAAACACCACAATTATGAGCATAAAGCTTTTTCTAACATTGAATATATTTGTTTAATAATATTAACAACAAATGCAACATAAATGTAAAAGAAACTAATTATTAAAAAATCTTTACCTTCCTGTTAGAATCCTGGCAGCCACTTCAGTCGAGCTGGTGTCTCCAGCAGGTCGTTTCTAATGAAGAATGAGCAGAAGATCCTTCTTACCAAGTGACTTAGTGAGTCTAGAGTTTGGTCCTTAAATAGAGCTGAGGACAAAGACCCAAGATGATTGAAAAACTCTCCGTTGGTCAGTCATCAGCCAACTATTAACACCTTCTTGTGTGAATCTTAAGTATTAAAGATAAAGTACAAGCTCATTATCTATGGAACATATGCAAATGAACTAGATGGAGCCACAAAGCATGATGGGTGAAGTCAAACTACACCTATTTATCTTAGCAGAGAAGTTATCTACATTTAATCATAAACACAAACAAGGAATTAAAAGCTTCTGCTGTAAAGTTAAATGACATGAACTGTATAAAGCTTTTAACATCAGCATCTACATCATCTAAAATGCTGTATGTTAATTTTTGGAAGTGATTTTAATGAAATAATTAAAGTTTCCATCTAAAAACAACACAGATGTGAATTTGTTTCTACTGTATATGAGTAGCAATAAGAAAACTGTAAGAGGAAACACTTCTATTTTTATCTGTATTTATGCTGTAGAAATATTTAATGTGTGTGTGAGAGTGTGTGAGAGTGTGTGTGTGTGTGTATGTGTGTGTGTGTGTGTGTGTGTGTGTGTGTGTGTGTGTGTGAGTGTGAGTGTGTGTGTGTGTGTGTGTGTGTGTGTGAGTGTGAGTGTGAGTGTGTGTGTGTGTGTGTGTGTGTGTGTGTGTGTGTGAACTGTTTGAATGACTGAAGCACTTTCTACATTCTGAGCAGTGATACGAGCTCACTGAGGAAACATAAAGATGAATAAAGGAAGGAAACTAAACATGAAACCTTTTAAAGAGCTTTAGCTTCTGTTAAAATGACTAAAAGTAAACGGACTGTACTTGTACTCGGTGTGTTTACCTCACCACAATCACCTCACTCCTCCAGCAGCGACTCAAACCAGCCGAACAATTCAACTCTCCTCAGGGTTGCCAAGTCCGGCACAAATATCCAGCTCTCTTTTGGTCTACAGGTGATCCAAAATATCCCCATTTTTGTTTTGTATCGGGTGTAATAAAAGGTTTTAGGCAGAAGCGGCAGTTTTTGGTATTAAGTAATTAAAAAATTTCCTTTTATTGTTTTATTTTGTAATTTATCATTTCTATATATTTTGTTTACAATGATATTATTGTTAGTATGTATGTATATTGTTAGTATATACATGGTAGTAGGGTGGGAAAAGGGTTCCACATGTGAGCATCATCAGCTGAGGTTGCTGCAGATCCTATGATGCCATGCCACGACCAAAGCAGTTTTAGGGGATAAAAAGTGTTTGGTGGGTAAAGATCGGTAAATAGTTATACTCCAAATGCTGAAGCACATAGCACATTTTGTGTTCATTTTTATGTTTAATTACCATTGTTGTTAAGTGTGTCATGTTAGGTGGTGTGTCTCTGTTCTGAGCTTGTTCAGCAGTAGTGGTCTGCTTACATCAGACTGGTCTTGCTCTTTTAATCCATTCAAAGGTCATTTTTATTATTAGTTTTTATTATCAATATTTTATGTCATTTTTAAACATGTCAGTTCATTTGTATCAAGCTTTTTATGAACTGGAATGATTGTATATTTAAAAAGTAAATATTTTGTAAGATTACTTCAAGTTTGATCCTTAGATAAACCCAAAGAACAAAGACCCATGATGATTAAACTGTGTTGCACTGGATAGCCGATGGTCAATTCACACCTTCTCATGTAAATTCTGGTTGAGGACGATGCACTATTTGCTAAGTGGAAAATAATCAGAAAGACCAAAATTCTCTTCACTGTAGACCTACAAGTGTTAAAGTAAGTTTCTAAGCTGCTTTGTAAACTTCATGATTTAATAAGCAAACCAAAAACATGCCTTGTTACACGTCTGAATAAATGAAAATAAAATGTCATTAAATATTGAAGTGAAATAGTCAAATTCAAATGCAGTGCTAAGACCTGAAAGAGGAAAGTCATTTCTGAAAACTTCAAATAAGACCAGGATCAAATTCCTCCACTTGGAAGTAAAAGTTGTTCTGTGTTTATTAGGTTAAACTTAAATAAAAAATAAAAACAGATTCAGATCTGAGGTTGGTACATTACACAACATTACAGTTGATGATTAATGATCATATTCATACCATGATGTACATTAATAATTAAAGTAAGACAGTTCTAGTCTATATTAATAGCAAAAAGAAAACTGTAAGAAAAAAATACTAATAGTTTTTTTTTGTATATGCAGGGTATAATTTTATTGGTTTTAATGTGTTGGTGTTTTTTCTTTCTCCTGTGTGACCGTACTGGTGTCTATTAAGAATGCTCCATCCAATAACTTAATCCACACTCTAAGCAGTGATATGGCTTCTCTCCTGTGTGAATGCGCTGGTGTGTTTGGAGACTACTCAGTCGAGCAAAATTGTTTCCACACTCTGAGCAGTAATACGGCTTTTCTCCGGTGTGAACACGCTGATGTAACATAAGAGCACTACTTTGTGTAAAACTCTTCCCACACTCTGAGCAGTGATACGGCCTTTCTCCTGTGTGAATGAGCTGATGTTTTTGAAGTGTACTCTGACAAGAAAAACTCTTCCCTCACTCTGAGCAGTGATATGGCTTCTTCCCTGTGTGAATACGCTGGTGTACTTTAAGGGTACTCTGATGAGCAAAACACTTTCCACACTCTGAGCAGTGATACGGCTTCTCTCCTGTGTGAATGCGCTGGTGTTGTCGGAGATGATTCTGCTGAGTAAAACTCTTTCCACACTCTGAGCAGTGATGAGATTTCTTCATGTTTATGCTTTGATACGACTGTAGAAACTGAAACACAAAGACAAAGAAAAAAGTAAATACATTTGTGTTACTATTAGCATTATTACAGGAATACTATCATAATATTCAACTCAACACCTAATAGGAAAACATTCAATTCACTTCACGTTTAAGTCAGAAGCTGAATTTAAAAAACATCAGGATAAAATATTTATAAAATCTGCAGATATAAATAACTAAATTACTAAAATAACTTTATATAAAGATATAATTAAATCTGACTTTCTCAACCTCAGTCTTACTTTAGGCACCTGATCCAATTCATCATAATAGAACTAATAATTAGCTCACAAGTGTAAATCTTTGGTGTGCTGGGAGTAAAAACACTTTAAAAAATCACGATTTTTAAATTTTCACATACTTCATTTGAGAGGAAAGCCAATTTCTTGATCTTTCAAGAAAAGGAAAGAATTTAAATCTTTCTTTTCAAATCTTTCCTTTTATTGTTTTATTTTGTAATTTATCATTTCTATATATTTTGTTTACAATGATATTATTGTTAGTATGTATGTATATTGTTAGTATATACATGGTAGTAGGGTGGGAAAAGGGTTTCACGTGTGAGCATCATCAGCTGAGGTTGCTGCAGATCCTATGATGCCATGCCACGACCAAAGCAGTTTTAGGGGATAAAAAGTGTTTGGTGGGTAAAGATCGGTAAATAGTTATACTCCAAATGCTGAAGCGCATAGTACATTTTGTGTTCATTTTTATGTTGAATTACCATTGTTGTTAAGTGTGTCATGTTAGGTGGTGTGTCTCTGTTCTGAGCTTGTTCAGCAGTAGTGGTCTGCTTACATCAGACTGGTCTTGCTCTTTTAATCCATTCAAAGGTCATTTTTATTATTAGTTTTTATTATCAATATTTTTATGTCATTTTTAAACATCAGTTCATTTGTATCAAGCTTTTTATGAACTGGAATGATTGTATATTTAAAAAGTAAATATTTTGTAAGATTACTTCAAGTTTGATCCTTAGATAAACCCAAAGAACAAAGACCCATGATGATTAAACTGTGTTGCACTGGATAGCCGATGGTCAATTCACACCTCATGTAAATTCTGGTTGAGGACGATGCACTATTTAAATAGTGAAAATAATCAGAAAGACCAAAATTATCTTCTCTGTAGACCTACAAGTGTTAAAGTAAGTTTCTAAGCTGCTTTGTAAACTTCATGATTTAATAAGCAAACCAAAAAAATGCCTTGTTACACATCTGAATAAATGAAAATAAAATGTCATTAAATATTGAAGTGAAATAGTCAAATTCAAATGCAGTGCTAAGACCTGAAAGAGGAAAGTCATTTCTGAAAACTTCAAATAAGACCAGGATAAAATTCCTCCACTTGGAAGTAAAAGTTGTTCAGTGTTTATTAGGTTAAACTTAAATAACAAATAAAAACAGATTCAGATCTGAGGTTGGTACATTACACAACATTACAGTTGATGATTAATGATCATATTCATACCATGATGTACATTAATAATTAAAGTAAGACAGTTCTAGTCTATATTAATAGCAAAAAGAAAACTGTAAGAAAAAAATACTAATAGTTTTTTTGTATATGCAGAGTATAATTTTATTGGTTTTAATGTGTTGGTGTTTTTTCTTTCTCCTGTGTGACCGTACTGGTGTCTATTAAGAATGCTCCATCCAATAACTTAATCCACACTCTAAGCAGTGATATGAGTTGTCCTCTGATGTGAACAACAGTTAAATGTAAAATGAACAAATTATTTAAAAATTAATTATTTACCTGGTGACCACTTCAGTCACGCTGTCTGAAGTGGTAAAATAGTTTATATTTTATTTGCATAGATATTTGATGGAAGCTAGGTCATGTACTTCTAAAAAAAAAATCTTTCCTAGACAGACTCCTGCCACAAAGTGCAATATATTTTATACTACATATTAACATCAGTAAATAAAATATCCAGGATGGAATAATTACATTTTAAATCAGGACATGAGCTAAAATAGCATCACTGAATAAACAAAATATATCAAGAGTCATAATGATAATAAAGGTTTTTATTATTGAAATAGCAGATGATCACAAAAATACACATAAAATTACTTCATCATGTCTCAGTTACCGTACCAGTGTCGACCTCACAACCACAGTTTAGTTTGTTTAGTCTGTAATCAATGTAAAGAAAAAAGGTTAATGAGTAGATTCTGGATTTAGAGTCACTTAACACACCTGAGGACAAACATCGCAGTATGGTGTGGTGAACTTTAAGGATATTTCTCTTACTAAAAATGTTTTCACACAGTGAGCAGTGATATGGCCTCTCTCCGGCATGAGCAGCCATACAGCTTTTCTCCCGTGTGAATGCGCTGGTGTTGTTTGAAAAAATAATGCACAATAAAATACTTTCCACACTTTTAACAGTGATGTAATTTCTCTCCTGTGTGAATTTGCTGATGTCGTTTGAGAACATTTTTAAAAGTAAAACTCTTTCCACATGCAGTAATACAGCTTCTCTCATGTGTGAATGCACTGGTGTTGCTGGAGGGTACTATGTCGAGCAAAATTCTTTCCAAACTGAGCAGTGATACGGCTTCTGTCCTGTGTGAATGCACTGGTGTTTTTGGAGGGTACCCTGATGAGCAAAACTCTTTCCACACTCTAAGCAGTGATATGGCTTCTCTCCTGTGTGAATGCGCTGATGTGTTTGGAGATGACTCAGTCGAGCAAAACTGTTTCCACACTCTGAGCAGTAATATGGCTTCTCTCCTGTGTGAACACGCTGGTGTAGTTTAAAAGTACTACTTTGAGTAAAACTCTTCCCACACTCTGAGCAGTGATACGGCCTCTCTCCTGTGTGAATGCGCTGGTGTTTTTGAAGTGTACTCTGATAAGAAAAACTCTTTCCACACTCTGAGCAGTGATACGGCCTTTCTCCTGTGTGAATGAGCTGGTGTTTTTGAATTGTACTCTGACAAGAAAAACTCTTCCCACACTCTGAGCAGTGATATGGCTTCTTCCCTGTGTGAATACGTTGGTGTACTTTAAGGGTACTCTGATGAGCAAAACACTTTCCACACTCTGAGCAGTGATACGGCTTCTCTCCTGTGTGAATGCGCTGGTGTTTTTGAATTGTACTCTGACAAGAAAAACTCTTCCCACACTCTGAGCAGTGATACGGCTTCTCTCCTGTGTGAATGCGCTGGTGTTTTTGAAGTGTACTCTGACAAGAAAAACTCTTCCCACACTCTGAGCAGTGATATGGCTTCTCTCCTGTGTGAATGCGCTGATGTTGTTGGAGGGTACTTTGATGAGCAAAACTCTTTCCACACTCTGTACAGTGATATGGCTTCTGTCCTGTGTGAAGGCGCTGGTGTTTTTGCAGATGGTTCTCTTGAGCAAAACTCGTTCCACACTCTAAGCAGTCATACGGCTTCTCTCCTGTGTGAATGCGCTGGTGTAGTTTAAGGGAACTCTGCTGAGTAAAACTTTTTCCACACTCTGAGCACTGATACGGCTTCTCTCCTGTGTGAATGCGCTGGTGTTGTTTAAGATTACTCTGCTGAGTAAAACTCTTTCCACACTCTGAGCAGTGATGAGATTTCTTCATGTTTATGCTTTGATACGACTGTAGAAACTGAAACACAAAGACAAAGAAAAAAGTAAATACATTTGTGTTACTATTAGCATTATTACAGGAATACTATCATAATATTCAACTCAACACCTAATAGGAAAACATTCAATTCACTTCACGTTTAAGTCAGAAGCTGAATTTAAAAAATCATCAGGATAAAATATTTATAAAATCTGCAGATATAAATAACTAAATTACTAAAATAACTTTATATAAAGATATAATTAAATCTGACTTTCTCAACCTCAGTCTTACTTTAGGCACCTGATCCAATTCATCATAATAGAACTAATAATTAGCTCACAAGTGTAAATCTTTGGTGTGCTGGGAGTAAAAAACACTTTATAAAACACCACAATTATGAGCATAAAGCTTTTTCTAACATTGAATATATAGTTTGAATATATTTGTTTAATAATATTAACAACAAATGCAACATAAATGTAAAAGAAACTAATTATTTAAAAAAAAAAAAACACTTTACCTGGTGACCACTTCAGTCACGCTGTCTGAAGTGGTAAAATAGTTTATATTTTATTTGCATAGATATTTGATGGAAGCTTGGTCATAAACTATTTTAAAAAATCTTGTAAAAGAAACAAATTATTTAAAAATCTTTACCTTCCTGTTAGAATCCTGGCAGCCACTTCAGTCGAGCTGGTGTCTCCAGCAGGTCGTTTCTAATGAAGAATGAGCAGAAGATCCTTCTTACCAAGTGACTTAGTGAGTCTAGAGTTTGGTCCTTAAATAGAGCTGAGGACAAAGACCCAAGATGATTTAAAAACTCTCCATTGGTCAGTCATCAGCCAACTATTAACACCTTCTTGTGTGAATCTTAAGTATTAAAGATAAAGTACAAGCTCATTATCTATGGAACACATGCAAATGAACTAGATGGAGCCACAAAGCATGATGGGTGAAGTCAAACTACACCTATTTATCTTAGCAGAGAAGTTATCTACATTTAATCATAAACACAAACAAGGAATTAAAAGCTTCTGCTGTAAAGTTAAATGACATGAACTGTATAAAGCTTTTAACATCAGCATCTACATCATCTAAAATGCTGTATGTTTATTTTTGGAAGTGATTTTAATGGAATAATTCAAGTTTCCATCTAAAAACAACACAGATGTGAATTTGTTTCTACTGTATATGAGTAGCAATAAGAAAACTGTAAGAGGAAACACTTCTAATTTTATCTGTATTTATGCTGTAGAAATATTTAATGTGTGTGTGTGTGTGTGTGTGTGTGTGTGTGTGTGTGTGAACTGGTTGAATGACTGAAGCACTTTCTACATTCTGAGCAGTGATACGAGCTCACTGAGGAAACATAAAGATGAATAAAAGGAGGAAACTAAACATGAAACCTTTTAAAGAGCTTTAGCTTCTGTTAAAATCCTGTTAAAACCGCTGAGATTTAAAGCAGTTAATGACTAAAAGTAAACGGACTGTACTTACACTCAGTCATCACAAACGCCAACCGATTCAGCTCTCCTCGGGGTTGCCAGGTATATTACAAATGTCTAAAACACGCCTTTCAAAGTCAAAAGTCAGTGAACTTTATTGTCATTCAGACTATACAGCTAGGAGTGCACAGCTGAACGAGATTGCGTTTCTCAAGCTCCAATGTGCAGAATATGAAAAAAAGAGCATATACAAGACAAAATATACATTAAGTTAAAAAAAAAAAAAAGATATACATTAAGTAAAAAAGAAATAAAAAAAATATTGCACAGACATTGTAGACAGACATAAAATACACATTAATTAAAGTAAGAAATATGTACACACTAAGTAAGAAATATTGCACATAATTTGCAGTGGTGATGTACCGGTGTAATAAATAAATTAAATGCCTAGTGTTAAACACTTAAGTTATTGCACAGAATATAATAGAAAAAGTAGCAGCATGATGTAGGTATTTAAATTTTAATAAATAAATGTGGTTAGAAAGTCTGTAAGTGTGAGCAGGTATGTTGTGTGTGCTGTTATAGGGAGTTGAGTAATCTGGTGGCTTGTGGAAAAAAGCTCTTGCTGAGTCTGGCGGTCCTGCATCGCATGCTGCGGTAGCGTTTGCCAGAGGGCAAGAGGCTGAACAGTCCATAGGCCGGGTGTGTGGGGTCACCAATTATTGGTGGCTCTTCTGAGGCAGCGTGACTGGTATAATTGTTGTATGGAGGGGAGTGAGGTTCTGATGATTTTCTCCGCCGTCCTCACTACTCTCTGAAGGGATTTCTGGTCTGAGGCTGTACAATTTCCATACCAGACTTGGAGGCTGTTGGTGAGAATGTTCTCTATAGCACCGTTGTAGAAAGTTGTGAGGATCGGAGGGGGAAGGTTTGCTCTTCTCATCCGTCGCAGGAAGTGAAGACGTTGTTGTGCCCGCTTGACAAGAGAGGTGGTGTGTGTAGTCCATGTCAGGTCATCTGTGAGGTGCACCCCCAGAAACTTGGTGCTTCTGACTGACTCCACAGCGTTTCCATGGATTGTAAGCGGTGCATGTACCATGTGTTTCCTCCTGAAGTCAACAGTGATTTCCTTTGTTTTGTTGACGTTCAGTGACAAGTTGTTATTTTCACACCAGACAACGAGTTGGTTTACTTCCTCTCTGTAGACCAGGTCATCGTCGTTGCTGATAAGGCCCACCACTGTTGTGTCGTCCGCGAACTTCATGATATGGTTCGAGTTGAATTTGGCACAGCAGTCATGTGTCATCAGGGTAAACAGCAGAGGACTCAAGACACAGCCCTGGGGAACCCCAGTGCTCATGATGATAGTTTGAGAGGTGTTTTTTCCAACCTTTACTGTCTGAGGTCTGTCCGTGAGGAAGTCCAATAACCAGTTACACAGTGGGGTTTCAATTCCCAGTGGTTCAAGTTTTCTCCCCAGGTGCTGGGGGATTACTGTATTGAACGCTGAACTGAAGTCAATAAAGAGCATCCGCACATAACTGTTCTTATTCTCCAGATGGTCCAGGCTCAGGTGTAGTGCTGCTGATATGGCGTCATCAGTGGAGCGGTTAGGGCGGTATGCAAATTGAAGTTGGTCGAATGTTGCAGGGAGTCTGGATGTAATGTGGTCTTTTACTAGCTTTTCAAAGCACTTCATCATGATGGGAGTGAGTGCTATAGGGCAGTAGTCATTAAGTGTAAGTGCTGGTGACTTCTTTGGTAGTGGTACAATAGTGGTGGTCTTGAAGCATGGTGGCACGATAGCTTGTCTCAGGGAGATGTTATAAATGTCTGTAAGGACATGTGCCAGTTGGTCAGCATTCCCTAAGTACATACCCTGATATGTTGTCAGGACCTGGCGCTTTCCTTGGGTTGACTCTGTATAAGGTCCTCCGGACATCAGCTAGGTCTAGACAGAGTACTTCATCGTCCAGACTGCCAGGGGCTTTTGATGTTATGGTGGTGTTCATTTCCTCAAACCGGCTGAAGTACGTGTTGAGTGTGTTGAGGAAGTCGGTGTTGTCATTGCTGAGTGGTGGTGGTGTGGGCCTATAGTCTGTGATGGATTGAATGCCTTGCCACAAGCGCCTGGGGTCTTTTGAGTGGGTGAAATGACTGTGGATTTTCTGTCCATAAGCACGCTTTGCTGCTCTCATGCCCCGGTTCAGGTTTGCTCTGGCATTCCTAAGAGCATCTTTGTCTCCAGATTTAAAGGCGGCATCACGTGATTTTAGAAGCGCATGCACCTCACTGGTGAGCCAGGGTTTTTGGTTGGCACATGTGGTGATGTTCTTGATGACAGTCACGTCTTCCACACACTTTGTTATATAACCTGTCACAGACTCAGCATATTCCCCAAGATTGATGTGCCGGTTGGCTGTGGCAGCCTCTCTGAATATATTCCAGTCTGTACATTCAAAACAGTCCTGGAGTGCTGAGATGACTCCCTCTGGCCAGGTCCTTATCTGCTTCACTGATGGCTTGCTTCTGGTTAGCAGTGGTCTGTATGCAGGAATTAACATAACAGAGAGATGGTCCGAATTAATGGTCCGTGTGGTAATTAAAACTTTTCAAAAAATTCAGATGTTCAAACTAGCAGACCTCGTTCCTATGTATATAAGCTCAAATCCTCATTTTCCTTTTGTACCGCGTGTAATAAAAGCTTTTAGGCAGACGCAGTAATTTTTGGTATTAAGTAGTTAAAAAAAAACACACCCAGTGACCTTTACATTTTCACATGCTTCATTTTAGTGGAAAAGCAATTTGGCAGGAAAACCGTTAGAGTTGCCAGGTCCCGCAAAAATGATCAATTCAAAAGTCTAAAATCCACCCGTCAGAAGCTGAATGTCAAATGAACCACCAGTTTCATTTATAGGAAATAGTCAAGAAAAGGAAAAAAAAATACATTGTGACCAATAAAGGCATAAAAATAGGTTAGTATCTACTCCAAATGAACATTGTACTGGGTGTGGAATAAGGTGCCACATAAGAACTGGAAAAATGATGAACAATCTCACAAATACGAGAAATACTAATAATATGACATTAATACATTAATACACGTGTGAAGTCAATACCCTCGAGTAATCGTATTTAAAACAAATGGACGATCACATAGAGGTCTCAGATGGCATTTACAGTTTAACAAATACATTAATAAATCAATATAGAAACATTTGTCTACTGAACCATCAATTCTTCTTGGGCCTCGCTTTGTGCACAGGAGCACCTCCATGATAAGAGAGGAAGAATTTTTGTTGGAAATGGCTGTGGCTGAAACACCTGAACTGCATTTAATGTTAAATATTAAAACCACCACAACAGTATTTCTTTTTAATACTTTTGTCATTTTTAAATGTAATTTCAACATGTCAGTGCAGTCTGTATCAAGCTTTATATGAACTGGGTTTGTGGTAGATGATTGGATAATTAAAAATAAATCTACAGTTTCTCTTTTTACAAAGGAGTTTAGCTACCACTAATTTGGTCTATACATAAACACAAAGAACAAAAACCCATGATGATAGAACAATGCAACACTGGTCAGTCCACAGCCCTCCATTCACAGCTTCTCATGTAAATTCTGGTGGAGGACAGTTCATTATCTGCTAAGTGGAAAATCATCTAAAGACTAAAATTCTCTTCTGTAGTGTAGACCCACAAGTGTTAAAGTATCTAACCTGCTTCATAACCTGAGAGAGGCTATTAATTTATGAAAACTTTTATTCATAATATAAAGAATTTATGCAAACACCATAAAGACCAGGGTAAATAAGTATAATAAAAATCAGAATCAGATCTGAGGTAGGAACATTACACAACAATACAGTTGATGATTAATGATCATACTCATACCATGATGTACATTTAATAATTAAAGTAGAACAGTTCTATTTTATATTTATAAAAAAAGAAAACTGTAAGTGGAAAAAATTACTAAAAACTTTTTCTGTACATGCATTAAATATCATTTTATTTTCTCCTCTGAATGCGTTGGTGTTTTTCAACACGACTTCAGTCACAAAAACTTCAGTCACAAAAACAATATGGTTTGTCCTCTTATGTGATTTATATGTCTTTTCTATCCTGTGTGAATGTGCTGATGTACTTTATGGATAATTCTTTGACAAACTGTTTCATTCAATAAGCAGCCATACAGCTTCTCCACCTGTGTGAATGTGCTGGTGTTGTTGAAAAAAAAATACACAAAAAAATACTTCCCATTATTTTAACAGTGTAGTTTTTTCTATGTGAATTCGCTGATGCTGTTTAAGACTACTTGCATGAGCAAAACTCTTCCCACACTCTGAGCAGTGATACGGTTTCACTCCTGTGTGAATACGCTGGTGTATTTTAAGGGCACTACTTTGAGTAAAACTCTTGCCACAGTCTGAGCAGTGATGCGGTTTCGCTCCTGTGTGAACACGCTGGTGTATTTTAAGGGCTTCACCTACAGTAAAACTCTTCCCACACTCTGAGCAGTGATACGGTTTCTCTCCTGTGTGAATACGCTGGTGTATTTTAAGGGCACTACTTTGAGTAAAACTCTTGCCACAGTCTGAGCAGTGATGCGGTTTCGCTCCTGTGTGAACACGCTGGTGTATTTTAAGAGCACTTCTGTAAGCAAAACTCTTGCCACAGTCTGAGCAGTGATACGGCTTCTCTCCTGTGTGAATGCGCTGGTGGTGTTGGAGGATAATCTGTCGAGCAAAACTCTTCCCACAGTCTGAGCAGTGATACGGCTTCTCTCCTGTGTGAATGCGCTGGTGGTGTTGGAGATGACTCTGTCGGGCAAAACTCTTCCCACACTCTGAGCAGTGATACAACTTCTCTCCTGTGTGAATGCGCTGGTGTACTTTAAGGGTATCATTGTGAGCAAAACTCTTCCCACACTGTAAGCAGTGATACGGCTTCTCTCCTGTGTGAATGTGCTGGTGTTTTTTAAGGGAACTCTGCTGAGTAAAACTCTTCCCACATTCTGAGCAGTGATACGGCCTCTCTCCTGTGTGAATGCGCTGGTGTTGTCGGAGATGACTCTGCTGAGTAAAACTCTTTCCACACTCTGAGCAGTGATGAGATTTATTCATGTTTATGCTTTGATACGACTGTAGAAACTGTTTCCTTAAAAAGCAACAGAAACAAAATAAAAGATAAATGAATTAGTATTGCTATTAGCATTATTACTACAGTAATACTACAATAATATTAAACTTAAAAACTAATAGTAAACCATTGAATTTACTTCACTTTTAAGTCAGAAGCTGAATTTAAAGATCAGGATAAAATATAAATCTGCAGATACAATTACTGTAGATATGACATCAGTCCTGCACCAAGCACAACTAATCCAATTCATGAAAGAACTAATAAATAGCTCATAAGCGTAAATCTTTGGTGTGCTGGGAGTAAAAACAATTTTAAAACAAACTATTAAATAACATGATAAGATAAAAAGAACAACAAATGCAACATAAATGTAAAATTAAAAAAAAAATCTTTACCTTCCTGTTAGAATCCTGGCAGCCACTTCAGTCGAGCTGGTGTCTCCAGCAGGTCGTTTCTAATGAAGAATGAGCAGAAGATCCTTCTTACCAAGTGACTTAGTGAGTCTAGAGTTTGGTCCTTAAATAGAGCTGAGGACAAAGACCCAAGATGATTTAAAAACTCTCCATTGGTCAGTCATCAGCCAACTATTAACACCTTCTTGTGTGAATCTTAAGTATTAAAGATAAAGTACTATGGAACATATGCAAATGAACTAGATGGAGCCACAAAGCATGATGGGTGAAGTCAAACTACACCTATTTATCTTAGCAGAGAAGTTATCTACATTTAATCATAAACACAAACAAGGAATTAAAAGCTTCTGCTGTAAAGTTAAATGACATGAACTGTATAAAGCTTTTAACATCAGCATCTACATCATCTAAAATGCTGTATGTTTATTTTTGGAAGTGATTTTAATGGAATAATTCAAGTTTCCATCTAAAAACAACACAGATGTGAATTTGTTTCTACTGTATATGAGTAGCAATAAGAAAACTGTAAGAGGAAACACTTCTATTTTTATCTGTATTTATGCTGTAGAAATATTTAATGTGTGTGTGTGTGTGTGAGTGAGTGTGTGTGTGTGTGTGTGTGTGTGTGTGTGAACTGTTTGAATGACTGAAGCACTTTCTACATTCTGAGCAGTGATACGAGCTCACTGAGGAAACATAAAGATGAATAAAGGAAGGAAACTAAACATGAAACCTTTTAAAGAGCTTTAGCTTCTGTTAAAATGACTAAAAGTAAACGGACTGTACTTGTACTCGGTGTGTTTACCTCACCACAATCACCTCACTCCTCCAGCAGCGACTCAAACCAGCCGAACAATTCAACTCTCCTCAGGGTTGCCAAGTCCGTCACAAATATCCAGCTCTCACTGTGTTTAAAACCCTCCCTTTAGAAGCCCAAAATCTAAGGTGACACAAAATTTTAAGGAAACCACTACCAGTGTACTGCTCTTAAATCTTCTGTAAATCTAAGTCCATGTTTAATTTTATATTTTAATTTATACTTTTTTGTGAAGTGTTTTGTTGGTATTATTATTGGTATTATTTTGTCAAATTATAATTTATAATCATTTCAGTTATTTCTCCAATTTTGTCCTTTTTATGGAATTTGGATTAAACTGTGTGGTCCCTCTCGACCAAGTCAGAGTCACACGATCACTGACGCTTTGCATCTCATTTTCTAAACATCATATGTACGATTAATACTGCTTTTCATTAAAAATTAGTGTAACATTTAGTCAACAAATAGTGATTTAACCAACCCTAGAAAGCAGCAAGAACAACAATTGAACTGCTAAATGTAAAAAAAAAGGAACCCCCCGAATCCAGGGTGTAACGGATGTTGGGAAACTAGCAAATGAACTATCAGTGTACTATTAGTAAATCTTTTATTAATCTAAATTTGAGTTTTGATTATGAACTTTTTACAGTCTTAAATTGGGGCGGCACGGTGACTAAGTGGGTAGCACTGTCGCCTCACAGCAAGATAGTCCTGGGTTCGATCCCCAGGTGGGGCAGTCTGGGTCCTTTCTGTGTGGAGTTTGCATGTTCTCCCTGTGTCTGCGTGGGTTTACTCCGGGTGCTCCGGTTTCCTCCCACAGTCCAAAAACATGCAAGTGAGGTAAATTGGAGATACTAAATTGTCCATGACTGTGTTTGATATAACCTTGTGAACTGAAGAAACTTGTGTTAAGATAAACTACCGTTTCCTGTCATGAATGTAACCAAAAGTGTAAAACATGACGTTAAAATCCTAATAAACAAACAAACAATACAGTCTTGAATTAAAAAGTATAATGTGACCAAGTAAAATAGTACCAAGCCAAGATTGTACCAAGTAAGACTGTGGAACAGCAGAAATACTATAAAAATGGTCTTGAATAGACTGTGCAGCAGCTGGAGTACCAAACACACAACATTATGAACTTTCTGTATCCTGTGGGTTGGTGCCAACATAACCAACTAATTCTGCCAACTTTTTCTGCTTCAGCCTTGTGTCACCCTGTCACCTTAATGATCATAAAAATCTTGCTGCTTCCTAAAATTCTCCAGAGCAACTTCTGTTCAAGAACTGAACTGCTGAATTCAACTGAATTACGTGAGTGCATGTAAACCCAACAATCTCATTATTATCATCATCTGATATTTTACAGAAATCTGATTATTAAGTGCATGTAAACACATTGATTAGAGGTGGGTTTATTTTCTTTTTTCCATTGCACCAAACTCTACTCTTGCACCCCTTTAATAAAATCTATTGTAGTAACGTTTTAAATATGTTTGACCAATCAGCTGTCTCTGTGTCTTGCACCACTCACACAGTCCACTTCTGTAAGCTCGGTCCATGCTCAAGAATGTGTTCTGTACTGGCACCAGTATCATTTCACGTACAGATGTAGAAATAAAATCCAGTGTGAACACAATCAAATGGACATGGTTTGAAATGTTTTAATGGCTTTTATTGCTCATGGTTGGATGAATTTTGATTGATGTTTATTCTGGAGGCAGCTGTTCCGTCGAGTCCGGTTTCAGCTGGTTTGGGACTCTGCAAATATGGAAAACATTGTTAAAGCTCAGATCAGACATGATGGTTTTGTAAAGAAAGTGGAAAAATCATTATTTACCTGAACTGTTTGATGTTCCTTGAATTAGTAATGAGGACGCATGTCCTGTCCTCTGTACCTCCTGTCCCGTCTGTTCCAGTGCTTGTTCTGATCTCTGTCACAGTGCTCATTCTTTCTGTAGCTCCTTCTGTTCAGGAGAAAAGAGGAGAAAGTGTTGATGAACTCAAATCTAGAACTTCTGTATCAAACCAGCATTAAAAAATAAACTGCAATTAGTTAGATGCTAAAATAACCTGAACATCCCATTAAAGGACAAGAGGAACTTAGTTGGCTCACTTGCCTAATATGAGCACTTGTGTTCTCCTCAGCACTGGTTCTGTCTGTGGAACCTCTGCTACCTCCTTTGCTCCAGTTTCCCCATGAGCATGTTCTTCCACAGCCATCAAGCTGGTTGTAGTTGGTGGCACCAGGCTGTGATTGTTTTAAAGTAAAAGTCATTTTAAAATAAAAGTTACTGTCCTTAATCCAGTGAAGAAATGGAGGTGTTTGCTCATGCTGGTTTGTACCTTGTTGATCTTGCTGGGGCGGGATGTATTGATGGTTCCATTCCTGATGGTCACTGTCATAAGACCATCATCCTGTTTTTTAATAATTCGCCCCCTACAGCACTTGATGGACGGTGCTTCTTGCTGTTCCTCTTTCTCCTGGGGTTTCTCCTTTTCAGATACTTTGTGGACCTTATTGATGGTTTTGGTGCCCTGATCGTCGCTCTTGGGAACCCAGTTATTCTTTTATACACAGAAAAAAGAAGAAATTATTACAGCTCAGCAACACTGAGAAAACTGACATTTTTATGCCTGTAGGTTGGATCAACCTTTTTGTACCATTACTAAAAATTTAATCCACATGAAAGACTACAGATGGAGTGAGACTAATAGGTCAGGAAAGGTGGATGTATTTACCTGTCTTAGATCCACAATTCCCTGCAGCATGCAGCAGATCCTGGATGATGTTTTTCTCTGCTGGATGATTTTATTTATCGCAGAGAAGTAAAGGTCCAGTAGGTACTACACAAAAAGACGAACGTCGTTACCACAGCAAAATGCCAGCAAACAATCTACAATATATAGAACTGATAAAGTCACCTTCATTTATTTCTACTTAACATTTCATTTTAGTGGTTAACAGACGGAACCTGAACTACTAGTCCAACAAGTGATCAATCATAACCTATTTCTATTTTTTATTGACTACAACCCCCTACCTGGTCCTTTTCCTCATGCAGGTCTTTTCCGACAATGGACAGCAGCCTGCACAGACACTCCAAGTTCTCCTCACTTGGATTCACCACGAGCTTCTGCTCAATCCAGCTGTTTATAAACAGTCTAGGGAGCATCTTCAGTTTCTAAAGCTCAGCGATGAATTCCATGTTGAGGAGCGAGCTTTGGAAAGTCTTGATCTTCTCCTCCTCCAGGTCTTTCTTCAAGCGCTGCTGAACCTTTTCCTACAGTAAATGTTAGCAATGTGTTATTTGTCACCCCCTACATGTTCAGATGTGATCATTTAACATGTATTGACAATTTTTCTGATGATTTATAAAGCTTGTACCTTTCTGGCTTCATTCAGCTCCTTCTGCTTCTTTGTACGAGCCATGTCGTTCTTCCTCTCCTTCTTCAGCTCCTCCTGGCAGCGACTGAGCACCAGCTTCTTATAGGTGGGCACGTCCATCTGGTCATTAATGAGCACAAATTTAGGAGAAATTCACACATACAGATCTACCAATTAAAACTTAGATTTTTTTACTCATGTCTGAGCATCACATATTGGGAAACACAAACCTGCTTTTATTGTACATTTCATAAAGTTCTTCTGTTTTGTTTGGTTTAAATTCTACATAATAGTTTCCATTTTTCTAAATAATAATATATAAAATTTGATTGTGGAGAAACTTCACTCACATCCTCTAGTTGGTAGCAGAAAGTTGCGTACATCGCTGCAGTGTTTGGCTCAGATGTTGCTCTCTCTACAGTGATGTCGATGATCGATTTGAGTCTTTTCTCCTTTTCTGCTCTCCTGCATTCAAGCAGCTCCTCAGAATCAGAAACACTTTTCTCTGAGGGCACCAACACTGGCATGACCACATCATCACATTTACCAGTAGCAACAGATACGTTCTTACTGGGCACTTCATTACTGGTGGAGTTGGAATCAGACCCTACATTAACCAGTGCTGATATCTCAGCATCATTCTCCTCCATTAAATCACTCCACAGTTTTCCAGGTTCTACTGGAACATCCACACTGCCACTCAATGCAGGCAGAGCAGGAATTTCTGGAGGAGGAGATGGAGACACGTTTTGTAGGGCTACAGATTCCAACTCCACACTGGAAATGGAAGCACTCTCAATGGGCACTTTATTAAGGGTGTGGTCAGTAACAGATCCCAAATCATTTGATGGGAGCTTTTGCTCCTCGTCCTCTAAATCAGTGCAGGTCTTCTCTTCTTCTGCCACTGGAACATCCACACTGCCAGGAAGTGATGAAGCTGGAGCTGGATCCTCAGTTTCCACTGGAACTGGAGCAGACTGGAGATCCTGGACAGATTTGTTCTCAGGGTCTATAGAAATAAAGCATGAATAATATTTACACATAATAATATTCTATTGTTTATAGTAGCTGGTCATGCATGAAGCTTCTATATTATTACAGATTTTACATACTTGATCCAGACAGGATCTCCTGTGTGATGTCACGTCCTCCCTGGTTCAGGTCTCGGATTGTGATCTTCTTGCCAGCTCTTTTGGGCAGAGCGGGCGTGGCCTGAGCCAGTGGTGCCTGATGCTGCTGGACATGGTTCATCGTACCAGGTACCACAGAAGGTTGGTACTGAGTGTAGTACCCTGTAAATTAAACCAGAAAAAAGATCCACACATAATCCCCTCATGTGTTGTTTTAAATCAGGAATAAATTACATGATCAAAATTATGTAGACGGCTTTTCTAACTAAAGGATTTAAACACATTGCTAAGAGGTGGTTTGTCTTTGTTAGATGTGTCAAGGAAAATGTCTCTTTACAGGTGAATTTAGAGAATAAACCAGATTCCTGCCATTTAAGAGCTACTAACCATAATTACTGTACTGATACTGCTGCATGTGCTGGTTGTACGGTGAGCAGTACTGTAATAGAAAATAATTATTTTCCCCACACACACACACACACACACACACATACAAACACGATTTACGTAATACATAATAGTACTTTAAATATTAATTCATTTAGTCATTCACTCCTTCATTCATTGTCTGTGTTACCACTGCTCTATTCGATTCAGGGTCGCGGTGGATATAATTCACTGGGTCAACAGTCCATCACAGGTCACACACACACACTCAAACTCAAAAGAAGCTTTATTGGCATGACAAATAAGGACATTCGTATTGCCAAAGCAAGTTACAGAAAAACAATAAAAATAACAATAAGAACAAAAATATACAAAACAGTTACATGTGCAAAAAATATAAAATAGAATAAAATATTAATAAAAACAGTGCAAAATAATAACAATAAAAATTATAATATTTACAGTAATGAGGTAATAACGATCAGTTTGTGTGTGTGTGTGTGTGTATGAGACATGGTCACCCACTGTCCCTCACCTGGTGGCAGGTGTGTGTGTGTGTGTGTGTGTGTGTGTATGAGACATGGTCACCCACTGTCCCTCACCTGGTGGCAGGTGTGTGTATAGAGTGCTGCTAGTGTGCAGCTCTCTCTGTGCTCCCCCAGTAGGTGGGGCAGTTTGTCGGGGTCTGGGAGGGAAGTAAAGTTGGGGATGATGTTATTAAATTTGGGGAAGAATTGGGAGCGGATGTGGTGGTACTTGGTACACCGGGTGAGGAAGTGCAGCTCCGTCTCTACTGTACTGAGAGTGCAGTGCTGACACAACCTCTCCTCCCGGGGCAGCCAGGACCGGGTGTGTCGCCCCGTCTCCACGGCCAGGTCGTGCGCGCTCAGTCTGTACCTCGTCAGGGTGTTTCTTAATTTAGGGTCGGATACTGTGCTCAGATACATTTACATTTACATTTTCAGCATTTAGCAGACGCTCTTATCCAGAGCGACTTACAGAAGTGCTTCTATAGTGAACATTTCATTTCTCAAGTTTAGGTTAACAACAGTCGAAGAACACAAATCTGATAAAACCTGTTAGAACCAAAGTGGCTTTTTTTTTTTTTTTTTTTATGGAAAAGATTGGAATAAAATGTTAGTAAATAAGTACAAGTCAGCCTAAGTGTTTAGTAAAAAGGTGGGCTTTTAATCGTTTTTTAAAGACAGCAAGAGACTCAGATGTTCGGACAGACAGAGGAAGTTCGTTCCACCATTTGGGCGCTAGAACAGAGAAGAGCCTTGATGCTCGTCTTCCTTTAGTCCTGGATGGAGGCTCAAGTCGAGCGAGACTAGAGGCTCGGAGGTTGCGTGGTACAGAGCGGGGTTTGATTAGACCCCGAAGGTAGCTTGGGGCTGGTCCTTTTTTGGCTCTGTAGGCGAGCGTCAGTGTTTTAAACTGAATGCGTGCAGCTACAGGAAGCCAGTGAAGAGAACGCAGCAGTGGGGTGATGTGGCAGTGTTTGGGCTGGTTAAAAACCAGACGGGCAGCTGCATTTTGAATGAGCTGTAAGGGTTTAATCGTGGACATGGGAGCTCCAGCCAGAAGGGAGTTGCAGTAGTCCAACCGTGAGATAGTCTGCTGCACTGTAGTGTCTGTTTAGGGCCAAATAACACCTAATAAATTAAGCCATAAACAAATACCTAGGGGCAATTGTGTGTGTACCAGTGAGTGTAGAAACCAGGAGGTGGTGTTAATGTTTTGGCCGGTAGGGTGCAGCGCTGCGTTGTTGATCTGATATCTTGCCCCCGCTGGTTGAGTAGAGAAGAAGAATTGCGCTCCGTTTCCTTTGTTGTGATGAACGGTGGATTTGGAGCTCATAGCTCGATTCTGTGGTGTTTTAGTTCACATTTGCACTTATTTTATACTCAGTTGTTTCATTATTAAGATCTTTATCTGGAGAGATCATGAGTGGGGGAGTGTATGGAGGAGGTAAGTGCGACTGAACCAACCAATGAATGAATGAGCGCGCCACGTTTAGCTAATGTGGCTAACTGCTCGGTAACACTCATACAAGAAACCGAGTGTTTATTATTTACATTATTATTAGTTATTATTATCTAAGTGCAGATTCAATAACCTTTGATTCTTAAATATGTAGTAGTCCAAAGTTTACATGCATGTATAACGTGCATGTGTATCAAACACACACTTTATTAAAAACAAAACATACATCTAAATCACTTAATAAGTTCATTTTGGTCGTCTGGTAGTTCTTTGGTAGTTCTACAATTACTGACTGTAGTCCATCTGTTTTTTTACATACATTTATAACCCACAGGACCACCACAGAGCAGGTATTATTTGGGTGGTGGATCATTCTCAGCACTGCAGTGACACTGACAGCAGTGCTGCTGGAGTTTTTACCACCTTGGTCCACCTTGACGATCGCTCATCTATTGCTGCTGTTTGAGTCGGTCATCTTCAAGTCCTTCATCAGTGGTCACAGGACGCTGCCCACGGGGCGCTGTTGGCTGGGTATTTTTGGTTGGTGGACGATTCTCAGTCCAGCAGTGACAGTGAGGTGTTTAAAAACTCCAGCAGCGCTGCTGTGTCTGATCCACTCACACCAGCACAACACACACTAACACACCACCACCATGTCAGTGTCACTGCAGTGCTGAGAATCATCCACCACCTAAATAATACCTGCTCTGTGGTGGTCCTGTGGGGGTCCTGACCATTGAATGACAGCATGAAAGGGGGCTAAAACAGTATGTAGAGAAACAGATGGACTACAGTCAGTAATTGTAGAACTACAAAGTGCTTCTATATGGTAAGTGGAGCTGATAAAATGGACAGTGAGTGTAGAAACAATGAGGTGCTTGTAACGTTATGGCTGATCTGTGTATATAGGCATCTATACGGTTTTAAAATGTGCATCTCTAAATTTGCATCCATAAATTATTTTAGGGTTGTATGTTTGACTGTTTTTACCATTTCACTGGACCTTCTATATGCTGCGCAGTTCAGGTTGAGCTACAGCTTTAGTAAATTCGAGTTTTAACATAAGAGCACAATGTATCATTCCTCATTACCTTTGTTTGCCTGACATCATTTTATTAAAGATCTGTCCTTTTTTATCTACCAGATGAAGTTGGAGCTCTGGTGTTTGATATCGGCTCGTACTCGGTGCGAGCAGGCTATGCTGGAGAGGATTGCCCCAAGGTAAGAACAGCTCCAATCCACATTAACCACCTAGTGAATAAACCCTGCAGTGTCGGTGAGAAACTGCTCTGATTTGCAGGCTGATTTCCCCACCGTGATCGGGGTGACGGTGGACAGGGACGATGGCACCACGCCGATGGAAACGGACGGCGAGAAGGGCAAGCAAAGTGGAACTACGTATTACATCGACACCAACCAGCTCAGGGTGCCACGGGAAAACATGGAGGTCATGTCGCCTCTTAAAAATGGCATGAGTAAGTGTTGCTCATTTTTTTGGATGGAGCCAAATTAGATATGCATATAGTACAAATAGTTATACTAGCAGTCATGGTGATTGTTGTGAAGCTATGTTTAGTATAAACAATTCTTGATTGAGGTGGTGACTCTGGAGGTCACAGAGTTAATGTGATTTTTGTTAAGAGTGTTGAGGGACAGCACAGGTAGGGATGGTTTGAGCATTAGAAGGGATGAGAGTTCTGTAGGAAGTGCTGATGGAGCCTCCAGGAAGGCCAAGGAGATTTATGGATGCAGGAGGACATGCAGGTGGTTGGTGGCACAGACGAGGATGCTCAGGCCAGGGCAAGATGGATACGAATGTATATATATTTATCTGTAAGCACGTTTTTCCTTTATCCCTATCTTAGTTGAGGACTGGGACAGCTTTCAAGCCATTCTGGACCACACCTACAAAATGCACTTCAAATCTGAGCCCAGTCTGCATCCTGTACTGATGTCAGAAGCCTCGGTATGTTGATCACACATTTTTAACTGCCGTTTAATTTTTCTATCGTGTTATTAAAGGCAAGACTATCTCATATGTGAGACATTTGCCTTAATACAGCAAGATATTTTAAGGACAAATTACAAGATTTAATATATAAGTAGAATAAAAAAAAGTGGGATCAAACACATGTAATTAATACAGTGCAAAATAATACAACAGCTCCAGCTCCGTGTACCTTCATTCGTTTTTCACTTCAGATCCCAAAG
This sequence comes from Trichomycterus rosablanca, assembly GCF_030014385.1. NCBI lineage: Eukaryota > Metazoa > Chordata > Actinopteri > Siluriformes > Trichomycteridae > Trichomycterus > Trichomycterus rosablanca. Next base: position 3,032,987 of record NC_085993.1, on the reverse strand, counting down.
TTAAAAAACAAGAAAACGAGTCGTTATTCGTTTCAAAAACCAACACAAGCGCATGCACGTGCTGACATGCACGTATTTACTTCACATTAAGTGTTGAGAAAGTAATAATAACGTAGCGGTGCGTCTCCTGTTGTTCTGACTCGTGTGTTTGTATATGTGATGTGCATATATTTGCTCTATCTGTAAATACAAACATTATGGGGAGTGATTTCTGTACTGGATGTTGTACGTGGTTGTGTTAGTTTATACTGGATGATCGCCCGACGTCCGACACGTCATTTATTTATTTATCTTCTATTATAGTATTTCTTGTTGTCGGCCAATAAACAACCAAACATTATTAAATTGCATGAACTAACTCTGCAGTAAACAAGGAGCAAACAGCAATTAAACAGCAAATAAATCTGTTAAATAATAATAAAGTGCATGAAGAAGAACGCTGATTAAAATGCATTAAATGTTGTAATAGTTACACAGTAACATGAACGATTAGTTCTGCCTGTATTACAGAACTGAGTTCTATACAGTAAAAGAAAATATTAATGTAAATGTTAATGTTGTGGCGACATATACATAAAATAATGTATAAAGTCCAAACATGGGGGGGTGGGGGGTTAACGAGGGGTTTACTTTAACGGGGTTTTACTTTTAATGTCACACAAGCTCAGCCGGAAACCGTGTCATTCCAACATCTTCCCTACACACTCGCTCCCTGCGCCCTATAGTACACTTAACATTCTTAAAGGGCCAGACAATATATTTGTAATTCACGTTAGACGACAGGAGATGCCTTAGAAAACAACTTTTTTTTTTCTTAGAATAGCTCTTTTTTTTTTTTTTTAAGCAAAAATAATTCTTGTGTGAAGCTTCCCCAGCATGAATATTAATGAAAGTGCCTGTAAAAAAATTGGAACATGTAGCTTTGTCTCAGAAGTGTCTTTTTGTTATTACCTTATGGAATAAAAAAATATAGAGATATATATCGTATATCGCCATTCAGAAAAAAATATCGAGATATAATTTTTGATCCATATCGCCCAGCCCTAATTCCAACCCAAACACACAGTGGCTTAAGGAAATACTTCTTTTTTTTTAAATCCAGATTTAAGAACGTCTAATACTGAGACATTTCTAACAATTATTCCAACAGAGTCCTGCTGGCTTTATGCTGCTGAGTCTACAACAAACTGGAAGCCGATGCAAAGACGTCTAATGCATTTTAGTTTTAGGTTCTGTAGTTTTAGGTTATGTAAGAGTTTGGCTGTAATAATGTTTGAAAATAAAATAAATAATTTAAAAGGCCTCCTTACTTATATACTTGCTTAACCCCATAAACCCAGCTTACCTGGGAATGGGCCTTACGAAGCTGAGTGGCAAACCATGCATTCAAAATAACGTATATAATAGAAATTTGGCATCGTTTGCATCCCCGTTCCAGACTATTCTTTGCACATTAACATTCAGATTATGTTTTTCCCCCTTGTTTGCAGTGGAACACGCGGGCGAAGAGGGAGAAGTTGACAGAGCTCATGTTCGAGCATTACAACATTCCTGCTTTCTTCTTGTGTAAAACGGCGGTCCTGTCAGCGTATCCTTAACGAGTTCATCTGCTCATTGGACGGCTGTTTTTTACCTTTACTGTAAAACTCTACCTATAAAACAGCAATTCAGTACAAATAAGAAGTGTCTAAGAGCACATCTGGTATATGCAGCAGCATCCTTAACCCGGGTTATTACAGATTTGCCAATGGACGATCCACTGGTTTGGTGTTGGACAGCGGTGCCACACACACAACCGCTATTCCAGTGCATGATGGTTATGTCTTGCAGCAGGGTAAGTGTAGTAATAGTATTTGGTCATCCTTAAAAAGGAAAATATAAAATGGATCCATAATATAAACGCAAGATACATTAAGCAGACTCGAACATAAAATGACTAAATGTGTGTTAAAATCCAAACAAACAAACATTCATATTATTATTACACACGTGCATTTAGACGTATCTCATTTGTTTTGGCGGCACGGTGGCTCGGTGGGTAGCACTGTCACCTCACAGCAAGAAGGTCCAGGGTTCGATCCCGAAGTAGGGCGGTCCGGGTCCTTTCTGTGTGGAGTTTGCATGTTCTCCCCGTGTCTGTGTGGGTTTCCTCCGGGAGCTTCGGTGAGGTAAATTGGAGATACTAAACTGTCCATGACTGTGTTTGACATTAAACTTGAACTGATGAATGTTGGGTAATGAGTAACTACCGTTCCTGTCATGACTGTAACCAAAAATTAAAACATGACGTTAAAATCCTAATAAATACACAAATAAATCGTATTTGTTCACTGGTGTTGTTGATGTCTACGTTCCGGGCTTTTGCAGGCATCGTGAAGTCTCCGCTTGCGGGTGATTTTATGAGCATGCAGTGCAGAGAGCTGTTCCAGGATTTAGGCGTTGAAATAATCCCTCCATACATGATCGCATCAAAGGTGAGACATTTTCTTCAGTTAAAAGTTCACTAAGGTTGAGAGCAGTTTGAATAATCTAGCTGCTAATGTTATTGTTTTTTTTTATTATTGTTTAAGGATTCAGTACGTGAAGGTGCACCAGCAAGCTGGAAGAAAAAGGAAAAACTACCTCAAGTTAATCGTTCGTGGCATAACTACATGTGTAATGTAAGGTCCTGCTACTTTCAATACATAAAGTGGTGTAAACAAGTAACTCCCCCTATTTCAGCCATTTCATATACTGCGTTTTTGTCATGATGAATTAAAGCCCATTAAACAGTTTCATTTATTTAAGGAACATGGATATCACCCATTTTGTAATCACTTTTTAAAGAAAAGTGCACTTGGTTGGCACACTGCTATCAACAGGCCGGGCGCCTATCCAGACAATGATTGGCTCATCCAAGGGTGCTGCAATTACGACCTCAGCTGGCTGATTCATTGTGCCTGCACAGAGACCGGGGATAAACTGAGATTGATTCATGACCCTGTGCAAGATACCGATCCCCATATAAACCTGCCTGGTGCAGATGAAAAAGAAGCGGTTGGTCACAGTAAAAGTGGGGAAATGTGATTGGGTAATTGGATACCACTTGAATGGGAGAAAAATAGGGAAAAATCATAAAACGAGAAATATTTTGCCTCCTTCGTTACTCAATCAACCTGTTTAAATTTGCAAGCTGATTTGGCAAAGTTAACTTAGCCAGGCCTGTAAGACGAAACAATGAGTTGAACCTAAAAGATTTTATGAGAAGCAAATTTAAAAATGGCTCAAATTCCCACATCATTAGATAGATAGATAGATAGATAGATAGATAGATAGATAGATAGATAGATAGATAGATAGATAGATAGACACAGATAGATAGACACAGACAGACAGACAGACAGACAGACAGATTGACAGACAGAGATAGATAGACAGACAGACACAGACAGACAGACAGATTGACAGACATAGATAGATAGATAGATAGATAGATAGATAGATAGATAGATAGATAGATAGATACAGACAGACAGACAGACAGACAGATTGACAGACAGAGATAGATAGACAGACAGACAGACACAGACAGACAGACACAGACAGATAGATAGAGATAGACAGACAGACACAGACAGACATAAAAAGACACAGACAGACAGACAGACAGATAGATAGATAGACACAGACAGATTGACAGACAGAGATAGATAGACAGACAGATAGATAGAAAGACACAGACAGATAAGATAAGATAGATAAGATAAGATAGATAAGATAGATAAGATAAGATAGATAAGATAGATAAGATAGATAAGATAGATAAGATAAGATAGATAAGATAGATAAGATAAGTAAGATAAGATAGATAAGATAGATAAGATAGATAAGATAAGATAGATAAGATAAGACAAGACAGATAAGATAAGATAGATAAGATAGATAAGATAAGATAGATAAGATAAGATAAGATAATATAGATAAGATAGATAAGATAAGATAATATAGATAAGATAGATAAGATAAGATAATATAGATAAGATAATATAGATAAGATAGATAAGATAAGATAATATAGATAAGATAGATAAGATAAGACAAGACAGATAAGATAAGATAGATAAGATAGATAAGATAAGATAGATAAGATAAGATAAGATAATATAGATAAGATAGATAAGATAAGATAATATAGATAAGATAGATAAGATAAGATAATATAGATAAGATAAGATAATATAGATAATATAGATAAGATAGATAAGATAGATAAGATAAGATAATATAGATAAGATAGATAAGATAAGATAGATAAGGCAATGGAATGCAGTTAGCATCTACCAGAAGTGCAAATAGTAGCGTTGTGCAAAAACATCAGTAAACAATATCTATGGTTAGAATATTAATTATAACTATTTACACACATGGTTTTGGGTCTATATACATAGTAATACACAATAACAATAAGTATAAGAATGGGAATACAAGGTATGTATAATAATAGTAATAATAATAATAATATATATAATAAGTTAGACACCAATATATTACAGTTAGAAAAAGCCAGCATGATAGAACCTTTCACAAGGGTGATATACAGTTAGGCCCAGAAATATTTGGACAGTGACACAATCTTCATGATTTGGGCTCTGCATGCCACCACATTGGATTTGAAATGAAACAACTGAGATGCAATTGAAGTGTAGACTTTCATGTTTAATTCAAGGGGTTAAACAAAAATATCCTATAAAACGTTTAGGAATTGCAACCATTTTTCTACAAAGCCTCCTCATTTCAGGGGTTCAAAAGTAATTGGACAAATTAACTTCACCATAAATAAAATGTTCATTTTTAATACTTTGTTGAGAATCTTTTGCAGGCAATGACTGCCTGAAGTCTGAAACCCATGGACATCACCAAAAGCTGGGTTTCCTCCTTTGTGGTGCTTTGCCAGGCCTTTACTGCGGCTGTCTTCAGTTGTTGCTTGTTTGTGGGTCTTTCTGCCTTAAGTTTTGTCTTAAGCAAGTGAAATGCATGCTCGATCAGGTTAAGATCTGGTGATTGACTCAGCCATTGCAGAATATTCAACTTCTTTGCCTTAAAAAAACTTCTGGGTTGCTTTCGCAGTATGTTTTGGGTCATTGTCCATCTGTACTGTGACGCGCTGTCCAATCAACCTTGCTGCATTTGGTTGAATCTGAGAAGAAAGTATATCCCTGTACACTTCAGAATTCATCCGGCTGCTTCTGTCTTCTGTCACATCATCAATAAACACTAGTGACCCAGTGCCATTGGAAGCCATGCATGCCCATGCCATCACACTGCCTCCACCATGTTTTACAGAGGATGTGGTGTGCTTTGGATCATGAGCCGTTCCAAGCCTTCTCCATACTTTATTCTTCCCATCTTTCTGGTACAGGTTAATCTTAGTTTCATCTGTCCAAAGAATGCTGTTCCAGAACTGGGCTGGCTTCTTTAGATGTTTTTTGGCAAAGTCTTATGTGGCCTTTACTATTTTTGAGTCTGATTAATGATTTGCACCTTGTGGTGAACACTCTGTATTTGCTCTCATTAAGTCTTCTCTTTATGGTAAACTTAGGTACTGATAAACCTACCTCCTGTAGAGTGTTCTTCACTTGGGTGGATGTTGTGAAGGGGTTTTTCTTCACCATGGAAAGGATTCTGCGATCATCCACCACTGTTGTCTTCCGTGGACGTCCAGGCCTTTTTGAGTCCCCGAGCTCACCAGTGCGCTCTTTTTTCCCCAGAATGTACCAAACTGTTGATTTTTCCACTTCTAACATTTCCGCTATCTCTGTGATGGATTTCTTTTTTTTTTTTCAGCCTAATGATGGTCTGTTTCACTTCCATTGAGAGCTCCTTTGACCGCATGTTGTGGGTTCACAGCAACGGCTTCCAAATGCAAATGCCACACCTGGAATCAACTCCAGACATTTTACCTGCTTAATTGATGATGAATTAATGAGGGAATAACCCATGCAGCCCATGAAATAGCTTTTGAGATAATTGTCCAATTACTTTTGGTCCCTTGAAAAAGAGGCAGCTACATATTAAAGAGCTGTAATTCCTAAATCCTTCCTCCAATTAGGATGTGAATACCTTGAATTAAAGCTGAGAGTCTGCACTTTAAGCCCATATTGATTATATAACTGTATCTTGGATATGTTTTGGTAAACAGCTAAAATGCCAAAACTTGTGTCACTGTCCAAATATTTCTGGGCCTAACTGTAAGTGTTTTATAACTTTGACACTCCCCTTGTGTAATTTGTTTCATCTTGTGTATGAAGTTGTTTACTTTATCCTAAATGCAATAACAGTCAGAATCAGAAAGGGGTGATTACTTTTGTACACTTCTTATGTAGAACGGTCACTGTAATGTAAACTTCATGTAACGTAGTTCTAATGATTTGTGTTGAATCTTTCAGACTGTTATTCAGGATTTCCAAGCCTCCGCCCTGCAGGTTTCAGATTCACCATATGATGAACAGTATGTCAAACATCTTTTCCCTCCTTTCTGTCGACATCTTGTGACTCCTGTGTCTGGTTTCTATTTGATTGTGTGTGCATTATTTGTGAGGAAGCGTATATAATTCGTGGTTGTGTTCCCCTCGCAGGGTGGCTGCTCAGATGCCCACTGTTCACTATGAGCTTCCTAATGGCTACAATTGCGATTTTGGAGCTGAAAGACTTAAGATTCCTGAGGGGCTTTTTGATCCGTCTAATGCAAAGGTAATCTTCATTACCCTCTCAGCAAACTGCCCCTAGTAGTACAGATACCGACAGACTTAGTTTTTAATTAAAGTAATCCACTGGCGCACTCTACTCTGGTACAGACGCAGATGCCTGTTCATTTCAATTTGGTTTTATTAGTTAGATGTTTATAACCACACTACAACCAAAATCTTAGAGTTTTTATAATAGTTCAGCTGCTGTTTCATCTTCTGGGTTTGCCACAGCAGATCAATCTGATCAGCGTACATGATTTGGCACAGTATTACGCTAGATGCCCGTTCTGGTGCAGCCCTCCTTATTTTATCCAGGTTTGGGACTGGCACTGAGAGCACGCTGACAAGTGCACCTCGCAATAGCTAGGCTGTGTGGCCATTCTCACCTCAGACATATCATTTACAGAAACACTTTGACCCTGGTATGTAAACGGAGTGAAAATATAATAATACTGGCCCCATGGGCAGCGTCCTGTGACCACTGATGAAGGTCTAGAAGATGACCGACTCAAACAGCAGCAATAGATGAGCGATCGTCTCTGACTTTACGTCTACGAGGTGGACCGACTAGGTAGGAGTGTCTAATAGAGTGGACAGTGAGTGGACACGGTGTTTAAAAACTCCATCAGCGCTGCTGTGTCTGATCCACTACCGAAATAATACCTGCTCTGTGGTGGTCCTGTGGTGGGTCCTGACCATTGAAGAACAGGGTGAAAGCAGGGTAAAAAAAGCATGTAGAGAAACAGATGGACTACAGTCAGTAATTGTAGAACTACAAAGTGCTCCTATATGGTAAGTGGAGCTGATAAAATGGACAGTGAGTGTAGAAACAAGGAGGTGGTTTTAATGTTATGTAATGTTCAATCTCTTAGACCAGACTATGTGGTTTCTCTAATGTGGCCTGTTCACCTGTGTGTGTTTTAGGGCCTGTCAGGAAACACCATGCTGGGAGTGGGTCATGTGGTGACTACCAGTGTTGGCATGTGTGATGTTGATATCCGACCGGTAAGAGGACGCTAACTGGTTTTAAGATGGTCTGATTTTAAGATGGTCATGTACAAATAGCATCGTTAATAACATTTCCTCTTGTTTTTAGGGGCTTTATGGGAGTGTAATAGTTACTGGAGGAAACACTCTCATCCAAGGATTCACAGACAGACTGAACCGAGAACTGTCCCAGAAAACTCCGCCGGTTAGTGCTGCAGCATGAGTTGATAAAATATGCTGTCATTTTTATGTTGCACTCATTAGAAGTAGGTGTCCCTAAATTAATGGACATTAACACACACACACTTCACTTTTTGAAATGTCTAACTATTGTGTTGCAACTACCCCCCCTCTTTTGATTCCAATCTATTCCATTTATCTTCGATTTCCTTCTGTTGGAATCACGTTGCTAGCTGCGAGCACTGCCCCCTTCCACACTGGCTGAGAAGGGCCAAATCCATTATGCGCACCCTTCGGCATGCGTGTCGGCGTCTAGTCGCATCTTTTCACTTGCCCACAAAGGAGTCTCGAACGAAGCCGCATCACGTTCCGAGAGACATGCTGCGCTCTCTGCCTCGTCGTCCTTCAGCAACGAATTTTCAGACTTTTCCTTCCCATACAGACACAGCCGGTCATTCCTCTGTTTACAGTGGGGCCAAAAAGTATTTAGTCAGCCACTGATTGTGCAGGTTCTCCTACTTAGAAAGATGAGAGAGGTCTGTCATTTTCATCATAGGTACACTTTGTAATGGCACCTGTTTGACCTCGTTATCTGTATAAAAGACACCTGTCCACAGCCTCAAACAGTCAGACTCCAAACTCAACCATGGCCAAGACCAAAGAGCTGTTGAAGGACACCAGGAAGAAAACTGTAGACCTGCACCAGGCTGGGAAGAGTGAATCTACAATAGGCAAGCAGGTTGGTGTGAATAAATCAACTGTGGGAGCAATTGTAAGAAAATGGAAGACATACAAGACCGTTGACCTCACTTGGGGTCAAGATCTCATCCCGTGGGGTCAAAATGATCATGAGAACGGTGAGCAAAAATCCCAGAACTACACGGAGGGACCTGATGAATGACCTGCAGAGAGCTGGGACCAAAGTAACAAAGGCTACCATCAGTAACACACTACGCCGAGAGGGACTCAAATCCTGCAGTGCCAGGCGTGTCCCCCTGCTTAAGCCAGTACATGTCCAGGCCCGTCTGAAGTTTGCCAGAGAGCATATGGATGATCCAGAAGAGGATTGGGAGAATATCATGTGGTCAGATGAAACCAAAATGGAACTTTTTGGTAAAAACTCAACTCGTCGTGTTTGGAGGAAGAAGAAGAACCCAAGAACACCATACCTACTGTGAAGCATGGGGGTGGAAACATCATGCTTTGGGGCTGTTTTTCTGCAAAGGGGACAGGACGACTGATCCGTGTTAAGGGAAGAATGAACGGGGCCATGTATCGTGAGATTTTAAGCCAAAACCTCCTTCCATCAGTGAGAGCATTGAAGATGGAACGTGGCTGGGTCTTCCAGCATGACAATGATCCCAAACACACCGCTCGGGCAACGGAGGAGTGGCTCCGTAAAAAGCATTTCAAGGTCCTGGAGTGGCCTAGCCAGTCTCCAGACCTCAACCCCATAGAAAATTTGTGGAGTCCGTGTTGCCCAGCAACAGCCCCAAAACATCACTGCTCTAGAGGAGATCTGCATGGAGGAATGGGCCAAAATAGCAGCTACAGTGTGTGCAAACCTGGTGAAGACTTACAGGAAACGTTTCACCTCTGTCATTGCCAACAAAGGTTATGTTACAAAGTATTGAGATGAACTTTTGTTATTGACCAAATACTTATTTTCCACCATAATTTACAAATAAATTCTTTAAAAATCCTACAATGTGATTTCCTGGATTTTTTTTTCTCATTTTGTCTCTCATAGTTGAAGTGTAGCTATGATGAAAATTACAGACCTCTCTCATCTTTCTAAGTAGGAGAACCTGCACAATCAGTGGCTGACTAAATACTTTTTGGCCCCACTGTATATAAACATAAACGGAACATAAACACCTTCCAATAAATGCTAAACCCCAGATCACAGCTTAAAAAACAAGTTGCAACAATAAGCTGCATGAAATATACCCACTATTGTCAAAAGGGGCAGCATCAGCCACGACAGAATAACAACACCTCTGTACGTCCTGAGCCTATACAACCTGTGAGATTGTCATTCTGTCATTCTCCCCGGCCATTAAACACCTACAATCTGAATTCTTCAAATACACGCCTGCTTGATGTCTACACCAAAACAATGAAAGAAACCTTTAAACAGGAAAATCTTCAGTCCTCAGGTTTTTGGCGAGTGCAGGCCTGAACGGACAGTTGTAGCCTAGCGGGTAAGGTACTGGAGTAGTAATTGAAAGGCTGCCAGGTTACCACTGTTGGGCCCTTGAGCAAGGCCCTTAACCCTCAATTGCTTAGACAGCAAAAAAATTTTATATACATAAACGACCATAAAAAACAACCCCAAAAAACTCTGATCCAAGTATAAAGCTTAAAGAATAATAATCATCTATATAACTATCATGTATATAACCCACATGTAACCATGGCATTAACTCTACAAAGTACACGATATTGCCAAAAGTATTTGCTCACTCATCCAAATCATTGAATTCAGGTGTTCCAATCACTTCCATGGCCACAGGTGTATAAAACCGAGCACCTCGGCATGCAGACTGCTTCTACACACATCAGTAAAGGAACGGGTCGCTCTCAGGAGCTCAGTGAATTCCAGCGTGGTACCGTGCATAGTGTGCAGAGGTCACCAACTTTCTGCAGAGTCGATCACTACAGACCTCCAAACTTCACGTGGCCTTCAGATGAGCTCAAGAACAGTGTGTAGAGCTTCATGGAACGGGTTTCCATGGCGAATACTTTTGGCAATATAGTGTATGTCTAGTTACTATTGCAATCCACTGTGTGAATGTACACTTCATGATATAAATGAACCTAATGCTTACAGCATCTTTTTTTATTGAACCTTTTGTTACAGAGCATGAGGTTAAAGTTAATAGCCAACAATACGACTCTGGAGCGCAGGTTCAGCGCCTGGATCGGAGGTTCAATCCTGGCATCGCTGGTGAGTACTGTACCTACACCTCGACTGCCCTTTTATGCACAGGGCTCTGCCATGAACGTATCATTTCCTTTATATGATTGAATGCACGTGTTAGCAAACGTTGTGCCTGATACATATGAATACAAAAATATATATAATTCTTTACCTTCTTTTTTAGGGGACATTTCAGCAAATGTGGATTTCCAAACAGGAGTACGAGGAAGGAGGGAAGCAGTGTGTCGAGAGGAAGTGTCCATGATCACCGCCCCCAGTCTTTTTTTGCCTTTTGATCATTTACAGTAAACCAGTTTTTGGTAGTAAAAGCTTTCTTAGTGGACTCAGGAACCTACAGGACACTCGTACCTTCACTGTTCAAACCGTTAGCCCCGTTTTCTTATCAAACCTGTTTATTTTATAACTGTAAGAACTGCCATGGTAACTCTTTTCTATACCCGGTGTTTTCATGCCACGCCTGACAGACGTTTGTATTCAGTATTTTACCTAATAATCGCCATTTAGTATAAAGACAGACTGTGATCCTTCAAGACCAAGACATTTAGAGGAAAAGTTTAGGAGCACCGTGGTTCTTGTGAGCGATTTGATTGGCTGTGTGAAAATAAAGATTTTTTTTTTATGATTCTTTAGTGATTTTATAACTACAATTACTATTATGAACTATGAAAGAACGTTGCACCTTCTACATTCTGTAAAAGCACACACTTATAATTCTTATCAGTAGTCTGTCTGCGCTGTGTTTCGGTAGATATACTGTATATATACAGGGGTTGGACAAAATAACTGAAACACCTGTCATTTTAGTGTGGGAGGTTTCATGGCTAAATTGGACCAGTCTGGTGGCCAATCTTCATTAATTGCACATTGCACCAGTAAGAGCAGAGTGTGAAGGTTCAATTAGCAGGGTAAGAGCACAGTTTTGCTCAAAATATTGCAATGCACACAACATTATGGGTGACATACCAGAGTTCAAAAGAGGACAAATTATTGGTGCACGTCTTGCTGGCGCATCTGTGACCAAGACAGCAAGTCTTTGTGATGTATCAAGAGCCACGGTATCCAGGGTAATGTCAGCATACCACCAAGAAGGACAAACCACATCCGACAGGATTAACTGTGGACGCAAGAGGAAGCTGTCTGAAAGGGATGTTCGGGTGCTAACACGGATTGTATCCAAAAAACATAAAACCACGGCTGCCCAAATCACGGCAGAATTAAATGTGCACCTCGACTCTCCTGTTTCCACCAGAACTGTCCGTCGGGAGCTCCACAGGGTCAATATACACGGCCGGGCTGCTATAGCCAAACCTTTGGTCACTCGTGCCAATGCCAAACGTCGGTTTCAATGGTGCAAGGAGCGCAAATCTTGGGCTGTGGACAATGTGAAACATGTATTGTTCTCTGATGAGTCCACCTTTACTGTTTTCCCCACATCCGGGAGAGTTACGGTGTGGAGAAGCCCCAAAGAAGCGTACCACCCAGACTGTTGCATGCCCAGAGTGAAGCATGGGGGTGGATCAGTGATGGTTTGGGCTGCCATATCATGGCATTCCCTCGGCCCAATACTTGTGCTAGATGGGCGCGTCACTGCCAAGGACTACCGAACCATTCTGGAGGACCATGTGCATCCAATGGCGGTGCCGTGTATCAGGATGACAATGCACCAATACACACAGCAAGACTGGTGAAAGATTGGTTTGATGAACATGAAAGTGAAGTTGAACATCTCCCATGGCCTGCACAGTCACCAGATCTAAATATTATTGAGCCACTTTGGGGTGTTTTGGAGAAGCGAGTCAGGAAACGTTTTCCTCCACCAGCATCACGTAGTGACCTGGCCACTATCCTGCAAGAAGAATGGCTTAAAATCCCTCTGACCACTGTGCAGGACTTGTATATGTCATTTCCAAGACGAATTGACGCTGTATTGGCCGCAAAAGGAGGCCCTACACCATACTAATAAATTATTGTGGTCTAAAACCAGGTGTTTCAGTTATTTTGTCCAACCCCTGTATTTTTCTAGACTTAACATACACCAATAGTTAGGGCCCTACTAAATTAACTTAATTTCACCGACCTAGTTTTAATATAATCACACATTTCACGGCAGTCAATAAATTACACTCATAAACTGAATATAGATAGAATAAATAGAAGCTAAAATACACAGCACAGTTACCTTAATAGTTGAATGTAAACCTAGAACATCATTTAGCGACAGTTTCAAATACGAAAATACTCATCCGTGTACTGACCCCCACCCTGCATCCACAGAACTGGTTGGGAGTTTTCCCCGAGTCGTGTTTTTAGCTGCTTAACACTTCGACATCTTGGACATTTGGACTAAGCGGTTGCTAACTGAATTGCTGTAGGATTGCTAGGATGCCTCATAGTGCAAATAAACATAGTGCAGTAAACATGACGCACTTAGAATGCTGCTTGAATATAAAATGTTACATCGCTAAACACAAACCTTAAAGTTTGTTTCATGGTTTGTGGCACGATTTTTACAGCCGTGAATTAGGTAGGGCCTTACTAATAAGCCATAACATTAAAGCCACCTGCCTGAAATACTGACGGAATAGCTCTGAGCCACCAAGACATGGACTCCATCTGGTTCCAGGGCATTACCACTTCTTTCATTCTCTTCTGTACATTGCAATTTGAACCATTCTCTTCTGTGAGTAAACAATGCACAGAGCTGTCCACATATTTTGTAAAAAACATGATTTATTAAACCAGAAGGCCTTCCATTGCTCGAAAATTACCATGAACATGTGTGATGTGAAGATGTGTGTCACATCACCTCATCAACAGTGTTTTCATGATCTGCAATTTCAGCCACAGTAGCCCTTCTGTTGGTCCACACCAAACATCATAGACCTTGTGTTCTTGGCCAGTCAACAACCTGTCCATGGTTTGTGGTATGTCCCTCCTCAGACCACTGTCACTTGGTACTTACGAAGCTACTTCAACCCATGACTGGTCATAATAATTTAGCTGTTGTGGCCTAGTGGTTTAAGGTACCGGACTAGTAATCTAAATGTTGCCGGGTTAAGTCCCACTGCTGCCACATTGCCACTGTTGGGCCCTTAAGCAGGGCCCTTAACCCTCAATTGCTTGGACTGTATACCGTCACAGTACTGTAAGTCACTTTGGATAAAAGCATCCACTGAATGTCATAAATGTACATGGTTTTATTTTAGGCAGTTGTAGCCTAGTGGTTAAAGTACTGGACTAGTAAGCATAAGGTCGCTGGTTCAAACCCCACCACTGTAAGGTTGCAACTGTTGGGCCCTTGAGCAAGGCCCTTAGCCCTTAATTGCGTCTGCTAAATGCTGAAAATGTAATTATACTAAAGTCAATCGGTTCTTTATACTGAACACGTGAACTACTAATAACTACCATCAACCCAACATTCAGCCCCTGACCATAACATGCACAACTGTTACAAAACAGGCACTGACTTGCACATTTTATGGTGGTCTCAATCATGTTTATGCAGATGCCCAGCCCAGCAGGAGTCCACATGGTGGGCTAGCGTAACAGGCCGCTGTCTTTTTGGGAACTTGTTATTGAAACCTACTCAGGTATACTAGCAGTGGTACTGACCTTCATCCACAAAAAACAGTGTCTGGTTTGTATGATAAGAGTAAGTACAACAAGTAAGAAATGTCTTGTTCAGGTTTATTTTACTTTCATTCAAAAGCAGTTTGAAAAACATACATTTCACCATCCATATCCATATTTTCCATTGAAGTAGCAACTTCAATCTAAACAAAATGGATCTTTATATATTGAAGAAATGGTTTAGTATAGAACAGGGTTTCCAATTCCAGTCTTGAAGGCCCACTGCCATGCAGAGTTTCACCCTGTTCCTGCTCTCAACACACCCGATTTGGCTCATCTGTTAATTCTCAAGCTCTCCATGAAATAAATCGGGTGAGATTGATGCATGTAAAGGCTGAGACTGCAGGACAGTGGACCTTCAGGCCTGAAGTTAAGAAACCCTGGTGTACGGTAGAACATCAGCCAGCTTATGCTTGTGCGGTCTTTTTGTCGAAAACGTCAGCCAGCTTCTTCTGGTTTTGTTTCTCTCGCTTTTCGTTTCTCGTCTTGCTCCGCAGGTGCTTTTCAAGACTGAGTCTGAAATTTAGACGGCACGTATCAGGATGTAGTGCAGTCTAATCAAAACAGTGGTACCTAAGGTGGTGCACTAGATCAAACATTAATTTGCATGTAATCTCCGGCACACGTCTAGTCTGTGGCCGCCTCTTATCAGCGCCCAGTGTTGGGCACAGAGCTATACACCGATTAGGCATAACATTATGACCACCTCCTTGTTTCTACACTCACTGGTAGTCACTGACTAGTCCATCTGATTCTCTGCATGCTTTGTTAGCCCCCGTTCACCCTGTTTTTTAATGGTCAGGACCCCCACAGGACCACCACAGAGCAGGTATTATTTAGGTGGTGGATGATTCTCAGCACTGCAGTGACACTGACATGGTGGTGGTGTGTTAGTGTGTGTTGTGCTGGTATGAGAGGATCAGACACAGCAGCGCTGCTGGAGTTTTTAAATACCTCACTGTCACTGCTGGACTGAGAATAGTCCACCAACCAAATATATCCAGCCAACAGCTCCCCGTGAGCAGCGTCCTGTGACCACTGATGAAGGTCTGGAAGATGACCGACTCGAACAGCAGCAATAGATGAGCGATCATCTCTAACTTTACATCTACAAGGTGGACCAGCTAGGTAGGAGCGTCTAACAGAGTGGACAGTGAGTGGACCCGGTGTTTTTTAATCCACTTATACCAGCACAACACACACTAACTCAGTGTCACTGCAGTGCTGAATGAGAATGATCCACCACCTAAATAATACCTGCTCTGTGGGGGTCCTGACCATTGAAGAACAGGGTGAAAGGGGGCTAACAAAGCATGTAGAAAAACAGATGGGCTACAGTCAGTAATTGTAGAACTACAAAGTACTTCTATATGGTAACGTTATGGCTGATCGGTGTATAGTGTATGAAGAGCCACGCTAAGCTCCATGTGACAAACACCCACTACTTGTGCAGCCAGAGGAAGAGACCCCATATGACCTTCCCTCCCTCAAACACGGCCAACTGTGTTTATGCAGATGCCCGGCCAGGTCGCTGGCCCTGCTGTGGTGTGTTGGCTGGTCATGCAACATCTGATTACATAAACGGCACAGCCAGTGCTAGCAAGCACCAAAAGATGATTAAAGGTAAGTTTGGGATTTACTTATACTGGGAAATACACCCAGTTTGCTGCAATAGTACGTGCTCACTGCACACAAAAGCTTACACATAGTGAGAGTGTGTGGCTCATACACACTATTTCAGGAAGGCTGTGACCAGGATCACACTTATTTTAAGACCCACAGCTTTACTGTAAACTATTTCAGCTTACCTTGTGTACGGGGCAACAAATGGTGGCGTGTAGAAACGTTTCCTCTTGTAGATCTTGTTCATGAACCAGGGGACAGGATGCTCTCTGAAACGGTACCTGCAACAGAACCATGTTTTAGAACTTTAGAACTAGTTCAATTTTCATCATCGTCATCATTTGTCCCAAAGAGTCCCAGGCATCTCTCTCCCCTGCCTCTTCTACCAGCTCCTCTGGTGGGATCCCCAGGCTTTCCCATGCCAGCTGGGAGATGTAATCCCTCCAGCGGGTCCTGGGTCGACCCCGGGGCCTCCTCCCAGTTGGCAGTGCCTGGTATACCTCCAAAGGGAGGCGTCCAGGAGGCATCCTTATCAGATGCCTGAACCACCTCAACTGGCTCCTCTCCACACGAAGGAGCAGCGGTTCTACACAGAGCTCCTCCTGTATGACGTAGTTCAAATTTGTCTATGTCTATTTTGAGATCAGATCAGTAATTGGTTCTAGGTGATGTTCTACTTTCTTTCACTGTAGGGACAAAGATAGAAGAAACCTTAAGGTTTAATATATTACAAACAAAACCCGACAGTGAAAGGGCACCATTACACAAAACGGTGACACGTTTCAGTTCATTTTCATCATCTACTTTATTCCGATCAAGTTTACGGTGGGTCTGTGTGGGTCTAAACCGCACCCACCCCCACCCCATCTCTTAAACATAGCTAATTATTTATGTACAGACGCCTATCAAGCACTGCTGAGATTTGAACACAGCATCACTGCTAATTACAAAAACTGGACACGTCTTTGGTCTGTGGGAGGAAACCCAAGCAGTCAAGTCTCCACACATAAAGAACCCAAACTGCTTCATCTAAAATCGAACCTGTCCATATTTATAAAGACTCCTTATATTATCCATAACAGGTACTGGTTGAATCAATGAGTAGTAAGAACAATGAGAAGCTGGTACATTGAAGTAAACTGATAGCAATTTTGAGCAAGGGCAATTTATAAGAGCAGCACTATGTTATAACAATGCATATTGGAATACATTCAGTTACACCGATCAGGCATAACATTATGACCACCTTCCTAATGTTGTGTTGGTCCCACTATTGCTGCCAAAACAACCCTGACCCATCGAGGCATGGACTCCACTATATGCATGAAGGTGTGCTGTGGTATCTGGCACCAAGATGTTAGCAGCAGATCTTTTAACTCCTGTAAGTTGTGAGGTGGAGCCTCCATGGATCGGACTTGTTTGTCCAGCACATCCCACAGATGCTAGATTGGATTGAGATCTGGGGAATTTCCTTGTAACCACTTTTGATAGATCCTGACCACTGCAGACCAGGACACATTCCACAAGAGCTGCAGTTTTGGAGATGCTCTAGCCATCACAATCTGGCCCTCATCAAACTCAGATCCTCACGCTAGCCCATTTTTCCTGCTTCTAACATCAACTTTGAGGATAAAATGTTCACTTACTGCCTCTCATTTATAGTGACAATAAAGTTCTACTACTAATAGATAATCAGTGTTATTCACTTCAGCTGTCAGTGGTCCTAATGTTATGCCTTGTCAGTGTATGCTATTTACTGAATCTGAACACAGACCAACAACTAGTATATGGACCCAGGATTGATTCTCCACAGAGCTAGACATTAATATAATGACCAATAAAAAGCATTTGGTTGTTTTTCTTAGTAACTGCTGTAACAACCTCTATTTAAAAAAAACTACAGATTTTGTCCAATCACATTATTTAATTCACTTAATGTTCAACTCAGTGAATCAAAGCAACTGCACGCTTGAGGGAAAAAATCGGCTCACCAGAATGTCTTCCCAAAAACATTTCTCCTCCATTCTCCAGGTCGACCCTTTTCTTGTCCTGTCTGTAGTAAGCGCAGAGCATCTTCTCTCTCCTTTACAACAATGTCAAGCCTCCGCATAGATCGATCCACCTATTATACACAACACATTCATGTAAAATCTCAGATTCAGAACTCAGTCAGAGCTTTTAGCACAATTTGATGCCATTTTAAATCAACTGCATTGGTCAGAGCTTTATATTAAATGATGGTCACCTTTTTCATGCGTTCTGGACTGGACATGGAAAGACTCTGTCGTTTTGCTTCTTGTTCAACAGTAAGCAACATGTTCTTTTCCTTTAGAAGAACATACCTGACAAAATGCAAAACAGCCTAAAATACAGCACTACAGCACAGTAAATGTTATAAACATTTAGAATAGAATTTTAATCTTGATATTATAAAATTCTCTATCCTAGAGCTTGTCTTTAAGTGTGTAAATAATCTTGCACCAAAAATATCGTGCCAGTTCATTACAAAGTAGGAAAACAGTGGCGTGACAACTAGGGGAGAAGTAAGTGGCAACTGTAGAATGCCGATGTATAGGACGACTTTTGGTCAGTCATCTTTTACTGTTAAAAATGTACGATTATGGAATTTATTACCTTCAGAAATCAAAACACAAAACGAATTAAACGTTTTTAATATAAATGTAAAGCAAAGGTTTAAACAGAAACAAACATGTGAACGCTCTGTAAGTATTAGTTGATATACAGATATGAAGATGGACTCATCACAAATTTAATCACTCAGATGAGTATGTAGTTTTATGTATTTACTTTGTTTTCTATGGGGCTGCATATTCGCTTATGCTAGAAGCCTTATATACAATACATCTGGTGCATTTCATGTAACAATGTTTATTTTATTGTCCCTGTTAAATAAACTATTAAAGTAAATAGAAAGCCCTAATATTATATCTGTATGTGCTCATATACGTGTCTGTAAGTCTGTAATTGCATACCAAAGTTTGTGTATGTCTTCATTACTCTTGGCTCGGAGCTGTTTAGCCGTCCATGGAGCACCTAAAGAGGGTCAAGGAAATCAGACACCATAGTGTAAGTTAAAACAGTTCATGATCAGTTGTCATACAGCAACTAAAATCTATTTGTGTTTGCGAGTGGTCTGAATTTGCCAAGTTTCCATCTATACATCAACAGTCCGGATTTACTACCGAATTATATTTTCATTTCCTCCCAATGACACAGTCATGGACAATTTTGTATCTCCAATTCACCTCATTTTTACATCTTTGTACTGTGGGAGGAAACCCAGACAGACACGGGGAGAACATGCAAACTGCACAAAGAAAGGAATGGGACCGCCCCACCTGGGGATTGAACCCAGGACCTAAAGTCATTTTCATTTTGGTAGTAGTTGTCTCTTTAACGATCAGAATCAGAATCACTTTATTTCGCCAGATATGTTGCACATACAAGGAATTTGTTGTGGTGATACACATAACTATACACAATTAAGCACACATATATGACAAGATCAATGCCATACTTGCAGCATCATCACAATAATGACGCGTCATTGTAATAGTAATGTTTTATCATTCTGATCAGGTGAAAATATTGCATATTGTATCTTACATTTTTATATTTCACAATTCATTTCTGTATATTTTGTTTCCCCTCTTTTGCTGTAACAACGCAAATTCCCCCTTGTGAGATGCTTATCAGTCTCATCAATCTGAAAAACTTAATTCAACAATCACCTGATGAACAATTTACACACAAACCCAGTAATGATTAAATGTGAGCTTTAAATTACAATTTCCAACCACATTTACTGACATTTTGACCAGCTTAGAGAAAATGTCACTTTAATCACTATTAAGCAAAGGTTAACATTTAGTCACATTTATCGTTTCCTTATCGTGTGCTCATATAAAATCAAGCTCAACTGGCTTGTTTAGAAAGGTTTTATGTTCTAATCCCCACCTGATTTAACTGTTGATTCTCCCCAGTTTTCAGGAAGGTCAAAAAATTCCTCCAAACCCAGTCTAGTGCAGGATGTGTGCAGAAAACGACCCTGTATGGAACAGTTGAACCCAGGACCTCCATCCTTCTGCCTAAAATAAAATCAGCTTATTATCAAGCATTGCTGAGTACAGACTCATTATTCTCCCTTATTTAGATTTAAATAAAACACTTTATTATTGTTGATTCTACATTTGCACTAATGTGACTGTTCTCTTTCATGCTAGTGAAGGTTAATAAACCCTAGCTTGTAGTTAATAAGACAGAATTAGTTTACCTCTGTAAGCAGGACTGATAGTTGTTTAATATTTGTGATGAACCGAGAGGTTTGTTTGCAGGAGAGATTTTAATAACACGCTGAAATTGTCTACAAACTGCAGAGAGACGGCATGCACTGGCCGCCGCCATGTTTAACAGCAATGTCAACCTTCATGTGGGTGGGTTGCCAGATACCTGCTACAGAATCCTCATAACATTTGGATGTCCATTTTATCAGCTCCACTTACCATATAGAAGCACTTTGTAGTTCTACAATTACTGACTGTAGTCCATCTGTTTCTCTGCATGCTTTGTTAGCCCCCTTTCATGCTGTTCTTTAATAATCAGGACCCCCACCGGACCACTACAGAGCAGGTATTATTTAGGTGGTGGATCATTCTCAGCAGACACAGCAGCGCTGCTGGAGTTTTTAAACTCCTCACTGTCACTGCTGGACTGAGAATAGTCCACCAACCAAAAATATATCCAGCCAACAGTGCCCCGTAGGCAGCGTCCTGTGACCATTGATGAAGGTCTGGAAGATGACCGACTCAAACAGCAGCAATAGATGAGCGATCGTCTCTGACTTTACATCTACATGGTGGACAAACTAGGTAGGAGTGTCTAATAGAGTGGACAGTGAGTGGACATGGTATATAAATCTTTATAGACCGTTTCAATGAGGGTAAACAATAACAACGCTACTGCGCATGTCTGTTCCTTTCGCCTTTCCGGTAGCGCCATTTTTAAACATCCATCCAGCTGTCAACATGACGAGCTCGTACTTTGCGAGTCTCCCGAACGCGAAACAAACGCGATATAAGCAGAAATGAATGATAGATCATCAAGTATCTTTACCAGCCCCTTTTGAGGAGAATTTAAGAAGTCAGTATTTTTCCGCTGACCTAAAACGTTTGCCCGAGGTAACAGACCCAGACGTGTATCACTACCCTGTTGAAACGGAGTGTGTTTACACCAGAGAGGCAGTGAAAGCACACCGCAGTTTGGACGCATACAATTAATTATTAAAATCATTATTGTGTCATCTCCCCTTTTGTGTCTGTTGAGCTAAGAGCCATTATAATATGATAAAAATATGACAAACCACAGTGAATTACTTCTCATCTGAATTAGAACATATTAGCTAATGCTAAAACTATTTTTTATAGCCTAACTGGAAATACATGAAATATTTTACAGTAAGTAAGTAAGTAAGTAAGTAAGTAAATTTTATTTATAAAGCACTCTTAAAACAACTTACGTTGACCAAAGTGCTGTACATCGAATAAGCATACATAACACAACATTATATTAAAAAAGTAAGAACCAAATAAAAATACAGAGTAAGAGACAAAATAAAACAGATACAAATAGACTAAACAATTAAAATTAACACAACTCCTCACTGTTCAAATGCCAGCTTATAAAGGTATGTTTTTAGGAGTGATTTAAAAACAGCGGCCGAAGGTGCTTGTCGAATAGTAGGAGGTCGAGTGTTCCATAGCCTCGGAGCATAAACTGCAAATGCACGATCACCTTTTAGCTTCAAACGAGCCCTAGGAACAGTCAACAAATTCTGAGTGGCTGATCTTAAAGATCGCTGTGTGGTTGCGGGAGAAAGCATACCACTGAGATAAGCCGGGGCTTGACCATTAAGCGCTTTAAAAACAAATAAAAGCACTTTAAACTGAATCCTGTGCTGAACAGGCAGCCAATGTAGTGAGGCAAGGACTGGTGTAATATGGTTTCTTTTCTTGGTATTAGTCAGTAACCTTGCTGCTGCATTCTGGACCACCTGCAAGCGCCGCAACAGAGACTGATTAATCCCAATATACAGAGAATTACAGTAGTCAATTCTTGCAGAAATGAATGCATGAATAACTTTTTCCAGGTCAGAATAGCAGAGAAAAGGCTTCATCTTCGCAATATTTCTGAGCTGGAAGAAGCTATTGTAAGCACAATGTATTCATAAATAGAATGTTTACTTTTTGTATTACAAAAGTAGAACCACGTTTCTTTACAGGTCTGCGTGTGATTTAATAATTAAGCTAAGCTAATTATTACAGCTAATTAAGCTGTTAAAATAATTCCATATAGTGACATTTCCCCAAAATATAGTCCTATATAGTTATGGCTTTTACATCGTATTCTAAGGAAAATGTAAACTTTTTAAGGTTTATGTCTATTCTGTTCTATTAATACAAATATTAAGCGCCTGCGTATTTAATACACTTAAGCTAAACGTCAGGGACAAGACACCATGAGAACAGCGTTCAACTGAGTACATTTGTTTACAATATTTTATTATGAAATAATATATATTACATTAATTATAAGAGTTGATGGTGGGTATCCAGCCGTCTCTATTTACAGCAGCAATCCAAGCGTTTCACTGTGCGTTCTTTTGAAAATCTGTTCACTTTAATTTCTGAAAGCAAGTTTGTACCCGGCCTGAGGGAACATCCGCCAACCGAACAACTTTAATTTAGACATACTGTCAATAAATCACAACTGAACTAGCGCAAAAGAATTGAAGCAGTTGTGTTCAATCACTATTGTTCTGAGCGCTGTTTACCACCAAGCGGAAGCGTCTTAGGAACATCTACGTCACTTCCTGGACTCATGAATATTCATTTGAAACGGTCTATATGCAGATGATGGGGAATTGTGGGTAAGAGGCCGTAATATAAGAGTCAAATCTTAAGCAACCAGACACATTGCAAGCCCAGGCTTTGCGAATATGTAGTGGATCATTGAAAACATCCCCATTAGCAGCAATGCAGGTGGAAATGGGAGAAATGCCACTAAGAATAAAAAAGAATTAAGCTAATGATGACATACTGGGTTAATCTTCAGGGACAATGGGATACACATCCTGCCATGAAATAACAAGAAATTGCTGGGAATACAGTAAGACAAATGATAAAAGCTTTGGATGGATTGGCAATGCAAAGGCAAGAGGCATGGGATTACATAAATTGCAGTACAGTCCCACCGTGTCAATATCCCCCATTCCTCCTTGGTTATTCCCCTTGCCAAAGGTAGATCTTAATATTCAGAAAGAATACAAGAGAACAAATTACAGAACTACTTAAATAAATATTTTTCAAACTCTGTACTTGTGTTTACAGATGGTTCTAAAGACCCCAAAACAGGACTTACAGGTGTGGCAGTGCATATACCAATAAGTAATTTATATATTAAGAAAAGGACATCAGACCATCGGGCAGTATACTCCATAGAATTATTGGTAATACTTTTAGCACTACAATGGATAGGAAAAAAGGAAATACATAATACAGTTATTCTTTCTGACAGTTTTTCAGCTCTGATAAGTATAAAGTATAGCAAATCCTCAGTCAGAACAGATATTGTTAACAAAATATTTTATATGTTACCCAATTTGAAAGTCAAAGGCATATCCACCAGCTTTCTGTGGGTTCCTGCACATGTAGGTGTGGAGGGAAATGAAGAAGTGGATATCCTAGCCAAGCAAACCCTTAGATTAAAGCAAATAAACCTACATGTTCCTTTAAGCAAAAATGAAGTTAAGGCCATAATTAGGACAGGTACACATGCAATATGGCAGGAGCACTGGGATTTTGTTGAAACTGGAAGACATCTGTACAATATTCAAAGACATGTTGGAGCTGGGAGGATGGCAGGTTCTAGAAGGAGAGAAGAAAACATCATCACACGTCTAAGAATAGGTCACACAGGACTTAACTATATTTTATGGAAAATAGGCAAACACCCATCCGGAATATGTAGTTATTGTAAAGAACCCAAAACAGAAGAACATACTGTATACTCCTCAATTGTAAGCAATATAGTACCTATAGAACACAACTGTTTTAATCTGTACAGAGGGCAAAACACAATGATCTTTCATTGTCAGAACTCTTAGGGAAAGATTTAAAGATAATTTAAATTAGGAAATCATGAAATTGAGCACACTAAAGATTATACTTACCTCGGACTAAACAGGAAACTTTAACCCAGCAGTAAATGAACTGAGAGAAATTCTAATTCGAATCTGGCTCAAAATTTTTGAATCAATATATGAACCGATTGCTCTATATGGCAGTGAAGTTTGGGGTTTGCTTACACACCATCAATTCCACAATTGGGACAAACATCCATTAGAGACACTGCACACAGAGTTCTGTAAAAGCATCCTAAAGGTGCACAGACACACAACGAACAATGTGTGCAGGGCAGAATTAGGCCGATTTCCACTTATTATCAACATACAGAGAAGAGCAATCAATTTCTGGAACCATCTAAAAGAGAGCGACCCCCAGTCCTATCATTATAAAGCCCTGAAACACCAAGAGCTGAGCAAAGATACCAGTCTCCGCATCCAACTGGTCCTGAGTCACTGCACCGATACACCACTAACACAAACAGACACATTACTAAGACAGACTGATACACTACTAGCACACACTAACACAATAGAGACTCAGGAACAGGAGAAATCTGCAAACCCAATTAGAATAAACCAAATTACACAAAAACTCGGGAAACTGAAACTAAACTCAGAGTAAAATGCAGTTATTTCTTATTATTTGTTGTTATTTGGCCCTAAACAGACACCACAGTGCAGCTGATTATCTGAGCACAGTATCCGACCCTAAATTAAGAAACACCCTGACGAGGTACAGACTGAGCGCACACGACCTGGCCGTGGAGACGGGACGACACACCCGGTCCTGGCTGCCCCGGGAGGAGAGGCTGTGCCAGCACTGCGCTCTCAGTACAGTAGAGACGGAGCTGAACTTCCTCACCCGGTGTACCAAGTACCACCACGTCCGCTCCCAATTCTACCCCAAATTTCGTAACATCATTCCCAACTTCCCAACTCCCAACTCCCTCCCAGACCCCGACGAACTGCCCCACCTACAGAGAGAGCTGCACACTAGCAGCACTCTATACACACACACCTGTCACCAGGTGAGGGACAGTGGGTGACCATGTCTCTCTCTCTCACACACACACACACACACACACACAAAACTGATCGTTATTACCTCATTACTGTAAATATTATAATTTTTAATGCTATTATTTGTGCTGTTTTTATTAATATTTTGTTCTATTTTATAGAATAAAATAGAATAACTGTTGTAACTGTTTTGTATATATTTGTTCTTATTGTTATTTTTATTATTTCATTATTATTTTTATTATTTTATTATGTAACTGAGCTTTGGCAATACGAATGTCCTATTTTGTCATGCCAATAAAGCTTCTTTTGAGTTTCACAGAAACAGGTCTAGCGTAAAAAACAGAAACAATGTAGTATATATACAGTATATATTTAATTTATTTATTTTTGTCCTTCCTTCTGTATAATCTCCTGTTCCAAACCCAGAACAGTAAGTGGCGGTAATGCACCTTTAAGCTGGTAAACCAACCGCCAATACACACAAAGGAAGAAGAAGTTTGAGTCGCTGCTGGAGGAGTGAGGTGATTGTGGTGAGGTAAACACACCGAGTACAAGTACAGTCCGTTTACTTTTAGTCGTTTTAACAGAAGCTAAAGCTCTTTAAAAGGTTTCATGTTTAGTTTCCTTCCTTTATTCATCTTTATGTTTCCTCAGTGAGCTCGTATCACTGCTCAGAATGTAGAAAGTGCTTCAGTCATTCAAACAGTTCTTGGGTCTTTGTCCTCAGCTCTATTTAAGGACCAAACTCTAGACTCACTAAGTCACTTGGTAAGAAGGATCTTCTGCTCATTCTTCATTAGAAACGACCTGCTGGAGACACCAGCTCGACTGAAGTGGCTGCCAGGATTCTAACAGGAAGGTAAAGATTTTTTAAATAATTTGTTTCTTTTACATTTATGTTGCATTTGTTGTTTGTTTATTTTATTATGTTATTCAGTATTATTAGGTTAATAAATTTAAACACCAAAGATTTACACCTGTGAGCTAATTATTAGTCCTTTAATGAATTGGTGCGCTCGATGCAGAAAGTCAGATCTAAGGTTATTTATATCTGCAGATTTCATAAATATTTTATCCTGATGTTTTTTAAATTCAGCTTCTGACTTAAACGTGAAGTGAATTGAATGTTTTCCTATTAGGTGTTGAGTTGAATATTATGATAGTATTCCTGTAATAATGCTAATAGTAACACAAATGTATTTACTTTTTTCTTTGTCTTTGTGTTTCAGTTTCTACAGTCGTATCAAAGCATAAACATGAATAAATCTCATCACTGCTCAGAGTGTGGAAAGAATTTTATTAAGCAGAGTAATCTCAAACGACACCAGCGCATTCACACAGGAGAGAAGCCGTATAACTGCTCAGAGTGTGGAAAGAGTTTTGCTCAAAGTAGTACCCTTAAAACACACCAGCGTATTCACACAGGGAAGAAGCCATATCACTGTTTAGAATGTGGGAAGAGTTTTGCTTACAGTAGTGCCCTTAAAGTACACCAGCGCATTCACACAGGAGAGAAGCTGTTTTACTGCTCCGAGTGTGGGAGGAGGTTTGCTCACAGTTTTGCCCTTAAACTACACCAGCGTATTCACACAAGAGAGAAGCCGTATCACTGCTCAGAGTGTGGGAAGAGTTTTACTCAACAGAGTATCCTCCGACAACACCAGCGCATTCACACGGGTGAGAAGCCGTATGACTGTTCAGACTGTGGAAAGAGTTTTGCTCGACAGAGTATCCTCCAACAACACCAGCGCATTCACACAGGAGAGAAACCATATTACTGCTCAGACTGTGGGAAGATTTTTGCTCATGGTACTGCCTTTAAAATACACCAGCGTGTTCACACAGGAGAGAAGCCATATCACTGCTCAGACTGTGGGAAGTCTTTCGCTCGACAGAGTCATCTCCAACAACACCAGCGTAATCACCGAGGAGAGAAGCTGTATTACTGCTTAGAGTGTGGGAAGAGTTTTGCTCACAGTAGTGCCCTTAAAATACACCAGCGCATTCACACAGGTGAAAAGCCGTATCACTGCTCAGAGTGTGGGAAGACTTTTGCTCAGGAATGTAATCTCAAACGGCATCAGCGAATTCACACAGAAAAACTACACCACTGTTAAAAGTGTGGGAAGTATTCTATTGTGCATTTTGTTCTCCAACAACACCAGCGCATTCACACAGGAGAAAAGTTGTATGGCTGTTTGTTGTGTGAAAGAATCGTCTTTAAAGTACAACAGCACAGATATAAAAGACATCACTGCTCAGAGTGGTGAGCTTTGGTGTTAATAGTAATTAGAAAAAACACCAGCGTGTTCATGCAGGAGAGAGACCGCATCACTGCTCACTGTGTGAAAAGAACTTTAGTGAAATATCCTTTTAAGCACACCACACCGGTGCATTCACATAAGAAGACAAACCATATTGCTGCTTATATTGTGGATGAAGTTTTACTGGAAGCAGCAGTCCTAATAGACACCAGTACTGTCACACTGAAGATGAGCTTATTTTACATTTTTTGTGACTGAAGTCGTGTTGAAAAACGCCAACGCATTTAGATCTACTAATATAGACTAGAACTGATACACTTTAATTATTAAATGTATATCGTGGTATGAATATGATCATTAATCATCAACTGTAATGTTGTGTAATGTACCTACCTCAGATCTGAATCTGTTTTTGTTAGTTATTCGAGTTTAACCTAATAAACACTGAACAACTTTTACCTCCAAGAGGAGGAATTTTACTTTGGTCTTTATGTTGTTTGCATAAATTCTTTATATTATGAATGCAATATTTTTATAAATGAATAGCCTCTTTCAGGTTATGAAGCAGGTTAGATACTTTAACACTTGTAGATGATCTACACTACAGAAGAGAATTTTTAAGCAATAGAACACGAGAGGGAGTGTGTTATCGCGAATAACATCACGGCTGTGATTTGGTCGCAGGCACGAACCAAAGGTGAGTGCCGTAGATCATCACACACGACCTCGAGTGTTCTATTGCTTTTATACAACAGTTTTTACAAAATAAAGAAAGAAAATAAATCAAAGAAGCCCTGAATTTCATATTAAATATGCTTTAATATTGACAATACCTTCCACCAAAAAGTAGTTCCATAACAAATATAAAGTTTAACACTACAAAGCAGACATCCCAAGTTGCAAAAACTCATTTCAGGGAGGTAAGAACAAGAAGAAGAAGAAAGCAAGAACCTCCGAAGGGAAAAAAAGAAATAAAAAAACCTCTTGCACACACCAAAGGCTATGGATGAAAACAGAACTACTAGGAGCTGCTAACTGGCTTAACTAACTGTTCGTGTTACAAACACATTAATGTTCCCTAAATAGTGCACTAGATTGTGTATCAGATCATGGATATATGTTCCCTACATAGTGCACTAGATAGTGAATTAGACAATTGATTTATGTTCCCTACACAGTGCGCTAGATTGTGTATCAGATAACGGATTTAAAACGCGACCGGGAAA
Source organism: Trichomycterus rosablanca (assembly GCF_030014385.1). Classification (NCBI taxonomy): domain Eukaryota; kingdom Metazoa; phylum Chordata; class Actinopteri; order Siluriformes; family Trichomycteridae; genus Trichomycterus; species Trichomycterus rosablanca. Next base: position 3,004,182 of record NC_085993.1, on the reverse strand, counting down.
AAAAGTCTGTGTCGCCTGCGTGCGCGTTTGTGTGCATGAAGCTTGTCGTTAATGGCAACGCGTCAGTGGAGTAATACCATTGTGGTGTGAAAAGGCCGTGCTGTTATCACCAATATCAGCACGTTTAGAGCGCTTCTCAACCGATCAGATTGTAAGGTCGGAACTACCTGTTGTATAATAGTCTTTAGATGATTTTCCACTTAGCAGATAATGAACTGTCCTCCACCAGAATTTACATGAGAATGGAGGGCTGTGGACTGACCAGTGTTGCATTGTTCCATCATCATGGGTCTTTGTTCTTTGTGTTTATGTATAGACCAAATTAGTGGTAGCTAAACTCCTTTGTAAAAAAAAAAAACCTGTAGATTTACTTTTAATTATCCAATCCTCTACCACAAACCCAGTTCATATAAAGCTTGATACAGACTGCACTGACATGTTGAAATTACATTTAAACATGACAAAAGTATTAAAAAGAAATACTGTTGTGGTGGTTTTAATATTTAACATTAAATGTAGTTCAGGTGTTTCAGCCACAGCCATTTCCAACAAAAATTCTTCCTCTCTTATCATGAAGGTGCTCCTGTGCACAAAGCGAGGCCCAACAAGACCAATTGATGGTTCGGGAGACAAACGTTTCTATATTGATTTAATAATGTATTTGTTAAACTGTAAATGCCATCAGAGCCCTCTGTGTGATTGTCCATTTGTTTTACCTGAGGGTATTGATTTCACACATTTGTATTAATTTAGTAAGGTCATATTACACTGGACAACAATTTTTTGCAAAAGTTCTGTTTCCTTGAAATATTTTGGTAATTGTGACAGACCTATTGAAGCTGAACACAAATGTATGGTCTGATTGTATCACATATACATTTTGAGAAACATGATATTAAGTTTTATTGATTATAACACATTCAAATCTAACATGTCATTAGTTCAACTGAGCTCAAAATGTTTTGCTGCTGATTTTCGTTCCTACTCAACATCTGGTGCATCTCCAGCAATAGTCAGCCAGCACTGACAAATTCCAGCGTCCTTGGTAACATATTTCCATTGTGGCAATGTCTTGGTGAAAGCGTTTGCCATGTTCATCACTTACTGCACCAAGATGAGCAATGAAGAACTCCAAGTAGTAAAACGGAATGTGATAAGAAAATTTCGAGGTAATTTTTGTTATCAGCAGTTCAAAACACATAAGATACACCCAAAAGTGTTCAAGAAACATATTTCTGTTGACCACTGTATTTCTTGTATTTGTAAGATTGTTCATCATTTTTCCAGTTCTTATGTGGTACCTTATTCCACACCCAGTACAATGTTCATTTAGAGTAGATACTGAATTACTTTTATGCCTTTGTTGGTTACAATGTCTTTTTTTCCCCCTGTTTTGACTATTTCTTATAAATAAACATGGTGGTTCATTTGACATTTTGGGCTAGTTTTAGCTTCTGACGGGTGGATTTTAGACTTCTGAATTTTAGACTTCTGGTTGCGTTTTTTTTAGCTACTTAATACCAAAAATTGCTGCGTCTGCCTAAAAGCTCTTATTACACGCGGTACAAAAGGAAAATGAGGATCTATGCTTATATACATAGAAATGAGGTCTGCTAGTTTGAACATCTGAAGGGCGGGTTTTAGACAGACTTTGGACAAACTTTGGACGTTTTTGTGCTATACCTGGCAACCCTGAGGAAAGCTGAATTGATTGGCGTCTGTGATAACTGAGCGTAAGTACGGTCCGTTTACTTTTAATCATTAACTGCTTTAAATCTCATCAGTTTTAACAGGATTTTAATTATTTCTTTAGAACCTTTTAATTCCTTGTTTGTGTTTATGATTAAATGTAGATAACTTCTCTGCTAAGATAAATAGGTGTAGTTTGACTTCACCCATCATGCTTTGTGGCTCCATCTAGTTCATTTGCATATGTTCCATAGATAATGAGCTTGTACTTTATCTTTAATACTTAAGATTCACACAAAAAGGTGTTAATAGTTGGCTGATGACTGACCAATGGAGAGTTTTTCAATCATCTTGGGTCTTTGTCCTCAGCTCTATTTAAGGACCAAACTCTAGACTCACTAAGTCACTTGGTAAGAAGGATCTTCTGCTCATTCTTCATTAGAAACGACCTGCTGGAGACACCAGCTCGACTGAAGTGGCTGCCAGGATTCTAACAGGAAGGTAAAGATTTTTAAATAATTTGTTTCTTTTACATTTATGTTGCATTTGTTGTTAATATTATTAAACAAATATATTCAAACAATATATTCAATGTTAGAAAAAGCTTTATGCTCATAATTGTGGTGTTTTATAAAGTGTTTTTTACTCCCAGCACACCAAAGATTTACACTTGTGAGCTAATTATTAGTTCTTTTATGATGAATTGGATCAGGTGCCTAAAGTAAGACTGATGTTGAGAAAGTCAGATTTAATTATATCTTTATATAAAGTTATTATAGTAATTTAGTTATTTATATCTGCAGATTTCATAAATATTTTATCCTGATGTTTTTTAAATTCAGCTTCTGACTTAAACGTGAAGTGAATTGAATGTTTTCCTATTAGGTGTTGAGTTGAATATTATGATAGTATTCCTGTAATAACGCTAATAGTAACACAAATGTATTTACTTTTTTCTTTGTCTTTGTGTTTCAGTTTCTACAGTCGTATCAAAGCATAAACATGAATAAATCTCATCACTGCTCAGAGTGTGGAAAGAATTGTATTAAGCAGAGTCATCTCCGACAACACCAGCGCATTCACACAGGAGAGAAGCCGTATCACTGCTCAGAGTGTGGAAAGAGTTTTACTCAGCAGAGTAATCTTAAACAACACCAGCGCATTCACACAGGAGAGAAGCCATATCACTGCTCAGAGTGTGGAAAGAGTTTTACTCAACAGACTCATCTGCAAAGACACCAGCGCATTCACACAGGAGAGAAGCCATATCACTGCTCAGAGTGTGGGAAGAGTTTTGCTCACAATAGTGAGCTTAAAGTACACCAGCGTGTTCACACAGAAGAGAAGCAGTATCACTGCTTAGAGTGTAAAAAGAGTTTTACTCTGCAGAGTTCTCTTGAAAAGCACCAGCACATTCACACAGGAGAGAAACCGTATCACTGTTCAGAGTGTGGTAAGAGTTTTGCTCACAGTAGTGCCCTTAAAATACACCAGCGCATTCACACAGGAGAGAAACCGTATCACTGCTCAGAGTGTGAAAAGAGTTTTACTCAACAGAGTCATCTCCAACAACACCAGCGCATTCACACAGGAGAGAAGCCGTATCACTGCTCAGAGTGTGGAAACAGTTTTTCTTGTCAGAGTACACTCCAACAACACCAGCGCATTCACACAGGAGAGAAGCCGTATCACTGCTCAGAGTGTGGAAAGAGATTTGCTCACAGTAGTGCCCTTAAAATACACCAGCGTGTTCACACTGGAGAAAAGCCATATCACTGTTCAGAGTGTGAAAAGAGTTTTACTCAACAGAGTCATCTCCAACAACACCAGCATATTCACACAGGAGAGAAGCCGTATCACTGCTCAGAGTGTGGAAACAGTTTTGCCCAAAGTAGTGCTTTTAAACTACACCAGCGTGTTCACACTGGAGAAAAGCCGTATCACTGCTCAGACTGTGGGAGGAGTTTTGCTTATGTAAAGAATTTTAAGCAACATCAGCGAATTCATGTAGAAAACCAACATCACTGTTAAAAGTGTGACAAGTATTTTTTGTGCATTATCTTCTTCAACAACACCAGCGCATTTACACAGGAGAAAATCTGTATTGCTTTTATGTGTTTTAGAGTAAATACTGAAACAGTGTGTTCATGCAGGAGAGAGGCCGTATCACTACTCACTGTGTGAAAAGAACTTTAGCAACAAAATTATTGTTAAAGTACACCACACCAGCGCATTCACATAAGAGACCCATATCTCTGCTTTGAGTGTGGATTAAGTTTTACTGGAAGCAGCAGTCTTAATAGACACACATTTTAAATATGATTTCCAGAAGGTTTCAACCCCACACGTTTGTTGTAGTTGTGTTTTCTTATGTTTTCTTACAAGACCCAGACAGACTCTTTATAGTCTCCTGCTTTTATATTTTTATACGACCAGTGGTGCTAAACCAGGACTCGGATCTGATCTAGATTACTAATGTCTGTTAAATGTCCCGTTTATTATTGTGTTGTTTTTCCTCAGGTGTGTTAAGTGACTCCAAATCCAGAATCTACTGACTAAACTTTTTTCTTTACATTGACGACAGACTAAAAAACTGAACTGTGGTTGTGAGGTCGACACTGGTACAGTAACTGAGACATGAAGTAATTTTATGTGTATTTTTGTGATCATCTGCTATTTCAATAATAAAAACCTTTACTATCATTATGACTTAATTTATTTTGTTTATTTGCTACTTTAGCTCATGTCCTGATTTAAAATCTAATTATTCCATCCTGGATATTTTATTTACTGATGTTATTATGTAGTATAAAATATATTGCACTTTGTGGCAGGAGTCTGTCTAGGAAAGATTTTTTTTCAATAAATATTAACTATTTTATCACTTCAGACAGCGTGACTGAAGTGGTTGCCAGGTAAAGTGTTTTTTTTTAATAATTTGTTTATTTTACATTTATGTTGCAATTGTTGTTTACATCAGAGGACAACTCGTATTACTGCTTAGAGTGTGGATTAAGTTATTGGATGGAGCATTCTTAATAGACACCAGTACGGTCACACAGGAGAAAGAAAAAACACCAACACATTAAAACCAATAAAATTATACTCTGCATATACAAAAAAAACTATTAGTATTTTTTTCTTACAGTTTTCTTTTTGCTATTAATATAGACTAGAACTGTCTTACTTTAATTATTAATGTACATCATGGTATGAATATAATCATTAATCATCAACTGTAATGTTGTTTAATGTACCAACCTCAGATCTGAATCTGTTTTTATTTGTTATTTAAGTTTAACCTAATAAACACTGAACAACTTTTACTTCCAAGTGGAGGAATTTTATCCTGGTCTTATTTGAAGTTTTCAGAAATGACTTTCCTCTTTCAGGTCTTAGCACTGCATTTGAATTTGACCATTTTATTCCAATATTTGAGGACATTTTTGACCAGAATTTACATGAGAAGGTGTGAATTGACCATCGGCTATCCAGTGCAACACAGTTTAATCATCATGGGTCTTTGTTCTTTGGGTTTATCTAAGGACCAAACTTAAAGTAATCTTACAAAATATTTACTTTTTAAATATACAATCATTCCAGTTCATAAAAAGCTTGATACAAATGAACATAAATATGACATAAATATATTGATAATAAATACTAATGATAAGAATGACCTTTAAATGGATTAAAAGAGCAAGACCAGTCTGATGTAAGCAGACCACTACTGCTGAACAAGCTCAGAACAGAGACACACCACCTAACATGAGACACTTAACAACAATGGTAATTAAACATAAAAATGAACACAAAATGTGCTATGCGCTTCAGCATTTGGAGTATAACTATTTACCGATCTTTACCCACCAAACACTTTTTATCCCCTAAAACCAGGGCTGGACTGGGAACAAAATTCAGCCCTGGAATATTTCCAACACTTTTCTTTTGGGATTAATAGTTCTATCCATCCATCACCCACAATTACAAATTCTACAATATCTCTTATTAAATGGTTCTATCTTTAAACCTTTAACACTGGTAAATATGCTTTTTTTTCGCACTTTTATTCACACGTGATTCACGTTCAAAAAAATAAATTGCATGTGTAAATACTTTAATATGTTGACAAGTGAAATTAACCATGTGAGCTATGCACACAATCACTCTAAAACATGTCCTGAACAACTGCATTTTCCTGTCTGTATTATAGAGGACAAGATAGTGTTTACTTTTTCTGAGGAGCAGAGACTAATGGTACCATCTCAAATTATATCCACCGCCCTATGTAGTGCACTATGTTGGACATGACATATTAGAACTTTCACAAAAATAGTCCTTAAAACGGCTGATTTAAAGCCCCTGGTATCCAACAGTAGCTTAGATAACTACTTATTAATCATTCAGACACTCTTAAAAGAAATGCTTTGTACTGTTAGGAAGTACCCTAAGTAGGGCATAGGCGACATTTGCGATGGGCCCACAGTCTCTTCTTAAACGGCGTTACTAACGAAGCAGAGGCGCTGGACTCTAACTATACTTTTCTGCTCTCTGGCTATGCTGTAGTTCCTCACTGCCTCACAGGTTGTCCAGTTTCCTGCACTTTTCTGCATCTGCTTGCAGCTCTCTGAAGTTAGGGTGCCAGTACGACTGCAGTGAAGATTCACTTCGGTGGCCAGTTACAGCCATCATTTCCCTCGCCTCCAATCCTGCATCAGAAAGTTTCTGCACTGACAGTGCAAAATATTTTAAATCTTTCCTTTTTCTTGAAAGAATGAAGTATGTGAAAATATAAAAGTCGCAATTTTTTGAGGTACTTAATACCAAAAACTGTGGCTTCTGCCTAAAAGCTTTTATTACACGCCGTACAAAACAAGAATGGGATGAGAACTAGAGAACGAAAGAGAACTGAATGTTTGTGCTGGACCTGGCAACCCTGATAAATTGTTCGGCTGGTTTGAGTCGCTGCTGGAGGAGTGAGGTGATTGTGTTGAGGTAAACACACCGAGTACAAGTACAGTCCGTTTACTTTTAGTCATTTTAACAGAAGGTAAAGCTCTTTAAAAGGTTTCATGTTTAGTTTCCTCCCTTTATTCATCTTTATGTTTCCTCAGTGAGCTCGTATCACTGCTCAGAATGTAGAAAGTGCTTCAGTCATTCAAACAGTTCACACACACACACACACACACACACACACACACACTCACACACACACACACATTAAATATTTCTACAGCATAAATACAGATAAACAGCAGAAGCTTTTAATTCCTTGTTTGTGTTTATGATTAAATGTAGATAACTTCTCTGCTAAGATAAATAGGTGTAGTTTGACTTCACCCATCATGCTTTGTGGCTCCATCTAGTTCATTTGCATATGTTCCATAGATAATGAGCTTGTACTTTATCTTTAATACTTAAGATTCACACAAGAAGGTGTTAATAGTTGGCTGATGACTGACCAATGGAGAGTTTTTCAATCATCTTGGGTCTTTGTCCTCAGCTCTATTTAAGGACCAAACTCTAGACTCACTAAGTCACTTGGTAAGAAGGATCTTCTGCTCATTCTTCATTAGAAACGACCTGCTGGAGACACCAGCTCGACTGAAGTGGCTGCCAGGATTCTAACAGGAAGGTAAAGATTTTTTTAATAATTTGTTTCTTTTACATTTATGTTGCATTTGTTGTTAATATTATTAAACAAATATATTCAAACAATATATTCAATGTTAGAAAAAGCTTTATGCTCATAATTGTGGTGTTTTATAAAGTGTTTTTTACTCCCAGCACACCAAAGATTTACACTTTTATGAGCTAATTATTAGTTCTATTATGATGAATTGGATCAGGTGCCTAAAGTAAGACTGATGTTGAGAAAGTCAGATTTAATTATATCTTTATATAAAGTTATTTTAGTAATTTAGTTATTTATATCTGCAGATTTCATAAATATTTTATCCTGATGATTTTTTAAATTCGGCTTCTGACTTAAACGTGAAGTGAATTGAATGTTTTCCTATTAGGTGTTGAGTTGAATATTATGATAGTATTCCTGTAATAATGCTAATAGTAACACAAATGTATTTACTTTTTTCTTTGTCTTTGTGTTTCAGTTTCTACAGTCGTATCAAAGCATAAACATGAAGAAATCTCATCACTGCTCAGAGTGTGGAAAGAGTTTTACTCAGCAGAATCATCTCCGACAACACCAGCGCATTCACACAGGAGAGAAGCCGTATCACTGCTCAGAGTGTGGGAAGAGTTTTACTCAGCAGAGTTCCCTTAAAATACACCAGCGCATTCACACAGGAGAGAAGCCGTATTACTGCTCAGAGTGTGGAAAGAGTTTTACTCGACAGAGTTTCCTTAAAGAGCACCAGCGCATTCACACAGGAGAGAAGCCGTATCACTGCTCAGAGTGTGGGAAGAGTTTTACTCAGCAGAGTCATCTCCGACAACACCAGCGCATTCACACAGGAGAGAAGCCGTATCACTGCTCAGAGTGTGGAAACAGTTTTACTCAACAGAGTTCCCTTGAAGAGCACCAGCGCATTCACACAGGAGAAAAGCTGTATCACTGCTCAGAGTGTGGAAACAGTTTTACTCGACAGAGTTCCCTTGAAGAGCACCAGCGCATTCACACTGGAGAAAAGCCATATCACTGCTCAGAGTGTGGAAAGAGTTTTACTCGACAGAGTTCCCTTAAAGAGCACCAGCGCATTCACACAGGAGAGAAGCCGTATCACTGCTCAGAGTGTGGAAACAGTTTTACTCGACAGAGTTCCCTTGAAGAGCACCAGCGCATTCACACTGGAGAAAAGCCGTATCACTGCTCAGACTGTGGGAAGAGTTTTGCTTATGTAAAGAATTTTAAGCAACATCAGCGAATTCACATAGAATACCAACATCACTGTTAAAAGTGTGACAAGTATTTTTTGTGCATTATCTTCTTTAAGAACACCAGCGCATTCACACATGAGAAAATCTGTATTTCTTTTATGTGTTTTAGAGTAAATACTGCAACAGTGTGTTCATGCAGGAGAGGCCGTATCACTGCTCACTGTGTGAAAAGAACTTTAGCAACAAAATTATTGTTAAAGTACACCACACCAGCGCATTCACTTAAAAGGATGACTCATATCGCTGCATTGAGTGTGGATTAAGTTTTACTGGAAGCAGCAGTTCTAATAGACACACATTTTAAATATGATTTCCAGAGGGTTTCAACTCCACACGTTTGACTAGTTGTGTTTTCTTATATGTTTTCTTACAAGACCCAGACAGACTCTTTATAGTCTCCTCTTTTTTATATTTGTATATGACCAGTGGTGCTAAACCAGGACTCGGATCTGATCTAGATTACTAATGTCTGTTAAATATCCTGTTTATTATTGTGTTGTTTTTCCTCAGGTGTGTTAAGTGACTCCAAATCCAGAATTTACTGACTAAACTTTACATTTCTTTACATTGACTACAGACTAAAAAAAACCTAAACTGTGGTTGTGAGGTCGACACTGGTACGGTAACTGAGACATGAAGAAGTAATTTTATGTGTATTTTTGTGATCATCTGCTATTTTAAATAATAAAAACCTTTATTATCATTATGACTCTTAATTTATTTTGTTTATTCAGTGATGCTATTTAGCTCGTGTCCTGATTTAAAATGTAATTATTCCATCCTGGATATTTTATTTACTGATGTTATTATGTAGTATAAAATATATTGCACTTTGTGGCAGGAGTCTGTCTAGGAAAGATTTTTTTTTAGAAGTACATGACCAAGCTTCCATCAAATATCTATGCAAATAAAATATGAACTATTTTACCAAGTTTTTAGGGTTTCTTTGCTACTAATATAGACTAGAGCTGTGTTACTTAATTTTTTAATGTATATCATGATATGAATATGATCATTAATCATCAACTGTAATGTTGTGTAATGTACCAACCTCAGATCTGAATCTGTTTTTGTTAGTTATTCAAGTTTAACCTAATAAACACAGAACAACTTTTACGTTTTCAGAAATTACTTTCCTCTTTCAGGTCTTGGCACTGCATTTGGCAAGTCGTGGCCTAGTGGTTAAAGTACTGGACTAGTAATAGACCACTGAAGTTGTGTCGTCATATTGTAGTCCACGCCATGTTGTTATGTTCATATTTAGTAACCTGGGTCCAAGAGAAATTTTGAATGGGAAATATGAACGGAGATTTCGAAAATTGCCTCTCTCGCATCCTGTAGTCATAAAAAATGTTCCAAAGCTGTTATGTTTTGTTTTATGGAGATTCTTCTGTCCATTATCACTGGATCCTCTGAATTATGAAGTTGTTAAAGAGTCAAAATATAAATACTGCTACATGTAAGCTAATGCTACTGTGCACTGAATTGACATCACTAGACTGGAAGCTTCTTAATTTCTTCTTCTTTTATAAGCCTCTTAAATAACTGCACGAAGCAGCGCGATTTACCAGTGTAACAGTGCAGTGATATTCACAAGTTTTAGTTTATATTTTTAGTAGCTAGCTACATTAAAGTAAAAAGCAAGGATGGCAATTTGATTGGTGTAGTTTGGTGACATCTAATTAATGCACAGTAACATTAGCTTTCGTGTAGCATTATTAGTGTTATGATTCTATAAAAACCTCATAATTCAGAGGATCCAGTGATGTACAGGAGAAAAATTTACATAGGACAAAACATACAGGGTTTTAAACATGTTTATTTAGCACAGGATGCGTTAGATTTTTCCTATAAGAAATCTGACTTAGACCCGGGTCTCCAAATATAGGCATAACAAGGACTACAGAATGAAGCACGACTTCAGTGGTCTATTAAAAGGTCGCTGGTTCAAGCCTCACCACTACCAGGTTAAAAATTTACATTTGAATTGGACTTTCCAAGTGATTTCCAAGCTTTGATAATATTTGATGCCATTTTATTTCTATTTATTAAGATGTGGAACAGGGCATGTCTCTGTTTTACTTATTAAATATTTTAGTTTACATATCAGCTTGAAAAATGTCTTTAACACTTGTAGGTCTACACTCCAAAATTTTAATCCTGATTATTTTCCACTTAGTAAACAGCTCATCGTCCTCAACCAGAATTTACATGAGAGGGTGTGAATGGAGGGCTGTTGACTGAACACTGGTGCATTGGACATTCATCATGGGTCTTTGTTCTCTGAGTTCATTTATGGACCAAATTAGTGGTGGCTAAATTCTGAAAGCAGGATGTCCACAGTATGTATAACAGATTTTTAGTTTTTATATATGTAATATAAGAAAAACAACCTGTTCTACTGCATACAGAGTTTGAAAATACAGTCGCTGGTAAAATTAAATGACACTTTTTCTACACAGGGTTTTGGCCAGGATGCTGTAAATATAAAATATTGTATGTTTGTATCTATTTTCAACACTTTACTGTGAGAGCTACTTGACTTGAAATAAAAGCAGTATTTATAATACTGATGGTGTACTATCATTATCGAAGTGGAATTGTTGTATGGAAACAAGTAGAATCCTTTTAATCACAATAACATTAACAATGTATGTAATCAAGATTATTCTATTTAATAACAATCCAAATTAAAACGGAAAAGAGCTTAGATTACATTTTAGTTGGCCTTAAATTTAAAGTAAAATCATAATGTTAGGTTATTACCAACCCTTTTTTCAATTATTGAAATTGTATCCCAAATACAGTTTGCAGGGAGTAATAGTTTTTTTTTATTTATTCATTTTTAACTGATATATTTATATATACTTTTTTAACTGATATATTTATATATTTTTAACTGATAAATTTATATTTTTAACTGATACACTTATATATTTTAACTAGGGCTGTCGATCGATAAAAAAAAAAAAAACTAATTAATCGCACAATTTGCTGTAATTAATCGCGATTATTCGCATTTTTCCTTAATACTGAAGCTTTTAATAATTTACATGTAATTGTTAAATAAACTCAATGGAATAATATCTATATTCAGATACTTTTGTTTAATTGTATCTTTTTAATTTTAAACACAGATTCTCCTGTAGTTAGAGACTTTTGACTTTTATTACACGTGGTACAAAACAAAAATGGGAATAATTAATGAGGATTTGAGCTTATATATACAGTATATAGGAATGAGGTCTGTTAGTTTGATCATCTGAAGACTGACTGAGAGCTGGATATTTGTGACGGACCTGGCAACCCTGAGGAGAGTTGAATTGTTCGGCTGGTTTGAGTCGCTGCTGGAGGAGTGAGGTGATTGTGGTGAGGTAAACACACCGAGTACAAGTACAGTCCGTTTACTTTTAGTCATTTTAACAGAAGCTAAAGCTCTTTAAAAGGTTTCATGTTTAGTTTCCTCCCTTTATTCATCTTTATGTTTCCTCAGTGAGCTCGTATCACTGCTCAGAATGTAGAAAGTGCTTCAGTCATTCAAACAGTTCACACACACACACACACACATTAAATATTTCTACAGCATAAATACAGATAAAAATAGAAGTGTTTCCTCTTACAGTTTTCTTATTGCTACTCATATACAGTAGAAACAAATTCACATCTGTGTTGTTTTTAGATGGAAACTTTAATTATTCCATTAAAATCACTTCCAAAAATAAACATACAGCATTTTAGATGATGTAGATGCTGATGTTAAAAGCTTTATACAATTCATGTCATTTAACTTTACAGCAGAAGCTTTTAATTCCTTGTTTGTGTTTATGATTAAATGTAGATAACTTCTCTGCTAAGATAAATAGGTGTAGTTTGACTTCACCCATCATGCTTTGTGGCTCCATCTAGTTCATTTGCATATGTTCCATAGATAATGAGCTTGTACTTTATCTTTAATACTTAAGATTCACACAAGAAGGTGTTAATAGTTGGCTGATGACTGAACAATGGAGAGTTTTTAAATCATCTTGGGTCTTTGTCCTCAGCTCTATTTAAGGACCAAACTCTAGACTCACTAAGTCACTTGGTAAGAAGGATCTTCTGCTCATTCTTCATTAGAAACGACCTGCTGGAGACACCAGCTCGACTGAAGTGGCTGCCAGGATTCTAACAGGAAGGTAAAGATTTTTAAAATAATTTGTTTCTTTTACAAGATTTTTTAATAATTTGTTTCTTTTACATTTATGTTGCATTTGTTGTTAATATTATTAAACAAATATATTTAAACAATATATTCAATGTTAGAAAAAGCTTTATGCTCATAATTGTGGTGTTTTATAAAGTGTTTTTACTCCCAGCACACCAAAGATTTACACTTGTGAGCTAATTATTAGTTCTATTATGATGAATTGGATCAGGTGCCTAAAGTAAGACTGATGTTGAGAAAGTCAGATTTAATTATATCTTTATATAAAGTTATTTTAGTAATTTAGTTATTTATATCTGCAGATTTCATAAATATTTTATCCTGATGATTTTTTAAATTCAGCTTCTGACTTAAACGTGAAGTGAATTGAATGTTTTCCTATTAGGTGTTGAATTGAATATTATGATAGTATTTCTGTAATAATGCTAATAGTAACACAAATGTATTTACTTTTTTCTTTAGTCGTATCAAAGCATAAACATGAAGAAATCTCATCACTGCTCAGAGTGTGGAAAGAGTTTTACTCAGCAGAATCATCTCCGACAACACCAGCGCATTCACACAGGAGAGAAGCCATATCACTGCTCAAAGTGTGGAAAGAGTTTTGCTCATCAGAGTCATCTCCGACAACACCAGCGCATTCACACAGGAGAGAAGCCGTATCACTGCTCAGAATGTGGAAAGAGTTTTGCTCAAAGTAGTGCCCTTAAAATACACCAGCGTATTCACACAGGAGAGAAACCGTATTATTGCTTAGAGTGTGGGAAGAGTTTTGCTCACATTAGTGCCCTTAAGATACACCAGCGCATTCACACAGGAGAGAAGCCGTATTTCTGCTCAGAGTGTGGAAGGAGTTTTGCTCATCAGAGTACCCTCCAACAACACCAGCGCATTCACACAGGAGAGAAGCCATATTACTGCTCAGAGTGTGGAAAGAGTTTTGCTCATCAGAACCATCTGCAACAACACCAGCGCATTCACACAGGAGAAAAGCCATATCATTGCTCAGAGTGTGGAAAGAGTTTTACTCAAAGTAGTGCTTTTAAACTACACCAGCGTGTTCACACTGGAGAAAAGCCATATCACTGCTCAGACTGTGGGAGGAGTTTTGCTTATGTAAATAATTTTAAGCAACATCAGCGAATTCACATAGAAAACCAACATCACTGTTAAAAGTGTGACAAGTATTTTTTGTGCATTATCTTCTTTAAGAACACCAGCGCATTTACACAGGAGAAAATCTGTATTGCTTTTATGTGTTTTAGAGTAAATACTGAAACAGTGTGTTCATGCAGGAGAGGCCGTATCACTGCTCACTGTGTGAAAAGAACTTTAGCAACAAAATTATTGTTAAAGTACACCACACCAGCGCATTCACATAAGAGGATGACCCATATCTCTGCATTGAGTGTGGATTAAGTTTTACTGGAAGCAGCAGTTCTAATAGACACACATTTTAAATATGATTTCCAGAGGGTTTTGACTCCAGACGTTTGTTGTAGTTGTGTTTTTTTATATGTTTTCTTACAAGACCCAGACAGACTGTTTATAGTCTCCTCTTTTTTATATTTTTATATGACCAGTGGTGCTAAACCAGGACTCGGATCTGATCTAGATTACTAATATCTGTTAAATATCCTGTTTATTATTGTGTTGTTTGTCCTCAGGTGTGTTAAGTGACTCCAAATCCAGAATCTACTGACTAAACTTTTTCTTTACATTGACGACAGACTTAAAAACTAAACTGTGGTTGTGAGGTCGACACTGGTACGGTAACTGAGACATGAAGTAATTTTATGTGTATTTTTGTGATCATCTGCTATTTCAATAATAAAAACCTTTACTATCATTATGACTTAATTTATTTTGTTTATTCAGTGATGCTACTTTAGCTCATGTCCTGATTTAAAATGTTCCATCCTGGATATTTTATTTACTGATGTTAATATGCAGTATAAAATTTATTGCACTTTGTGGCAGGAGTCTGTCTAGGAAAGATTTTTTTTCAATAGTTTATGACCAAGCTTCCATCAAATATATGCAAATAAAATCTAAACTATTTTACCACTTCAGACTCCTTAACTGAAGTAGTTGCCAGGTAAAGTGTTTTTTTTAAATAATTTTTTTATTTTACATTTGTATGTTGCAACTGTTGTTCACATCAGAGGACAACTCGTATTACTGCTTAGAGTGTGGATTAAGTTACTGGATGGAGCATTCTTAATAGACACCAGTACGGTCACACAGGAGAAAGAAAAAACACCAACACATTAAAACCAATAAAATTATACTCTGCATATACAAAAAAACTATTAGTATTTTTTAAAATATTAGTATGTTTTAAAATGACATAAAATTATTGATAATAAATACTAATGATAAGAATTACCTTTGAATGGATTAAAAGAGCAAGACCAGTCTGATGTAAGCAGACCACTACTGCTGAACAAGCTTAGAACAGAGACACACCACCTAACATGACACACTTAACAACAATGGTAATTCAACATAAAAATGAACACAAAATGTGCTATGCGCTTCAGCATTTGGAGTATAACTATTTACCGATCTTTACCCACCAAACACTTTTTATCCCCTAAAACTGCTTTGGTCGTGGCATGGCATCATAGGATCTGCAGCAACCTCAGCTGATGATGCACACACGTGGAACCTCTTTCCCACCCTACTACCATGTATATACTAACAATATACATACATACTAACAATAATATCATTGTAAACAAAATATATAGAAATGATGAATTACAAAATAAAACAATAAAAGGAAAGATTTGAAAAGAAAAATGTAAATTCTTTCCTTTTCTTGAAAGATCAAGAAATTGGCTTTCCTCTCAAATGAAGTATGTGAAAATTTAAAAGTCGCGATTTTTTTAATTACTTAATACCAAAAACTGCCGCTTCTGTCTAAAAGCTTTTATTACACCCGATACAAAACAAAAATCAGGATTTTCAATGAGGTCTGCTAGTTTGATCACCTGAAGACTGACTGAGAGCTGGATATTTGTGACGGACCTGGCAACCCTGAGGAGAGTTGAATTGTTTGGCTGGTTTGAGTCGCTGCTGGAGGAGTGAGGTGATTGTGGTGTACAAGTACAGTCCGTTTACTTTTAGTCATTTTAACAGAAGCTAAAGCTCTTTAAAAGGTTTCATGTTTAGTTTCCTTCCTTTATTCATCTTTATGTTTCCTCAGTGAGCTCGTATCACTGCTCAGAATGTAGAAAGTGCTTCAGTCATTCAAACAGTTCACACACACACACACACACACACACACACATTAAATATTTCTACAGCATAAATACAGATAAACAGCAGAAGCTTTTAATTCCTTGTTTGTGTTTATGATTAAATGTAGATAACTTCTCTGCTAAGATAAATAGGTGTAGTTTGACTTCACCCATCATGCTTTGTGTCTCCATCTAGTTCATTTGCATGTGTTCCATAGATAATGAGCTTGTACTTTATCTTTAATACTTAAGATTCACACAAGAAGGTGTTAATAGATTTTAAATCATCTTGGGTCTTTGTCCTCAGCTCTATTTAAGGACCAAACTCTAGACTCACTAAGTCACTTGGTAAGAAGGATCTTCTGCTCATTCTTCATTAGAAACCTGCTGGAGACACCAGCTCGACTGAAGTGGCTGCCAGGATTCTAACAGGAAGGTAAAGATTTTTTAATAATTTGTTTCTTTTTACGTGTTTTTTACTCCCAGCACACCAAAGATTTACACTTGTGAGCTAATTATTAGTTCTTTTATGATGAATTGGATCAGGTGCCTAAAGTAAGACTGATGTTGAGAAAGTCAGATTTAATTATATCTTTATATAAAGTTATTTTAGTAATTTAGTTATTTATACAGTGAGGAAAATAAGTATTTGATACACTGCCAATTTAGCAAGTTTTCCTACCTACAAAGAATGGAGAGGCCTGTATTTTTTATTGTAGGAACACTTCAACTGTGAGAGACTGTGAGAGACAGAATCTAAAAAAAATCCAGATAATCACTTTGTATGATTTTTAAATAATTAATTTGCATTTTATTGCATGAAATAAGTATTTGATCACCTACCAACCAGCAAGAATTCTGGCTCTCACAGATCTGTTAGTTTTTCTTTAAGAAGCCCTCCTATTCTGCACTCATTACCTGTTTTTATTGCACCTGTTTGAACTCGTAACCTGTAAAAAAGACACCTGTCCACACACTCAATCAATCACACTCCTACCTCTTCACCATGGCCAAGACCGAAGAGCTGTCTAAGGACACCAGGGACAAAATTGTAGACCTGCACAAGGCTGGGATGGGTACAGGACAATAGACAAGCAGCTTGGTGAGAAGGCAACAACTGTTGGCGCAATTATTAGAAAATGGAAGAAACACAGGATGACATGGGAGAAGGTCATGTGGTCAGATGAGACCAAAATAGAGCTTTTTGGTATCAACTCCACTCGTCGTGTTTGGAGGAATAAGGAGGATGAGTACAACCGTCCCAACCATGAAGCATGAACCGTGAAACATCATACTTTGGGGGTGCTTTTCTGCAAAGGGGACAGGACGACTGCACCGTATTGAAGGGAGGATGGATGGGGTCATGTATCGCGAGATTTTGGCCAACAACCTCCTTCCCTCAGTAAGAGCATTGAAGATGGGTCGTGACTGGGTCTTCCAGCATGACAATGACCCGAAACACACAGCCAGGGCAACTAAGGAGTGGCTCCGTAAGAAGCATTTCAAGGTCCTGGAGGCCTAGCCAGTCTCCAGACCTGAACCCAATAGAAAATCTTTGGAGGAAGCTGAAACTCAATGTTGCCCAGCGACAGCCCAGAGACCTGAAAGATCTGGAGAAGATCTGTATGGAGGAGTGAAGTGAATTGAATGTTTTCCTATTAGGTGTTGAGTTGAATATTATGATAGTATTCCTGTAATAATGCTAATAGTAACACAAATGTATTTACTTTTTTCTTTGTCTTTGTGTTTCAGTTTCTACAGTCGTATCAAAGCATAAACATGAATAAATCTCATCACTGCTCAGAGTGTGGAAAGAGTTTTACTCAGCAGAGTCATCTCCGACAACACCAGCGCATTCACACAGGAGAGAAGCCGTATCAGTGCTCAGAATGTGGGAAGAGTTTTACTCAGCAGAGTTCCCTTAAAATACACCAGCGCATTCACACAGGAGAGAAGCCGTATCACTGCTTCGAGTGTGGGAAGAGTTTTACTCAGCAGAGTTCCCTTGAAAAGCACCAGCGCATTCACACAGGTGAGAAGCCATATCACTGCTTAGAGTGTGGGAAGAGTTTTGCTCACAGTAGTGCTCTTAAAATACACCAGCGCATTCACACAAGAGAGAAACCATATCACTGTTCAGAGTTTGGGAAGAGTTTTGCCCTTGATAGGGCTCTTAAAAAACACCAGCGCATTCACACAGGAGAGAAGCTGTATCAGTGCTCAGAGTGTGGAAAGAGTTTTGCTCTTCATTGTACCCTCCAACGACACCAGCGCATTCACACAGGAGTGAAGCCGTATCAGTGCTCAGAGTGTGGAAAGAGTTTTGCTCAACAGAGTAACCTCCAACAACACCAGCGCATTCACACAGGAGAGAAGCCATATCACTGCTCAGAGTGTGGAAAGAGTTTTACTCAACAGAGTAACCTCCAACACCACCAGCGCATTCACACAGGTGAGAAGCCATATCACTGCTCAGAGTGTGGAAAGAGTTTTGCTCAACAGAGTAACCTCCAACACCACCAGCGCATTCACACAGGTGAGAAGCCGTATCACTGCTTAGACTGTGGACAGTGTTTTGCTCGACTGAGTATTCTCCAACAACACCAGCGCATTCACACAGGGGAGAAACCGTATTACTGCTCAGAGTGTGGGAAGAGTTTTGCTCGTCAGAGTAACCTCAAAATACACCAGCGTGTTCACACAGGAGAGAGGCTGTATTACTGTGCAGAGTGTGGGAAGAGTTTTACTCAAAGTAGTGCTTTTAAAGTACACAAGCGCATTCACACAGGAGAGAAGCCGTATTGCTGCTAATAGTGTGGGAAGAGTTTTGCTCAACACAGAAACCCCCAACAACACCAGCACATTCACACAGGAGAAAAGCTGTATTGCTTTTGATGCATTTTAGAGTAAATACTACAACAGTGCTTTCACGTAGGAGAGGCCGTATCACTGCTCAAAAATTAAAATCTACTGACCTTTTACTTCACATTGACGACAGACTTAAAAACTAAACTGGTTGTGAGGTCGACACTGGTACGGTAACTGAGACATGAAGTAATTGTATGTGCATTTTTGTGATCATCTGCTGTTTTAAATAATAAAAACCTTTACTATCATTATGACTATTAATTTATTTGGTTTATTCATTAACACTATTTTAGCTCATGTTCTGATATTAACTATATCAGATATTAGTATAAAATATATTGCACTTTGTGGCAGGTGTCTGTCTAGGAAACATTTCTTTTTAGAAGTACATGACCAAGCTTCCATCAAATATCTAACAAAGTGAAAACTATTTAATCAAAATCAGATTTATTGGTCAAGTACGTGGATACACACAAGGAATTTGGTTCCGACTGATGGTATCTCTCTAGTATAAATACAGAATGTACAAACTATATGACTATATACAGGCAATATATAGAAAATGTATGGACGTGTGCATGTATGTATGTACAGTATTTAGTGACCAGTGTATGTATGCACATATAAGCAGAGGTACACAATATATGGTAACACACTAATGGCAATATACAGTAATATACAGATAATGTAAGCTAGCAGTGTGTGCAATATAATGTAATATAATATAAATAACAGTAAAGTGCACAGCATGTAGGATTAGTACTACAATATTTAGTCAATTGGCAGCAGGTGAATATTGTCACACTCAAGTCTGTATTGTCAGTCATTTATTTATTTAGGAGGGAGATGAGGCCTGTGGGAAGAAACTGCTCTTGAATCTGAAAGTTTTAGTGTTGATGGACCTTCATTAGGGGGGCAGTGGTGGCCTAGTGGGTAAAGCTTTGGACTATGAACTGAAAGGTTGAGAGTTTGAATCCCAGCTCTACCATGCAGCCACTGTTGGGCCCTCAAACAAGGCGCTTGACCCTGTCTGCTCCAGGGGTGCCGTACAATGGCTGACCCTGCGCTCTGATAAGCAAAGAAAGAATTTTGTTCTACTCTACACGTGTATATGTATATATGACAAATAAACTTGTTCTCTCATTATATAATGTTTTCATTTGCTCTGGTTTCCTTCAACAGTCCAAAGACATGCAGTCAGTTCAATCAGAAATACTAACTTCCCCCTGTGTGTGTGTGTGTGTGTGTGTGTGTGTGTGTGTGTGTGTGTGTGTGTGTGTGTGTGTGTGTGTTTGTGCGCTGCCCTGTGATGGACTGTTGACCTGTCCAGGGTGTTTCTTACCTTTTGCCAAGTAAATTATACCCACCGCGACCCTGAATCAGATAAAGCAGAGGTAACAGACAATAAATGAATGAGTGAATATTGTTAGTAATAGTAACAACACAAATAATAACTATTATTATTATTATTGGATCCATTAACATGTTTGCAGTTTCATGTCATGCTGCTGCTGTCTGGATCAAATGTTTAAAAAACTTAGATTTTAGGTCTGAGTGCTGCTGATGATGCTGCTGATGGTGCGAACAGTTGAAATGTGACTTTTATTCTTGTAATGCATCAATATTTAGTGATTAATGGCTGAAACAGTGAGTGAAGCAGTTTGAAGATCTCGGTCAGTGAGTGAGTTTTAATTCCTTCTACATCGCGGAGGTCACATGACTGAAAAACTGCTAAGGCGATGACGTCACAGTGGCGGCGCATCTGAACGTTCTATTGATGAGCCGCTTTGATCTTACACACATCTGTAGGATTTACACACATCTGTAGGATTTACACTCAGCACGGATGAATTCTACAGCGCAACAGGTCGTTTTATTGTCATTTTCTCTTTATTTCTATTTTATTAATTCTTGTTGTTTATTTAGTTTAGAATCTGAGTTAAATAGATATAAATGAATAAAACTTAATACACGTGATTTTAAAACTAAAATGCCTCTTAAATGCTTCTCTTACTGTTCCAGGTGTATTACTGCAACATGGCAGACAATGTTCAGTGGGGGTCATGCTCTTACCCACTGTACCCCAAAACCTCCCCCTATATCTACCCCTCTACCCCTGTAATGATGATGGCCCCACAGCCTCAGGGCCACATCTACTACATCCCTAATGGACAGGTACATTATTTTACCCTACAGTACTTCCCTGTAATCTCCTAAAAGTAAAATATGCACGACCGGGTTAAAAGGCATGTAGCACTTTAGGTTAAATATGTGAGCAGTTGTGTGTGAACTGTTTGTATTAATGTGTTCACTGTGTTTGAGCCTCTACTCCACAGTAAAAATGAGATTTTATTTCTTTTCTATTACAGTACTGCTCACCGTACAACCAGCACATGCAGCAGTATCAGTACAGTAATTATGGTAAGTAGCTCTTAAATGGCAGAAATCTGGTTTATTCTCTAAATTCACCTGTAAAGAGACATTTTCCTTTACACGTCTAACACAGACAAACCACCTCTTAGCAATGTGTTTAAATATTTTAGTTAGAAAAGCCGACTACATACTTCTGATCATGTAGTTCATTTCTGAGTTGGGACAGCACATGAGGGGATTAAGTGTGGATCTTTTTTCTGGTTTAATTTACAGGGTACTACACTCAGTACCAACCTTCTGTGGTACCTGGTACGATGAACCATGTCCAGCAGCATCAGGCACCACTGGCTCAAGCCACGCCCGCTCTGCCCAAAAGAGCTGGCAAGAAGATCACAATCCGAGACCCCAACCAGGGAGGACGTGACATCACACAGGAGATCCTGCTGAGATATCAGCACTGGTTAATGTAGGGTCTGATTCCAACTCCACCGGTAATGAAGTGCCCAGTGAGAACGTATCTGTTGCTACTGGTAAATGTGATGATGTGGTCATGCCAGTGTTGGTGCCCTCAGAGAAAAGTGTTTCAGATTCTGAGGAGCTGCTTGAACGCAGGAGAGCAGAAAAGGAGAAAAGAGTCAAATCGATCATCGACATCACTGTAGAGAGAGCAACATCTGAGCCAAACACTGCAGCGATGTACGCAACCTTCTGCTACCAACTAGAGGATGTGAGTTGGTATATGAAGTTTCTCCATGACCAAATTTTATATTTTATTATTTAGAAAAATGGAAACTATTGTGCAGAATTTAAACCAAACAAAACAGAAGAACTTTATGAAACGTGCAATGAAAGCAGGTTTGTGTTTCCCAATATGTGATGCTCAGACATGAGTAAAAAAATCTAAGTTATAATTGGTAGATCTGTGTGTGAGAATTTCTCCTAAATTTGTGTTCATTAATGACCAGATGGACGTGCCCACCTATAAGAAGCTGGTGCTCAGTCGCTGCCAGGAGGAGCTGAAGAAGGAGAGGAAGAACGACATGGCTCGTACAAAGAAGCAGAAGGAGCTGAATGAAGCCAGAAAGGTACAAGCTTTATAAATCATCAGAAAAAATGTCATTACATATTAAATGATCACATCTGAACATGTAGGGGGTGACAAATAACACATTGCTAACATTTACTGTAGGAAAAGGTTTAGCAGCGCTTGAAGAAAGACCTGGAGGAGGAGAAGATCAAGACATTCCAAAGCTCACTCCTCAACATGGAATTCATCGCTGAGCTTTATAAACTGAAGATGCTCCCTAGACTGTTTATAAACAGCTGGATTGAGCAGAAGCTCGTGGTGAATCCAAGTGAGGAGAACTTGGAGTGTCTGTGCAGGCTGCTGTCCATTGTCGGAAAAGACCTGCATGAGGAAAAGGACCAGGTAGGGGGTTGTAGTCAATAGAAAATAGAAATAGGTTATGATTGATCACGAGTTGGACTAGTAGTTCAGGTTCAGTCTGTTAACTACTAAAATGAAATGTTGAGTAGAAATAAATGAAGGTGACTTTATCAGTTCTATATATTGTAGATTGTTTGCTGGCATTTTGCTGTGGTAACGATGTCCGTCTTTTTGTGTAGTACCTACTGGACCTTTACTTCTCTGCGATAAATAAAATCATCCAGCAGAGAAAAACATCATCCAGGATCTGCTGCATGCTGCAGGGAATTGTGGATCTAAGACAGGTAAATACATCCACCTTTCCTGACCTATTAGTCTCACTTCATCTGTAGTCTTTCGTGTGGTTTGTATTTTCAGTAATGGTACAAAAAGGTTGATCCAACCCACAGGCATAAAAATGTCAGTTTTCTCAGTGTTGCTGAGCTGTAATAATTTCTTCTTTTTTCTGTGTATAAAAGAATAACTGGGTTCCCAAGAGCGACGATCAGGGCACCAAAACCATCAATGAGGTCCACAAAGCATCTGAAGAGGAGAAGCCCCAGGAGAAAGAGGAACAGCAAGAAGCACCGTCCAACAAGTGCTGTAGGGGGCGAATTATTAAAAAACAGGATGATGGTCTTATGACAGTGACCATCAGGAGCGGAACCGTCAATACATCCCGCCCCAGCAAGATCAACAAGGTACAAACCAGCATGAGCAAACACCTCCATTCCTTCACTGGATTAAGGACAGTAACTTTTATTTTAAAATGACTTTTACTTTACAATCACAGCCTGGTGCCACCAACTACAACCAGCTTGATGGCTGTGGAAGAACATGCTCATGGGGAAATTGGAGCAAAGGAGGTAGCAGAAGTTCCACAGACAGAACCAGTGCTGAGGAGAAGACAAGTGCTCATATTAGGCAAGTCAGTCAACTAAGTTCCTCTAGTACTTTAATGGGATGGTGGTAATGCTGGTTTAATACAGAAGTTCTAGCTTTGAGTTCATCAATACCTCTTATTTTCTCCTGAACAGAAGGAGCTACAGAAAGAACGAGCACTGTGACCGAGATCAGAACAAGCACTGGGACAGACGGGACAGAAGGTACAGAGGACAGGACATGCGTCCTCATTACTAATTCAAGGAACATCAAACAGTTCAGGTAAATAATGATTTTTCCACTTCCTTTACAAAACCATCATGTCTGATCTGAGCTTTAACAATGTTTTCCATCTTTGCAGAGTCCCAAACCAGCTGAAACTTTGTGGAACGAAGCCGGACTCGAAAGAACAGCTGCCTCCAGAATAAACATCCATCATGAACCATCCAACCATGAGCAATAAAATCCATTAAAACATTTTAAACCTTGTCCATTTGATTGTGTTCACACTGGATTTTATTTCTACATCTGTACGTGAAATGATATTGGTGCCAGTACCGAACACATTCTTGAGCATGGACCGAGCATACAGAAGTGGACTGTGTGGGTGGTGCAAGAAACAGAGACAGCTGATTGGTCAACAATATTTAAAACGTTACTACAATAGATTTTATTAAAGGGGTGCAAGAGTAGAGTTTGGTGCAATGGAACAAAGAAAATTAACCCCACCTCTAATCAATGTGTTTACATGCACTTAATAATCAGATTTCTGTAAAATATTAGATCATGGTAATGATGAGATTGTTGGATTTACATGCACTCACGTAATTCAGTTGAATTCAGCAGTTCAGTTCTTGAATATAAGTTGCTCTGGAGAATTTTAGGAAGCAGCAAAACTGTCATCATAATTAAGGTGACAGAGTGACACAAAGCTGAAGCAGCATGTTGTAAAGAAAAAGTTGGCAGAATTAGTTGGTTATGTTGGCACCAACCCACAGGATACAGAGAGTTCATAATGATGTGTGTTTGGTACTCCAGCTGCTGCACAGTCTATTCAAGACCATTTTTATAGTATTTCTGCTGTTCCACAGTTTTAACCTGGTACCATCACGGCTTGGTACTTTAAACTTTTTTTTTTACTTGGTCACATTATACTTTTTATTTTATTTAATACTGTAAAAAGTTCTAATGGATTTACTAGTAGTACACAAATATTTCATTTGCCATTTTCCATCTGTGACATCTTGGATTTTGGGCTAGTTTAATTTTTACATTTAAGAACCAGAGCTAATAGTGTAGTTAAAGGAAAGTACAACCACAAACGTAATCCTATAACCAGAAATCTGTGCGTTGTTATAAGAAGTCAAGTGCAGCTATAGTGAGCAGTAAACTGGTAGTGGTTTCCTTTAAATTTTATTACACCTTAGATTTTGGGCTAGATTCAGCTTCTGAAGGGCGGGTTTTAGACACACTTAAAGCTGGATATTTGTGTTGGACCTGGCAACCCTGAGGAGAGTTGAATTGTTTGGCTGGTGTGAGTCGCTGCTGGAGGAGTGAGGTGATTGTGGTGAGGTAAACACACCGAGTACAAGTACAGTCCGTTTACTTTTAGTCATTTTAACAGAAGCTAAAGCTCTTTAAAGGTTTCATGTTTAGTTTCCTCCCTTTATTCATCTTTATGTTTCCTCAGTGAGCTCGTATCACTGCTCAGAATGTAGAAAGTGCTTCAGTCATTCAACCAGTTCACACACACACACACACACACACACACACTCACACTCACACACACACACACACACACACACACACACACACACACTCACACACACACACATTAAATATTTCTACAGCATAAATACAGATAAAAATAGAAGTGTTTCCTCTTACAGTTTTCTTATTGCTACTCATATACAGTAGAAACAAATTCACATCTGTGTTGTTTTTAGATGGAAACTTTAATTATTCCATTAAAATCACTTCCAAAAATAAACATACAGCATTTTAGATGATGTAGATGCTGATGTTAAAAGCTTTATACAGTTCATGTCATTTAACTTTACAGCAGAAGCTTTTAATTCCTTGTTTGTGTTTATGATTAAATGTAGATAACTTCTCTGCTAAGATAAATAGGTGTAGTTTGACTTCACCCATCATGCTTTGTGGCTCCATCTAGTTCATTTGCATATGTTCCATAGATAATGAGCTTGTACTTTATCTTTAATACTTAAGATTCACACAAGAAGGTGTTAATAGTTGGCTGATGACTGACTAATGGAGAGTTTTTCAATCATCTTGGGTCTTTGTCCTCAGCTCTATTTAAGGACCAAACTCTAGACTCACTAAGTCACTTGGTAAGAAGGATCTTCTGCTCATTCTTCATTAGAAACGACCTGCTGGAGACACCAGCTCGACTGAAGTGGCTGCCAGGATTCTAACAGGAAGGTAAAGATTTTTAATAATTTGTTTCTTTTACATTTATGTTGCATTTGTTGTTAATATTATTAAACAAATATATTCAAACAATATATTCAATGTTAGAAAAAGCTTTATGCTCATAATTGTGGTGTTTTATAAAGTGTTTTTTACTCCCAGCACACCAAAGATTTACACTTGAGCTAATTATTAGTTCTTTTATGATGAATTGGATCAGGTGCCTAAAGTAAGACTGATGTTGAGAAAGTCAGATTTAATTATATCTTTATATAAAGTTATTTTAGTAATTTAGTTATTTATATCTGCAGATTTTATAAATATTTTATCCTGATGTTTTTTTTAAATTCAGCTTCGGACTTAAACGTGAAGTGAATTGAATGTTTTCCTATTAGGTGTTGAGTTGAATATTATGATAGTATTCCTGTAATAATGCTAATAGTAACACAAATGTATTTAC
This sequence comes from Trichomycterus rosablanca, assembly GCF_030014385.1. Classification (NCBI taxonomy): domain Eukaryota; kingdom Metazoa; phylum Chordata; class Actinopteri; order Siluriformes; family Trichomycteridae; genus Trichomycterus; species Trichomycterus rosablanca. The sequence goes on along the minus strand of NC_085993.1, from coordinate 2,977,705 downwards.
TTTTTTCTTTGTCTTTGTGTTTCAGTTTCTACAGTCGTATCAAAGCATAAACATGAATAAATCTCATCACTGCTCAGAGTGTGGAAAGAGTTTTACTCAGCAGAATCATCTCCGACAACACCAGCGCATTCACACAGGAGAGAAGCCGTATAACTGCTCAGAATGTGGGAAGAGTTTTGCTTGCAGTAGTGATCTTAAAAAACACCAGCGCATTCACACAGGAGAGAAGCCGTATTTCTGCTCAGAGTGTGGAAAGAATTTTATCAGGCAGAGTCATCTCCGACAACACCAGCGCATTCACACAGGAGAGAAGCCGTGTCACTGCTCAGAATGTGGGAAGAGTTTTGCTTGCAGTAGTGATCTTAAAAAACACCAGCGCATTCACACAGGAGAGAAGCCGTATCACTGCTCAGAATGTGGGATAAGTTTTGCTTGCAGTAGTGATCTTAAAGTACACCAGCGCATTCACACAGGAGAGAAGCCGTATTTCTGCTCAGAGTGTGGAAAGAATTTTAATAGGCAGAGTCATCTCCGACAACACCAGCGCATTCACACAGGAGAGAAACCGTATTTCTGCTCAGAGTGTGGAAAGAGTTTTGCTCTTCAGAGTTCCCTCCAAAAACACCAGCGCATTCACACAGGAGAGAAGCCGTATCACTGCTCAGAGTGTGGGAAGAGTTTTGCTCGACAGAGTCATCTGCAACAACACCAGCGCATTCACACTGGAGAGAAGCCGTATTTCTGCTCAGAGTGTGGAAAGAGTTTTGCTCTTCAGAGTTCCCTCCAAAAACACCAGCACATTCACACTGGAGAAAAGCCATATCACTGCTCAGAATGTGGAAAGTGTTTTACTCGACAGAGTTCCCTTGAAGAGCACCAGCGCATTCACACAGGAGAGAAGCCGTATTACTGCTCAGAATGTGGGAAGAGTTTTGCTCGACAGAGTCATCTGCAACAACACCAGCGCATTCACACTGGAGAAAAGCCGTATTTCTGCTCAGAGTGTGGAAAGAGTTTTGCTTGACATAGTCATCTGCAACAACACCAGCGCATTCACACTGGAGAGAAGCCGTATTTCTGCTCAGAGTGTGGAAAGAGTTTTGCTCTTCAGAGTTCTCTCCAAAAACACCAGCGCATTCACACTGGAGAAAAGCCATATCACTGCTCAGAATGTGGAAAGTGTTTTACTCGACAGAGTTCCCTTGAAGAGCACCAGCGCATTCACACAGGAGAGAAACCATATCACTGCTCAGAGTGTGGAAAGAATTTTGCTCATGAACGTTATCTCAAACGACATCAGCGAATTCACACAGGAGAGAAACTACATCACTGTTAAAAGTGTGGGAAGTATTTTAGTGCACATGATGTTCTCCAGCAACACCACAAAGCTGTATGGCTGCTTATTGTGTGAAATAGTCTTATTGAAAGAATTTTCCTTAAAGTGCATCAGCGCATTCACACAGGATGGAAAAGACATCACTGCTCAGAGTGATGAGCTTTAGTGTTAATGGTAATCTTAAAAAAACACCAGTGAGATGATGCAGGAGAGACGCCGTATCACTGCTCACTGTGTGAAAACAACTTTAGTGACAGAAATATCATTAAAGTACACCACACCAGCGCATTCACATAAGAGGACAAACCATATCACTGCTTATAGTTTGGATTAAGTTTTACTGGAAGCAGCAGTCTTAATAAACACCAGTACAGTCACACTGAAGTTAAGCTGTATCTCTGCTCGGATTGTGGAAGTTTTTGTGATGGAAGTCGTCCTGAAAAACACCAACGCATTCAAAATAAAAACAATAAAATTATACTCTATGCATATACAAAAAAGCTGTTAGTAAAATCTTTCAATTACAGTTTTCTCTTTGTTACTAATATAGACTAGAACTGTTCTACTGTAATTATTAAATGTACATCATGGTATGAATATGATCATTAATCATCAACTGTAATGTTGTTTAATGTTCCTACCTCAGATCTGAATCTGTTTTTGTTAGTTATTCAAGTTTAACCTAATAAACACAGAACAACTTTTACTTCCAAGTGGAGGAATTTTACTCTGGTCTTATTTAAAGTTTTCAGAAATGACTTTCCTCTTTCAAGTCTTGGCACTGCATTTGAATTTGACTTTTTTACTCTAATATTTGATGGCATTTTATTTTCATTTATTAAGACGTGGAACAAGGCATGTCTTCGTTTTACTTATTAAATATTTTAGTGTACATATCAGCTTGGAAAATGTCTTTAACACTTGTAGGTCTACACTCCAAAATTTTAATCCTGATTATTTTCCACTTAGTAAACAGCTCATCGTCCTCAACCAGAATTTATATGAGAGGGTGTGATTGGAGGGCTGTTGACTGAACACTGGTGCATTGGACATTCATCATGGATCTTTGTTCTCTGAGTTTATTTATGGACCAAATTAGTGGTGGCTAAATTCTGAAAGCAGGATGTCCACAGTATGTATAATAGATCTTTCCTTAAGTTAATAAGGTTACTGCATGTGCTTGCCTGCTAAATGTAGTTTGTCCCTTTCGAGTTTTCATTTACGTAATATAAGATAAACAACCTGTTCTACTTCTTCCAGAGTTTGAAAATACAGTCGCTGGTAAAATTAAATAAACTGTCGGTGCATTTTTGGGGGCTACATTTTAAATTTACCACAGCCACCAAAAAGATGTCAGTACAAACAGTACATACTGAGAATGAAGAAAGAACAGAAAAGAGTAAGTACAAGTCAAATTCAGTCCTTTTAGTGTTATCTGTGTTACCATTAAATGTTTTTCACTGGGATCTAATACTACCAATAATACCATTGTAAACAAAATACAAAAATTATAAATTACAATATAAAACAAGTTTAGTACTAGTAGTAAATCTTCCATCTCCATTCCACTGGTGGTTCATTTGCCATTTTGGTCTAGTTTTAGCTTCTGAAGGATGGATTTTAGACAGACTTTTGACTGGATATTTTTGCTGGACCTGGCAACTCACGGTCATGTGAACATTTAAAGGTCGCGATTTTTTGGGCTATTTAATAGTAAAAACTGCTTCAATAAAAGCTTTTATTACACGCGGTACAAAACAAAAATTGGGATTTTCAATGAGGATTTGAGCTTAAATGCATAGGAACGCGGTCTGCTAGTTTGATCATCTGAAGACCGACTGAGAGCTGGATATTTGTGTTGGACCTGGCAACCCTGAGGAGAGTTGAATTGTTCGGCTGGTTTGAGTCGCTGCTGGAGGAGTGAGGTGATTGTGGTGAGGTAAACACACCGAGTACAAGTACAGTCCGTTTACTTTTAGTCATTTTAACAGAAGCTAAAGCTCTTTAAAAGGTTTCATGTTTAGTTTCCTTCCTTTATTCATCTTTATGTTTCCTCAGTGAGCTCGTATCACTGCTCAGAATGTAGAAAGTGCTTCAGTCATTCAAACAGTTCACACACACACTCACTCACACACACACACACACACACACACACACACACACACACACATACATACACACACACATTAAATATTTCTACAGCATAAATACAGATAAAAATAGAAGTGTTTCCTCTTACAGTTTTCTTATTGCTACTCATATACAGTAGAAACAAATTCACATCTGTGTTGTTTTTAGATGGAAACTTGAATTATTCCATTAAAATCACTTCCAAAAATAAACATACAGCATTTTAGATGATGTAGATGCTGATGTTAAAAGCTTTATACAGTTCATGTCATTTAACTTTACAGCAGAACCTTTTAATTCCTTGTTTGTGTTTATGATTAAATGTAGATAACTTCTCTGCTAAGATAAATAGGTGTAGTTTGACTTCACCCATCATGCTTTGTGGCTCCATCTAGTTCATTTGCATATGTTCCATAGATAATGAGCTTGTACTTTATCTTTAATACTTAAGATTCACACAAGAAGGTGTTAATAGTTGGCTGATGACTGAACAATGGAGAGTTTTTCAATCATCTTGGGTCTTTGTCCTCAGCTCTATTTAAGGACCAAACTCTAGACTCACTAAGTCACTTGGTAAGAAGGATCTTCTGCTCATTCTTCATTAGAAACGACCTGCTGGAGACACCAGCTCGACTGAAGTGGCTGCCAGGATTCTAACAGGAAGGTAAAGATTTTTTAAATAATTTGTTTCTTTTACGTTTATGTTGCATTTGTGGTTAATATTATTAAGAGATCCTAGGGACATTTTGTGCCATTTTTTTTTTTTTTTTCAAACCATTTTGGCTGTGTTGAATAAATACAGCTCATATTTGCCAACGGATATTCATTTTTAACAAATTTTAGAATTATTATGTCAATTCTTTACATTAGCCTAAAATGGCTAAGCTACACAAAAAATGTCCCATTGAAAACCACTGAAAACGCAATTTTTTAACCCACCTTTACCTGAACATAAACTAATGCTTTCGTTTAGGTTAAGATTTCATTTTGAACTACTAGCTTTCAACTTTTAATTTATAGTTGCACTACTTTTTCCCTTTTAAAGCATGCAGCAAAATTTCACAAGTTTTACTGTTTTCTAAAAGGGTGCCTTTATAAGTGTTGTGTGGCTATTGATGTTGGATTATGGTGTGTGTAATAAAAATAAATAATAAGTGTCTTGAAAAGTGTGTATCACTACTGATGTTGGATAACTGTGTGTGAGTGTGTGAGTGTGTGAGTGTGTGAGTGTGTGTGTGTGTGTGTGTCCAACTTCATAAATCTTTTCTCTTTGAAGACCACACTCTGCATTATAAACTAATTCAATAATAAAAACGATGAGTAGAGAGAACCAAAACAAAATAGGACTTTGTTTGGGCTCTCGCTCAGGTTGTTTATGTAGGTGTACTGCAGCCATGGGTATAAGTATTACAGTAGTGCAGGAGTGGTCATTTTGGAGATGGCATTACAGCACCCAGGAGGCACTTGGATTGATCATGCTGCTCAATGGCTCCTCAACCTCCTCCGAGGACTCCGAGTCTGATGGAGAGAAGGCCTCAGAGGTAGAAAATAACCAGCTGGAGTCCAACTCCAACTATCTGAAGATGACAGCAGAGAGGACATGAATGAAGCAGCGGCAGAATAGATTCAAAAAATGGCAAAATATTTTGGTCTCCCTCAAACACTGAGGCGCTCCATTACATCTCGGAAGCCAGGTTTGATCCTGGGACCTACATACTATGCCGCTGCCTGGATCAGTGACTTGACGTCCAGCTTTTTACTGCTGCTGACAGATGAAATCCTGCAGCATATTGTGGCCATGACACACCTTCATTGGAGACGTTCGATCACAGACTGGCGAGATGTGGACACAGAGGAACTGTAGGCTTACGTAGGGCTGCTCATTTCGACCGGTGTTTACAGGTCAAAAAATAAATCAACGCTTAGCCTCTGGCAATCCAACTGAAGTCAACCAGGGGATGAGGGTGGTCCTGGAGATGACAGATGGGCTCCAGGGACACATCATTACCTGTGACAATTTTCTCACCTCCTTCGCACTGGCAGAGGAGCTGCTCAGGAGGAAACTGGCCCTGGTTGGCACAAATTACAGACACAAGCCTGAGCTTCCCCTCAATTGTTTCAGGCAAAAGCGCTCTTCTCCTCCACCATTGCTTTTACGAAGACCCACACACTGGTCTCTTACTTCCCTTGACGGGGCAGGAATGTGCTGCTCCTAAGCGCGAAACACCGCAAGAGATGGGAGGAATGCCCCACACATCAAAAAGAGAGGGTGTTTTCCCCGCTCATCAGCTGCTGCAGGGATAGGTGCAGATATGCAGGGTGCTGCTGCAGGCCCCTTTCTCATTTATAAATATAAGGGCAGGAGGCAGTTCGACTTCTGCACAGACAGAAAGAGAAGAGTTTGGAGCACCTGCTGTACACTTGGAATATTCACATGCAAGGACCACATTCTGTCCGTTTGCAGCCTCGGCGCCACCTGAGCTGGACTTTCACACTCAGACATACTCTCTGTATGTCTGTCTGTCTGTCTCTCTCGCCCTCTTTGTCTCTCCCCCTTTCCCCTTTACTTGCTCGCTCTCTCTCTCTCTCTCTCTCTCTCTCTCTCTCTCTCTCTCTCTCTCTCTCTGTTTTGCCCTCTCCCCCTTTTTGGTTTACTCATTTAAATTAAAAAAAGATATATTTTTACAGCGGTTTTTGGCAAGCGGCCATGTTTTGTCCTTAGGACCTTGAGTGTGAGTTTTGCTTTTAATCTGACGCTGCAAAAAAAAAAAAAAATGCACCAAAATCAATGTTGCTGCCAGTCATTGACCCACATCAGGGCCTAATAATAATAAGAATCAAATGCTCCTTGAAATGTATTTTATGGAAATTATTTTAGTTTTTTGTTTTTTTTTCTGATGAAAAACAGTGGTGTTATGTAAACAAACTGGCCTGTAAATGGTTAAAAATTCCAAAAATATCATTAATATTTGGTGTGTATGTTTTAGGCAGAAGTAGTTTTAAAAGTTTGACTTATTTAAAGTGGAAAAAAATATTAGTGTATGATATTTTTACAGCAGTTTTGGGCAAGCGGCTATTTTTTGTCCTTAGGACCACGAGTGTGAGTTTTTCTTTAAATCTGACACTGCAAAAAAAAAAAGAATATGCATTAAAATCAATGTTGCTGCCAATCATTGACCCACCTCAGGGCCTAATAACAATAATTATCAAATACTCCTTGAAATGTATTTTATGGAAATTATTATTTTTATTTTTTATTTTTTTCTATGAAAAAGAGTGGTGTTATGTAAACAAACTGGCCTGTAAAGGGTTAAAAATATAAATATAGAAAAATTAATATTTGTTATGTATGTTTCAGGCAGAAGTAGATGTAAAAGTTTGACTCATTTAAAGTGGAAAAAAATATTAATGTATGATGTTTTTACAGCAGTTTTTGGGAAGTGGCCATTTTTTGTCCTTAGGGACAAATGCGTCAGAATATTAAAGGATCTCTTAAGGGTTAAACAATATATTCAAACAATATATTCAATGTTAGAAAAAGCTTTATGCTCATAATTGTGGTGTTTTATAAAGTGTTTTTTACTCCCAGCACACCAAAGATTTACACTTGTGAGCTAATTATTAGTTATTTTATGATGAATTGGATCAGGTGCCTAAAGTAAGACTGATGTTGAGAAAGTCAGATTTAATTATATCTTTATATAAAGTTATTTTAGTAATTTAGTTATTTATATCTGCAGATTTTATAAATATTTCATCCTGATGATTTTTTAAATTCAGCTTCTGACTTAAACGTGAAGTGAATTGAATGTTTTCCTATTAGGTGTTGAGTTGAATATTATGATAGTATTCCTGTAATAATGCTAATAGTAACACAAATGTATTTACTTTTTTCTTTGTCTTTGTGTTTCAGTTTCTACAGTCGTATCAAAGCATAAACATGAATAAATCTCATCACTGCTCAGAGTGTGGAAAGAGTTTTACTCAGCAGAATCATCTCCGACAACACCAGCGCATTCACACAGGAGAGAAGCCGTATCACTGCTCAGAGTGTGGAAAAAGTTTTATTCAACAGACTAATCTGCAAATACACCAGCGCATTCACACAGGAGAGAAACCGTATCACTGCTCAGAGTGTGGAAAGAGTTTTGCTCACAGTAGTGCCTTTAAATTACACCAGCGCATTCACACAGGAGAGAAACTGTATCACTGCTCAGAGTGTGGAAAGAGTTTTGCTCACAGCAGTGCCTTTAAAATACACCAGCGCATTCACACAGGAGAGAAACCGTATCACTGCTCAGAGTGTGGAAAGAGTTTTACTCAACTGAGTAACCTCCAACAACACCAGCGCATTCACACAGGAGAGAAGCCGTATCACTGCTCAGAGTGTGGCAAGAGTTTTACTCAAAGTAGTGCCCTTAAAATACACCAGCGTGTTCACACTGGAGAAAAGCCATATCACTGCTCAGAGTGTGGAAAGAGTTTTGCTCACAGTAGTGCCCTTAAACTACACCAGCGTGTTCACACAGGAGAGAAGCCGTATCACTGTTCAGAGTGTGGCAAGAGTTTTGCTCAAAGTAGTGCTTTTAAACTACACCAGCGCATTCACAGAGGAGAAAAGCCGTATCACTGCTCAGTGTGGAAACAGTTTTGCTCAAAGTAGTGCTTTTAAACTACACCAGCGCATTCACACTGGAGAAAAGCCATATCGCTGCTCAGAGTGTGGAAAGAGTTTTACTCAAAGTAGTGCTTTTAAACTACACCAGCGCATTCACACTGGAGAAAAGCCATATCACTGCTCAGACTGTGGGAAGAGTTTCGCTTATGTAAAGAATTTTAAGCAACATCAGCAAATTCACGTAGAAAAACTACATCACTGTTAAAAGTGTGACAAGTATTTTTTGTGCATTATCTTCTTTAAGAACACCAGCGCATTTACACAGGAGAAAATCTGTATTGCTTTTATGTGTTTTAGAGTAAATACTGAAACAGTGAGTTCATGCAGGAGAGGCCGTATCACTGCTCACTGTGTGAAAAGAACTTTAGCAACAAAATTATTGTTAAAGTACACCACACCAGCGCATTCACATAAGAGACCCATATCTCTGCTTTGAGTGTGGATTAAGTTTTACTGGAAGCAGCAGTTCTAATAGACACACATTTTAAATATGATTTCCAGAGGGTTTCAACTCCACATGTTTGTACAACAAGTTGTGTTTTCTTATATGTTTTCTTACAAGACCCAGACAGACTGTTTATAGTCTCCTCCTTTTTATATTTTTATACGACCAGTGGTGCTAAACCAGGACTCGGATCTGATCTAGATTACTAATGTCTGTTAAATATCCTGTTTATTATTGTGTTGTTTTTCCTCAGGTGTGTTAAGTGACTCCAAATCCAGAATCTACTGATTAACCTTTTTCTTTACATTGACTACAGACTAAAAAAACCTAAACTGTGGTTGTGAGGTCGACACTGGTACGGTAACTGAGACATGAAGTAATTTTATGTGTATTTTTGTGATCATCTGCTATTTTAAGTAATAGAAACCTTTATTATCATTATGACTAATTAATATATTTTGTTTATTCAGTGATGCTATTTTAGCTCATGTCCTGATTTAAAATTATTCCATCCTTTACTTCTCTGCAATAAATAATATTATCCAGCAGAGAAAAACATCATCCAGAATCTGCTGAGATCTGCTGTGAATTTAATGTTTTTAACAAGTTATACGTTTTTTTGTACGTAAGTTTTATGCTCTATTAAACAGATTTTTATTCATAACTTTAACAGCATTTAAAGTATTCATCATATTGCTCCAAAACAAGATGTAGTTCATCAAGTGTAACCCACATTACATACTACAAATCTTATACTGACACTTTTACCCTTTATTACATAATAAAAAACAGATTTTTATTCATAACTGTAAATTTTTTCTCAGTCGCTTTGGTGCATTTCTCACATCACTATTAACATTTGCACAACAGTAAGTACACTTCTCAAAACACTTAGTACAAACTGCAAAACCTAGTGGATAACCTGCAAAAGCGTGTCACTTGCTCAAAATGGATAGTTCATTCCTCAAAAGCAAGTATTCATGTCGATGAAAGTGTCAGTGTCATCACAATAAAAAGTCCTGACACCATTGTTTATGAACAAGATAGTCAAATGGCTTCGTCATGTTTTCATTATGACAGTTCACTCAAAAGTCAGATCATGGTGACACTACCTGAAAATGCTCAAGACAGCACTATACACTATCATACTATACACTATTATACTATACACTATTAGCACACCCATCTGAAATCTACAGTTAAGTTACACGTTACTGTATTTAGTGAGGTAAATGAGTACGACACTCAATACGTATGTTTCACATTTTTACTGCATATGCTCTTTGCAATTCTAATTTGTTCACAGCATTGTGCTAAAGCAAAGTACAAACTTATTTACAACAAACATAAGAAACACCCTTTGGGTAGAGCTGTGCACAACTGTAAACAATATTGCAGTACATATTGGAACTGAATTGGAACATACAACATACTGATTTTGACAACTAGTTCAACATTTTTGAATGTAATGATTTAAGCAATGAAATGAGGACTATTAGTTTCATAGAGAATGACTATTCAGCATTTATAAGTATAGTTCATTTTGACTGACATAAGCAAATGATAATGTTATAAAACAGCAGAGAATTGTATGGAAGCAATTGATGCATGTCCAAAAGCATTTGCAATTTGTTGGAAGGAATGAGAAACTGCTACTGTGATGTGCACAAATGACTAAATCTTGTGGAGGTTGAACTAACAGTTATGAGAATTTTAATTCTGATCAGAGAAATGCACCAAAGCAATTGAGAAAAACTGTAATATCATTTAAAGTATTCAGCATATTAATAACTTCAATAGCTTTTAAAATATTCATCAAATTGCTCCAAAACAAGTTGTCAAGTCACTTTATCAAGTGTAAACCACAATACATACTACAACTCTTATACTGACACTTTTTTACCATTTATTACATAATGTATTACATAATGTGAACAGACTTTTTTAAATAACTGGCTAAAAGATGGGAGCTGTTAAAAACACTATAGACATTGGCTGGCTTTCTAAACATAATTTAGATTGAATAATTTTATCATAATTGTATGAATGTTTTTATTGGTACATGTTCTTGCAATAAAAAATGAGCACAACTGTTCAAATTTTGCTTAGTTATTAGTTTGCAATTCATTAGTAAAACAGATACACATTTGGTTCAACTACCAATTCTGCCAGGCAGAGGAGCCAAAGATCAAACCAGACTTGTGCCAGGAGCTTGTTAATGGCTTATGACTCGCTAATCAAATAGATTAAGATATCCTTTATTTGTCATGTATACATATACAGGTGTACAGTACAATGAAATTGTTTCTTTGCATATCCCAGCTTGTTTGGAAGCTGGGGTCAGGGCGCATCGTACAGCGCCCCGGAGCAGAGAGGGTTAAGGGCCTCGCTCAAGGACCCAACAGTGGCTGCATGGCAGAGCTGGGATTTGAACCACCAATCTTCCAGTTGAAAGCCCAAGGCTCTACCCACTAGTCTACCACTGTCCCACTGTCCCACTGTACTGCCACTGTCAGATGGATGGATGGATGGATGGATGGATGGATGGAGTGGGTAGGTGGGTAGGTGGGTAGGTAGGTACTTTATTAATCCCAAAGAAAATTGAGGCCTCAGTAGCAAGTGACATAAGTCAAAACGTAAGTAAAAGTATACACTACAGAGATTCACATTATACAAAAAATTAAATTGAATGTTATTTCAGTTAACATTGCGAGGCTAGTATAGATTACATTATAAGTCACAGTTGTAAGATATAAATTATGAAGTAAATTATTAAATTAATTTAAAGTGGATTATAAAGTATAAAGTGAACCACAGTGCAAATATGAGAAATTATTGTACATGTGACACAATTCTGTAACATTCATTCCTCAGTTCCTCCTAAATTAATTTATTTTAATAAATAAATTACATTTTACAAATAAAATAGGCTTTATTTGAAAAGAAAAAAACTCAAATCAATTATTATTATTATTATTATATATGGACATCTTTGACGCACCAAATGTTTGTATGAAGTTTAAAACACAATTACCCAGGTGGGGCGGTCCGAGTCCTTTCTGTGTGGAGTTTGCATGTTCTCCCCGTGTCTGCGTGGGTTTACTCCGGGAGCTCCGGTTTCCTCCCACAGTCCAAAGACGTGCAAGTGAGGTGAATTGGAGACACTAAATTGTCCACGACTGTGTTTGATATAAAATTGTGAACTGATGAATCTTGTGTAATGAGTTGCTACTATTCCTGTCATGAATGTAACCCAAGTGTAAAACATGACTTTAAAATCTTAATAAACATAAAACACAATTAATAATTTATTGCGTCGAGTGTGACACGTTTGAACCAAGGTTGCGTTCCAAATTCCACCTAGTTTGTACAGAAGTGCACTAGACAGCAGCATTTAAAGAGTGATTTTGGAGAAAGCCTTCAATCTTAAATCGTTACCTAGCTTTGTTATAAACTTTATTTTGTAACATCAAATGTGGGCCTGAAAACCTGCGATTATTCGGTGTGTAATCAACAAACTACAATACACTTCAGAGTGCACTATTATAGATTTAGGACGCAGCCAGACGCTGAAGTCCTGTATTACATTTACTACTTATTAATGTGGCACAATTTAGTTTGGTGGTTGTATTTTTGTTGACATGGTTTATTTCTTGTCTACTAAGTCTTATGCTGATCTCCTAAAGCAGTATAGCCTATATTGATCGTAGTGTTCTATTCAGTCTATACAGGACTGCTTGATGACTTTCATTAGGTAACTATTTAAAATGACAGTCTACTTGTTTGTGAATAGGACTCTACTTATTCTTCAAGTTGAAAGCCCAAGGCTCTACCCACTAGGCTACCACTGTTCCACTGTACCACTGTCAAATTAATTTATTTTAATAAATAAATTACATTTTACAAATAAAATAGGCTTTCTTTGAAAAGAAAAAACTCAAATTAATTATTATTATTATTATTATTATTATTATTATTGTTATTATTATTATTATTATTATTATTATTATTATTATATATGGACATATTTGACCCACCAAATGTTTGTATGAAGTTTGAAACACAATCGACAATATATTGAGTCGAGTGTGACACGTTTGAACCAAGGTTGCGTTCCAAATGCCACACAGTTTATACAGAAGTGCACTAGAGTACAGCATTTAAAGAGTGATTTTGGAGAAAGTCATCAATCTTAAATCGTTACCTAGCTTTGTTATAAACATTATTTTGTAACATTAAATGTGGACCTGAAAACCTGCGATTATTCGGTGTATAATCAACAAACTACAATACACTTCGGAGTGCACTATTATAGATTTAGGACGCAGCCAGGCGCTGAAGTCAGGGGTGTGTGTGTGCAGTACCGCTGGTGTCCGACAGGCGGCGCATGTGAGCTCGGTGTGTTTATATGAGCATGTACCGCGCCAGAGATTCACTCACACACACAGAGACAGAAACAGGCATGGCGAGAGAGGAGAGAATACAGGGTTCCTCACATTCATCTGGAACTAAATGTTTCTCTTCATCATGTATCGGCTGCATCCTGCGGGTTTTATTTATTGCACTAATACACACGGCGGAGGCCAACAAGCAAGGTAACGGCTCACTGTTTCACCTGGTTATGTGTGGTCTGTCATGTAGCCGTTTAACTGCAGGCTAACCTGTTAGCATAGTTACAGCCACTGTGTTCGGTCGGTGCTCTCAGGTTTACAGGGCGCTTTTAATGCGTGGCAGTGACTGAACACGGTTAAGCAGGTGTAGTTTCATCCGCTAGGCGTGAATTACTTATAAGGTGTTGAAATGTTCGTACTGGTGAAGGCTAACTAGCGTACAAATGAGCCAGTAGTGGCTAGCAGTGATGTGTCGTTTGAGGAGTCGACTCGTTGAGTCGTTTGTAAACGACTCCCTGTTCCACAGCGTGTTTTGATGTTTTGTTTAGGACAGCTTAACTAGTTATATTCTGAGGCTTATTATTGTTTTATGCTTTGAAATAACTTTATACATACATGAGAAAATATTATAAAAGAATTCCCAAACCGAGTGGTACATGAATTAATGAACGAGTGAATGAAACGGGCACATTTAAATCATTTTAAATCTCTTATGTGATGAACAGTAACAGCAACCGGTTGATCTAAACTGTCTTGTGTACATTATAAAACATTTAAAGTCTTATGCTGATCTCCTAGAGCAATATAGCCTGTAGTGATCGTAGTATTCTGTCTATGCTGGACTACTTGATGATAAAATTCATCTAGGTCGGCTAGACCTTTCTGTAGTCCTTTATTACATTTACTACTTACTGTTGTGGTACATTTTAGTTTGATGGTTGTATTTTTGTTGACATGATTTATTAAAACTAATTCTACCTTCATTTATTTTCAAAGTACGTGTAAATACTTTGAAAATAAGTGTGTGTGTGTGTGTGTATATATACAGTATATATATATATATATATAAAATGTGATGAACAGTAACCGTAACAGCAACCGGTTGCAACACATTGATCTAAATTGTCGTGTGTACATTATAAAACATTTAAAGTCTTATGCTGATCTCCTAGAGCAATATAGCCTGTATTGATCGTAGTATTCTGTCTATGCTGGACTACTTGATGATAAAATGCTGGGAAGCAAATAAACCGACTGTATTCTGAAGAGAGCTGTCTGTCTGTCTGTCTGTCTGTCTGTCTGTCTGTCTGTCTGTCTAGCTGAGCAAGGGGGATAAACTATTAGTGAGGGCAGAACGATTTTCTTAAAATACACTGTAAAATCCTACATTAACTGCATCTCTCAAAAATAGAGATAGATGATGTTAAGAAATATTTCCACATGATCCCAAAGTGTACAAGAAGATAAGTTAATTAAGCAGAAGGAGGAAATGTAATGAAAATGAAAACAAGTTTGTGCTTCAGGAAGAGAAACCGGTGCATCTCTTGTGTTATGAGGCCGTGTCTGTGGTAAAGGAGGACAATATGAATGCAGAATTCAGCCTCCAAGAAAAACAACAGACTGCAATCACAGCAGAATACGTTACAATCGGCCCTTTGAGGGCCACAATAATACTGATGTGGCCCTCGGTGAAAATGACTTTGACACCCCTGATCTAGAGCAGTATAGCCTGTATTGATCGTAGTATTCTGTTCAGTCTAGGCAGGACTGCTTGATGACTTTCATTAGGTAACTATTTAAAATACTTGCACAACGAAATTAAAAATTCTACTTAATTACTTGTTTGTGTAAAAGACTCTGCTTATTGAACTTGATCTTTCTGTAGTCCTTTATTACGTTTACTACTTACTGTCGTGGTACATTTTAGTTCGGTGGTTGTGTTTTTGTTCACATGGTTTATTAAAACTAATTCTAGCTTCATTTATTTTCAAAGTACGTCTTTGTAAATAAGAGTAGTTATATATTTAAATCTATGAATTGATGAACAGTAACAGCAACCGGTTGCAACACATTGATCTAAATTGTCTTGTGTACGTTATAAAACATTTAGAGTCTTATGCTGATCTCCTAGAGCAATATAGCCTGTATTGATCATAGTATTCTGTCGACAGACAGACAGACAGACAGACAGATCGATCACTTTATTAATCCAAAAGGAAAAATCAAGCATTACAGCAGCTCAAGGTAAAAAAAAAAAGATAAGTAGGCCAGTATTACTGTACAATACTTGCACTTCAAAATAACAATCTACTTGTTTGTGTAAAAGAGTCTTATACTGATCTCCTAAAGCAGTATAGCCTATAGTGATCATAGTATTCCGTCTATGCATGACTACTAGACCTTTCTGTAGTCCTTTATTACATTTACTACTTACTGTTGTGGTACATTTTAGTTTGATGGTTGTGTTTTTGTTGACGTGTTTTATTAAAACTAATTCTAGCTTCATTTATTTTCAAAGTACTTGTAAAGTCTTATGCTGATCTCCTAAAGCAGTATAGCCTTTATTGATCGTAGTGTTCTATTCAGTCTGTACAGGACTGCTTGATGACTTTAACTAGGTAACTATTTAACATGACAGTCTGCTTGTTTGTGTATAAGATTCTACTTATTGAACTTGATCTTTCCGTAGTCCTTTATTACATTTACTACTCACTATTGTGGCACATTTTAGTGTGATGGTTGTGTTTTTGTTCACGTGGTTTATTAAAAGTACTTGTAAAGTATATAAACAGGTACATCGAGATCCTTAAGAGGTCTTTTATACATCCTAAAACATCTGAAGTCTTATGCTGATCTCATAAAGCAGTATAGCCTGTAGTGATCATACTGTAGTATTCCGTCTATGCGTGACTACTTGACCTTTCTGTAGTCCTTTATTACATTTACTACTCACTGTTGTGGTACATTTTAGTTTGATGGTTGTATTTTTGTAATGTTGACATTGTACAGCATATAATACTGATTCTATCTATATTTTAAAGTACTAATATATTAAAAGAGTTCTGTATAGTTGAGGGCGACACGGTGGCTCAGTGGGTTCCTTTCTGTGTGGAGTTTGCATGTTCTCCCCGTGTCCGCGTGGGTTTACTCCCACAGTCCGAAGACGTGCAAGTGAGGTGAACTGTCCAGGACAGTGTTCGATATGACCTTGTGTGGACTGATGAACCTTGTGTGTAACGAGTAACTACCGTTCCTGTCATGAATGTAACCGAAGTGTAAAACATGACGTTAAGATCCTAATAAACAAACTATATAGTTGAAGGTTAAAATATTTGTTTTATAGTTAAAATTTCACTCCTCTTTTACTCTTGAGGGAAGTGTGGTCACTTCTGGATTTTTCTACATCAGGACTGGCTGTGTAATTTCACCACTTTAGGGAAGAAATGCAACATTTCCCTTTAACCCAGTTATGTGAAGGTCATCATGTGTGTTAATGTTGCTTAAAATCATCCACGCTGTTCCAGCTAGTTCACACTGCCACATTCGTTCTTCTGAGTAAAGAACCGAGTGTGATAGACACCACGACGTCATTGGGACTTCTCGTCTGATTCGCAATAGCCGATCATGACCACCTTTCCAAATAGTGAGGTCTTACACCTTACAAATCCTAACATGCTTGGTTAGTGCAGCGGTCAGTTCTGTCCCACCGTCATGGAAAACCCGAGTTCATATGTTCGCCGTGCTATCGGCCGGAAAGGCCTGTACACAAGTCCTAATAACGTGTTCAGATATATTTAAAGGTACTGGGTGGCATGGTGGCTCGGTGGGTAGCACTGGGAGCTCCGGTTTCCTCCCACAGTCCAAAAACATGCAAGTGAGGTGAACTAGAGGTGCTATATGAATACATTTAAATGTACTCTAGTTCCTTCAAGTCTTAATGTTTATACTTCTTATTACAGACACGATTTAGTCATGTTATTAACTAAATTAGGATGTAAAATAAGATAGATAATACGAGTCTATATGTGTATATGTTCATGAGCCGAAAGATTCGATTCTTTGTTAGATGAGTCATTTGGAATATGACTCACTGGCTCAAGCCGGAATGCACATCAGCCGTGACTAGCTAGTGTTGTTGTTGTTCATTTGTGTCCAGGACTCGGTTCTTAAAGTAAAACTGAGGCTCAAACTCAGGACGAACACCGAACACACACGTTTGTTCCGATTCTGACCAACTAATACATAGAATCTTTAATTTTCACCTAAATCTCGATCTTGCTCGAGTGCCTCCGAGTGCTTAAAGCTAGCGCAGAAAGCTAACCAAGCTCTCCACGATAGCCAATTATGCAATGACCCGAGTTAAAACTTTATTGTTCACACACACAAAAGCATGTTTAGTGTATACAGATTTTAAACATGATTTAAAGACGATCAGAAGCAGTGATGTGTGCTCGGTAGCTAAGCTCTCTCTCAGGCCTGTGAGTGTGTGTGTGTCAGCACTGACATGTCATGTTCACCAAGTTGGCGAAGCCATCAGCAGGTCGCTCAACAGGTCGCATTCCAAACGGCTCCATGCTCCCTATACTAGGGCACTCTGAGGCTATCAGAAGCGTATTGTTCTAGTGCACTTGGTGCTGGATAATGAGGGATTTAGGAAACAGCCTTAGTGTTAGCTTGTAGGTATGTCAGGCGTAATTATTGCATAATATCGCTTTATTAAACTTATTTCATGACCGTGATTATTACAGGTAATAAATGTCTGAAAATAAATGTACTTTTATCAAGGTTTTAAAATGATCATTTCTAATTATAATGAGTATTGCGTAATATCACCTCATAGGGCTGGGCGGTATTTTTTAAGATTCTGACGGTATATCACGGTATGTTTTATTTTGTATGACTGGGACTTTTTTATATGCCTGTGGCTGATTCTACTGTCATAAGTACACAATATAAAAGGTTATAATTTCAGCACGTATATAACAAAATGACACTATATGATGGTCAGTACTTGTGAAACAGGTGACATATACAGTATACGATGTTTATTATTAATATTTAAGTATTGTACAATGACCCTCAGCTCTCCCTTTAACAGATAAAACGGCGTTTACAAACTCCACTGTACGACTTGACCACAGGTCTGTTGTAGAAGAGTGGACGACTTTAAATCTCTCCGCTTCCATTTCACTTATAACGTTGGTTTATCGACTGACCTGAAGTATTTCTACCCCGTAAGACAGACCTGGAATCCAGAGTTTTAATTATCGCTCTGAAAGCTTCTTTCTCGACCGTCTATAGAGGATGTGGATCGTTCCTGCGTTCTTAACGTCGTCGTCTGTGGCTCGACAAACCGTGCACTATAGAGTGTTTTGGTCTGATCTGAACTGCTGACATTTCTTCTCATTTCTTTGGCAGGTTCTTCCGGTGCATATTTGGTCCTCCTCTCTTCATCCTCCATCTGTTTTTGTTTATTTTTTCCACCATATCGAGAAAACCTCTCTTATCTGTTAACACTTATACTAACTCTACCTGGTTAACTAGTGAGCTGTATCTAATCTGCTGGTATGAGAAATGTACCGTCACACCGCCCAGCTCTATCACTTCATTTCACTTATTTTATGACCGAGATTATTAAAGATGATTATGATTCATATCTGATTCCAAAGCTGCACAGTGTTATTATAGTTTTAAAAAAATTTTTATCAAGGTTTTAAGTAGAGATGGACCGATCGGGGTTTTTGGCACAGATTCCGATCTCCGATCTCCTTTCAGGCACATCGGCCGATAGCCGATTCCGATTGTGGGGGTGGGGGGGATTAGCAGTAAATAAACTTAAAAAGAGCCTCACAGTAAAGATAAACCGGAGCAGTGTGTGTGTGTGTGTGTGTGTGTGTGTGTGTGTGTGTGTGTGTGCCTTTAGAAGAGACGCTTTGTTCACAGTATCGCTATAAGTGATTCATTGAGTCATGAGTCGATTCGTTTTTATGTGAAGCGTAAGTTTCTCTTCTCAGTTATCTCTCCGTGTTTACTGTTATTAATTAAATGTCGTGGTTTTAAATAAACACCAGCTACTACAGAACATTCTGTGTGACTCTCTTACATTAAAAAGCTTCATTAAACTGCTATTACCACAGATCTGTAACCGAGTCAGACTCGTTCCGTCTAAGGAGCTAAAAGTTTTCTAAAAGTTCAGCAGATGATCCTGAACTAACGAATTTGCTAATGAATAAACTTTTGCCTCTGATTGGCTCTGTAACGTCTTCTGTTCTCATCTACATCACAAGTAAGAACCGCTCACGATTTACCAAAGTGAACCAGGAGTTTATATAACGTGCTGATAGAATCCACTCAGATGTGACCGGGTCGAATTATCTTTTTAAAGTAAATATTACAATCAGCAAAATTACATCGTAAGAGCTTTCACGATGGTTTCTGTACGATGGTTGATGAATGGTGATGCGATGGTTGGCGCTTCGTAGCTCAAAGTCTGGATCGATCCACTGAGCTGTTAACTTAACGTGATCTTTTATATATCACACGATCGGATCGGCTACTTTTAGGAAATATCGCCGATCGCCGATAGCATATTTTGATTACAAATCGGCCGATACCGATTCGTAGCCGATCGATCGTCCCATCTCTAGTTTTAAACTGATAATTTCTAATGATTCTAGCACAGGAGATGAAATACTTATGTCTATTCGTATTTGACTTGTTAGTATAAGTAAGAACAGTGTCTTGTTTAGCAACCTGCTTCGTTTTCAGCAATATGTTTTGACCTTTGCACTAATATAAATGATAGTTATCATTTAATCTCTGATTTTCTATCCTTAAACACATTATACTAGACGAGATAAAGCTTGGAAAAACAACCAACAAATCTAATTAATACTCGATATATAATTTTGTATAACAAGCCCACCTTGGTAGTAAGATGGATGTTTGTGTGGCCTCATTTTCTTTTCTGTTTGAATGAAATCTTAAGTAGTGGTTCATTTTATCTTAGTGCTGGATTTTACATATATCGCCATACAGTAGCACAGTTAATTTGAACAGCTGTAGCTTCAATAGGCAGCAGATCAGATCATATCATATTGTTTGCTGCTAAATGCACTATGGAGCGCCGTGCAGATTAAGTAGTTATCCAGGTACCGTTAGCATGACCGTGTTAACAGATGAGAGAGGTTGCTCAATATGGTGAGAAAAATAAACAGAAACAGATGGAGGATGAAGAGAGGAGGACCAAATGTGCACTGGAAGAACCTGCCAAAAGAAATCAGGCGTGTCGGCAGTTTAGAACTGTACGGTCTGACCGACGACGACGTTAAGAACGCAGTAACGATCCACATACGCGAGGACTCGATTCCTCTATAGACGGTCGAGAATGAAGCTTTCAGAGCGATAATTAAAACTCTGGATTCCAGGTCTGTCTTACAGGGTGAAAATACTTCAGGTCAGTCGCTAAACCAACGTTATAAGTGACCTGGAAGCGGAGAGGTTTAAAGTCGTCCACTTTTCAAATGTGGTTTTATTTGTTAAAGCGAGAGCCAAGGGTAATTGTACAATACTTAAAATATTATATTAACAATAAGCGTAGTATACACCGATCGGCCATAACATTAAAACCACCTCCTTGTTTCTACACTCACTGTCTATTTTATCAGCTCCACTTACCATATAGAAGCACTTTGTAGTTCTACAATTACTGACTGTAGTCCATCTGGTTCTCTACATACCGTGTTCTTCAGTGGTCAGGACCTAGTGGTGGTGTGTTAGTGTGTGTTGTGCTGATACGAGTGGATAAGACGCACCACCACCATGTCCGTGTCGCTGCAGTGCTGAGAATGATCCACCACCTAAATAATACCTGCTCTGTGGTGGTCCTGTGGGGGTCCTGACCATTGAAGAACAGCATGAAAGGGGGTAACGAAGCATGTAGAGAAACAGATGGACTGCAGTCAGTAATTGTAGAACTACAAAGTACCATAACATGGACAGTGAGTGTAGAAACAAGGAGGTGGTTTTAATGTTATGGCTGATCGGTGTATATTACAACAGTTTCATGTAATATGGTACTAATACCATCATTTTGTGGGGCCGAGCAAAGCTTATAGAACTCAGAACCTTCATTATTAGGCACTTGGGTGGGAGACCTTTTGCATAAGGCTGTACATACTGTATTTAGTGCAGATGAATATGAGCTACATAACTCACATCCTCGGTCTGTCCGTGTTAATCAGGTTTCTAATCCTAAACGCCGGTAACAAATCTCCTCCTCGAAGGAGTATCCTGATCCCAGCCAGGTGCCACGCCGCTGTAGCGTCGCCTACAAGTTTGTGCAGGTCGCCGTTGCTCAGCCGAAACGAAACACAATAGGTATTATCCTGCTCACCTGAGCTTCACAGAGCCCGCAGCTCGTTATGCTCTGACTCGATAGAAATATTACCCCCCCCCCCCCCCCCCCCCTCTGCCAGGGCAACCGTCCCCACGGTCCGGTGGTTACTGCGTGCGTTGGCAGAGACTCGGATTAGATGTTGGTTTTTATGTAATAACATCAAACAAATATCGGTGATAAGGAGACGTGACGTGTTCGTCTCAG
Organism: Trichomycterus rosablanca; assembly: GCF_030014385.1. NCBI lineage: Eukaryota > Metazoa > Chordata > Actinopteri > Siluriformes > Trichomycteridae > Trichomycterus > Trichomycterus rosablanca. The sequence continues at coordinate 2,956,123 of NC_085993.1, read as the reverse complement.
TTGTTGTTTTCTTTAGTTCACTGATTGTGAAATAACCATCAAATCCAGTCTAACAGCTCCATTATGTATCTGCGTTTAACTGGATTTACTTCACGTTAAGCGTCGTTCGTTCTGTCCGGGTCACTTTTACCACCTCATATCACAAGGCACTTTAAAAATATCAGCAGCAAACTGACTAAAAATGTAATAATGTCATGTCACGTAGCCTATGTCGATAATATGCGTCTCGTTACTGCATTAATTATATGTAATATTCTTATCATTAAATGAGATGTGCAGTTTGAAGCCCTTAAAACACTTGCACTTTTAATTTACATTTTCTTTTTATTTCATTTATCTTAAATTGCAGCTCAGTGAAGCACTTTAAGCACCAACACTTTTTCAGTAAGTTACCTTTCTTGTAGAATTGTGCTTCAAATAAAGAACTTTATGTTGACCAGATTGTTAGTTAATCATTTACAAGGCAATATTGCCTATAAGGAAAAGTGAAGCTGTAAAACCGTACCGGTTTTATAGTAAAACAGTCCAGCAGTTCTTTAAAGAAACAAACACAGTTTCACTTTCTACTAAAGGTGATCAAATTTAGAAGCTTCGGTTGTAAAAGATATTGCAATGGTTTACAGTTTACAGCTGCCACTAACGACTTTTTCTATTGATTGAACTATTATTGACTATTTCACCGATTAGTCGATTAATCTAAACAATTAATTTTCCTCCAAAAATCACATTTAGCGTTTCGTTTAAGCTTTTTTTTTTTTTTTTTTTTAACAACAAACTATATGGTGTAATAATATGGCCCAAAACGTAAATATTAGGGCTGTCGAAGTTAACGCGATAATAACGCATTAACGCGATCTCAATTTAACGCGATTAAAAAAAATAGTGCCGTTAACGCAAATTCTGTTTGGCCCTGCGAGTCATCCGTAGTTCATGTTGAGACTTGACCGTGCACGGCATCTCTCATTAGGAACGCGTTTCTCAAAGTGTGGGGCGAGCGCGTCTGACTGGTAGAACCAACGTTTTAACGTCGGACTTGCCACCGTTTGTTTCACCGTTGCGGTTTGTTATCATAATGTAACCGAGCGTCGTAGTGATGCACTTTCTTAATAAAGGAATAAATACACGCTATATTCACAAGTTGTCGGGAGCAGAACACTTTTATTAGCTTCTTCTGTTACGGTACCGAGAGTCATCGCGTTAGCCAAGCATGCTATTCCATGAACTATGGAAGCCCCAAAGGGTCAAAACGCACTCACTTCGTGTAGAAACATCCATCAAACCATTGTCACGATACAAGCACAGAAAAGTCTGTTACAATAACTACGCCTTATCCCACCTAAAGCACCGCTGATCTACAATGTTTGCTGATGGAGAAATTTTAACCTACAATCTGACATACAGTGTATCACAAAAGTGAGTACACCCCTCACATTTCTGCAGATATTTAAGTATATCTTTTCATGGGACAACACTGACAAAATGACACTTTGACACAATGAAAAGTAGTCTGTGTGCAGCTTATATAACAGTGTAAATTTATTCTTCCCTCAAAATAACTCAATATACAGCCATTAATGTCTAAACCACCGGCAACAAAAGTGAGTACACCCCTTAGTGAAAGTTCCTGAAGTGTCAATATTTTGTGTGGCCACCATTATTTCCCAGAACTGCCTTAACTCTCCTGGGCATGGAGTTTACCAGAGCTTCACAGGTTGCCACTGGAATGCTTTTCCACTCCTCCATGACGACATCACGGAGCTGGCGGATATTCGAGACTTTGCACTCCTCCACCTTCCGCTTGAGGATGCCCCAAAGATGTTCTATTGGGTTTAGGTCTGGAGACATGCTTGGCCAGTCCATCACCTTTACCCTCAGCCTCTTCAATAAAGCAGTGGTCGTCTTAGAGGTGTGTTTGGGGTCATTATCATGCTGGAACACTGCCCTGCGACCCAGTTTCCGGAGGGAGGGGATCATGCTCTGCTTCAGTATTTCACAGTACATATTGGAGTTCATGTGTCCCTCAATGAAATGTAACTCCCCAACACCTGCTGCACTCATGCAGCCCCAGACCATGGCATTCCCACCACCATGCTTGACTGTAGGCATGACACACTTATCTTTGTACTCCTCACCTGATTGCCGCCACACATGCTTGAGACCATCTGAACCAAACAAATTAATCTTGGTCTCATCAGACCATAGGACATGGTTCCAGTAATCCATGTCCTTTGTTGACATGTCTTCAGCAAACTGTTTGCAGGCTTTCTTGTGTAGAGACTTCAGAAGAGGCTTCCTTCTGGGGTGACAGCCATGCAGACCAATTTGATGTAGTGTGCGGCGTATGGTCTGAGCACTGACAGGCTGACCCCCCACCTTTTCAATCTCTGCAGCAATGCTGACAGCACTCCTGCGCCTATCTTTCAAAGACAGCAGTCGGATGTGACGCTGAGCACGTGCACTCAGCTTCTTTGGACGACCAACGCGAGGTCTGTTCTGAGTGGAACCTGCTCTTTTAAAACGCTGGATGATCTTGGCCACTGTGCTGCAGCTCAGTTTCAGGGTGTTGGCAATCTTCATGTAGCCTTGGCCATCTTCATGTAGCGCAACAATTCGTCTTTTAAGATCCTCAGAGAGTTCTTTGCCATGAGGTGCCATGTTGGAACTTTCAGTGACCAGTATGAGAGAGTGTGAGAGCTGTACTACTAAATTGAACACACCTGCTCCCTATGCACACCTGAGACCTAGTAACACTAACGAGTCACATGACATTTTGGAGGGAAAATGACAAGCAGTGCTCAATTTGGACATTTAGGGGTGTAGTCTCTTAGGGGTGTACTCACTTTTGTTGCCGGTGGTTTAGACATTAATGGCTGTATATTGAGTTATTTTGAGGGAAGAATAAATTTACACTGTTATATAAGCTGCACACAGACTACTTTTCATTGTGTCAAAGTGTCATTTTGTCAGTGTTGTCCCATGAAAAGATATACTTAAATATCTGCAGAAATGTGAGGGGTGTACTCACTTTTGTGATACACTGTATATATGAAGTCGAGGGTCTCTGCTGGATAGTATTACTGCCTAGTATGTGAGTGAATAAACTCCCTTACAGTTTTCTCTTGTCCCAGCAGTTTTTAACATCAGTACATTTAGCATCAAATGTGTTCACCATTTTAATTGTAACATTTCACTTAAAATCCTTGTTTTCTATAACATTTACACAGATTTTTTTTAAATGCGATTAATCGCGATTAAAATTTTTTATCGTTTGACAGCCCTATATATATATATATGCTTTATAAATAGTGCAAAACTGTAGATTTAAAGTGAAGAGACCATCGTGATCACAATGAAGGCAAATGCAAAGAAATACAAATGAAACAGAGTGCAGCACGTGTTTATGGTGTTCTCGTACACAAAGCAAAGTGCTCAAAATTCTAGCAGAAATAAAATAGTTGGAAATTGGCACGTCTCATGAAGTCCAACGTTCTGACGTACAGTAAAGCAAACTCAAAACTTAATTCTGAGGTAGCAGACAGACGACTTTGTCTTTAATAATGAGTTAATTTAGCAGATACAAGAACATCAGGACATTTATTGTCCATGCCTGTGTTCGATAAAACCTTGTGACGTGATGAATCTCCAACAAACAAACAAACAAACAAACTGGTGGTCCATCTTGCAAAATATCGTCTGTATTTTGTCTCTTCGGGTGTTTGTGCATCGTGCCAGTTCTTCTGTAGTTTACCATTCAAGCTTTGCACAGTGTACAAACCATGTTTTTGTTTTGTGCCAGTATGAAATATTACCGAACTTGATGATTTGGGTCGTCTTTAAAAAGACATTTTTTTTTTTTTACAAAAGGTCTCTGACTGCTTTGAGACTGCGATAAATGCAGAGAACCAGTTACTGGAGCCGAATACGACTGACTCCAGAGGGAAATAATTTGTTCTATGAATTAGGGATGCATCGATACCATTTTTTCCCAACCGAGTACGAGTACAAGTATTTTTGTACTCGCCGATACCGATACCTATTTAGAATGATGCAATCTGGAGCATTATGGAATAGTGTAGTTTTTAGTGTAAAATAGTGCAGTGGAACAGTTGCTTGGGTTGCCATCACTAATTGTAAAAAAAAAAAAAAAAAAAAAAAAAAACACCGCACAGACATCATTGAGAAAGCTTCTGACAAGCTAACGTTAACGTTCATTAATAAACGCACGTAATTAACGTTGTGCACATCATACATGCGATGCGATTCTGCTGATTAAAAGGATAATACAGTCCGATCCCATCTGAGCCGATTCTATCAGCACGTACATTCGTGGTTCACCTCGGTAAATCGTAAACGACTCTGAGTCGGCTCCCGCTCTGTGGTAATAACCAGTATAATTAAGCCTGAGCTTTATAATGTAAGCGAGTCACACAGAATGTTCTGTAGTAGTTGGTGTTTATTTACAACCGCATCATTTATTATAACAGTAAACACGGAGAGATGACTGAGAAAAGAAGCTTAAAATGAGTCGACTCCTGAATCACTTGTATCGACACTGTGAACAGAGTATTAAAGACACAAACACGTCCTGTAACAGCGGTCGCTGCTTTTGTAACCGGTTATCTTCACTGTTAGCTCTGTTTTGAAGGGTTTTTTTTTCAAACGGAACTAAATAACATTAAACGTGCGTGTGAGCGTCGCGGTCAGTGAGAATAATTCAATCTGTCTCCCGTGGGTGAAAAATGAATTGCTTTAGTTTTAGAAGTAAAAAAATCTCGCAATGTCGCGCCCCCCCGGTCAGGCACTCGCGCCCCTCAGGTTGAAAATCCCTGCGTTAACGCAGCAACGTGCACTAGGCACAAGGTATCGGATGTTTAGTATCGGAGCCTCGTTTGCGAGTACGAGTTAATGAGCGCGGTATCGGGCTAATACCTGATATATTTACTAGTATAACATTACTAAAAAACGATGCATTTTTAGCGTCGATGTAATCGATTACGTCGATCAATCGCAGCAGCCCAAGTTTACAGCAGCAGTGTTTGGTGAGGTTGCTGAATAGTGCATTTCCTTAATTTTATCAAAGGGAAGCACATAATTGCTCCCGTAGATCCAAAATTGGTTTACACCTGTTGAGAAGTGCTCACATGGGAGGTTATATCCGTGTTTTTAATGAGAACATTCATCTACAGTGGACTAAGAGGTAGTCGGACCTCTTTGTTTTTTGTTTTCTTTATAGACGCCGTTGTGTTGTGGAGTTATTTGTTTTTACATTTATTATTCAATTTAAATCGATTATTTACTACTCGAAAGTGCTCCAAAGCATTTGTCTCGGCACTCCAAATTGTGATCAGGCGCCTTTATTATCCTGGAGCTGCATTACGCTGCATTGTCTGGACAAACCCCAGGCATCAAAAATGACGTTTTTGTATCTCGGTGATTAAATTTTGTTGAGGTGTAGATCAGGCCATTGAGATAATAATATCAGTATCTAAGACTGGCCAGATTCTGCATCAGGGCAAGAAGAGTCTCGGCCAGGGAGGTACCACAATGTTCAACCATCAAGTACCCCCTTTCCACCAAAAAAACCATGGTTCATGAACCGGTTCTGTTCAGGTTTCTCTGAACCTTGGTGTTCTGTAGTGAACCGAGCCGCGTTTCCACCAGTTTTTGAGAACAAGCCAGCGTCATCATCGGTGGGCGTTACTTAACGAAAGTTAAGAGCGGTAATATCATGGCGGAGCGTGTGGATTATGTGCGAGCATTTGTGCTGCTGTTATAGATGTTTGTTTTTATGTAAAAAGCATCGATCTAACAATCGGTGATTTTTTTTCTCCCCTTTTAGCGCATCCAATTGTTCAATTAGCATCGTGCTTCCTCTCTGTCTATGCCGAACCCTGCCCTGACGGAGGTGATTGAAGCTAACACGTATCCCCTCCGAAACACGAGCAGAGCAGATGCATCTTTGCCACCCACACATCGACGAGTTTTGGCGCCACCTAGCGTTGCATGCGGAGAGACACACCCCAAGGGCACCCTCTCCCATCTCTGTGTAAGCGCCTCCAATCAGCCGGCAGAGAACGCGATCGCATTCTGACAGAGAGAGACCCGCATCCGGTTCTTCGTCCCACCCCCCACATGAGCGACCGGCCAATCGTCGCTCCTATAGCCACTCGGCTTCGAACCGGTAAAGCAAGGCTGGATTCGATACCACGCTTCTCAGAATCCAGCCCTGGTTGCAGCGCGTTTCTTTTTACCGCTGCGCCACCTGTGCGGCCCTGGAACCTCTTTTTTCCGGTGGAAACACGCGGAACCGGTTCAAAGTCAAGTTCGGGAACCGGAACGGGCTCCGTGCCGCGTCGGTGGTGAGGGAGCTCCAAAGGTCCTGTGTAGATATGGCAGAACCTAAGTGATGGAGAACTATCTGTATGGCTTTGGTTAGTTTTTTAAGGCAGGAAGGAAAAGGCATATTATCTTTAAAATATATAAAAGCAGCATAAGAAAACATTTTGTTGCCTGATGAGAAGAAATTTTCAATCTAAAAAGCACTGTGTCTGGTAAAAAAAAGAAAAAAAGACACGGTGGCAGCAGCATCATGAACTGATCAGTGTTCTAGAAGAAACTGTCCGACAGTGTTTGCACTCAGGCTGATGTGACGGTTCCCCTTTCAACATGACAGTGACCCGAAGCATACGTTCAAAACGACACTGGAGTGGTTTCTCTACGTTACCAGAGGTTCCTGGTGTCTGTTTAAGGTGCGGATATGAGCAGTGGAGGTACACAAACAGCATATTATAACTTCCTTCGAGAATCTGTTGCGGGCTGATGTTAAAAAAAAAAAGCGTCAAGACTTCACACGTGTCGGAAGGGGCGGGTTCTTGCGTGCTGCAAGTGGCAAAGAAATGGTTAGACTGGGAGAAAAGTGGGCGAAATACAAAAAAAGAATCAGGAAAATGTGGACCAGGTTTGTGCAGCATGAATGTAGCTAGGGCTGAAACGATTCCTCGAGAAACTCGAGCGATTCGATTACTAAAAATCATCGATGCAAATTTTCCGCATCGTTTAATCCATACATTTATATACAGCTCGCGGTGTTTCGCACCTTTGCGCGACGCGTTCACGCTGTGGTCAGGTGACGTGAAGAAGCCGAGGGCTGCGTCCCAAATCTCACACTTAAACACTACTTAACCGGACTAATCCTAATCCGTACATGTCGATGAATACTACGTGTTTGGACGCGCTCGCCGCTCCTGCGTACGGTTCGGTATGAAAGTGCGATTTAGGACGAGATCTGATAGTGCGGATGAGAGAGAGAGAAAATAGCGAGGGGCGAACAGAGGCGACTGGACAAAGTTTCGGATCATTTTAAGCTGGAAAAAACGAAAACTCGGAACAACATCGTGTTGATACGATGACTTTTCTTCATCGCAACCACCACGGGCTTTTTTGAAGGCTTAGACAAACACACACGTTAGAGTTGGGCGGTATGACGGTATTACGATATACCGCGGTATTTAAAATTTCTGCTTCAGGTTTACCTTGAAAACTGAGACTTTAGGACATGCGCGCATCCACAGTGAGGGAGGGGGGGGAGGGGTAGGCGGTTGGAGCTCGCTGATTGGCTGTGGGGTGATAACACAGAGAGACGAGTGAAGAGCCACACTGGCTAGCGTTAGTTAAACTGGAAAACGGCTCGTCTTTTAATTTTTCAAAATCAACATTTTTTATCAGTTCAAGCGGAAATGAACACGAGCGCGTGCATGCGCGGACATGTACTTATTTACTAAATATATCTTCAGTGTAAATCGAGCACAAGTGTTGAGGAGAAAGGAGCAAACAGTAATAATAACGTTACGCCCAATCCGCTGTTCTGACTCTTGTGTCTGCCGTAGATTTTCCTGCCTATGTAAGAACTATTTTTTCCTAAATAAAAGCGCTTTATTAAGAAAAAAAGAACGTCTCACCTGTCGTGTAATGTGAATTATAAAATATATAGTAGAGATGGGACGATCGATCGGCTATAAATCGGTATCGGCCGATTTTTAATCAAAATATGCTATCGGCGATCGGCGATATTTCCTAAAAGTAGCCGATCCGATCGTGTGATATATAAAAGATCACGTTAAGTTAACAGCTCAGTGGATCGATCCAGACTTTGAACTACGAAGCGCCAACCATCGCATCACCATTCATCAACCATCGTACAGAAACCATCGTGAAAGCTCTTACGATGTAATTTTGCTGATTGTAATATTTACTTTAAAAAGATAATTCAACCCGGTCACATCTGAGTGGATTCTATCAGCACGTTATATAAACTCCTGGTTCACTTTGGTAAATCGTGAGCGGTTCTTACTTGTGATGTAGATGAGAACAGAAAACGTTACAGAGCCAATCAGAGGCAAAAGTTTATTCATTACCAAATTCGTTAGTTCAGGATCATCTGCTGAACTTTTAGCTCCTTAGACGGAACGAGTCTGACGGTCGGTTACAGATCTGTGCTAATAGCAGTTTAATGAAGCTTTTTAATGTAAGAGAGTCACACAGAATGTTCTGTAGTAGTTGGTGTTTATTTAAAACCACCACATTTAATTAATAACAGTAAACACGGAGAGATAACTGAGAAGAGAAACTTACGCGTCATATTAAATGATTCGATGTTTTTTTCAGACTAAACTGGATAACATTAAACCTGTGTGTGTGTGTGGTCAGTTAGACTAATGAAATATGTCTCCTGTGGGTGAAAAAAATAATTGTTTGATTACTTTGTTTATTATTTACTGCTTATTTTGCGCTAAAAATTGGAATCGGCTATCGACCGATTGCCCTGAAAGGAGATCGGAGATCGAAATCGGTGCGAAAAACCCCGATCGGTACATCTCTAATATATAGTCTGGCCCTTTAAGAAAGTTAAGCGCACTATAGGGCGTAGGGAGCGAGTGTGTAGGGAAGAGATCGGATTCGTACCGTTTCCGTGATCGTGTTTTGCACTGAGCTTGTGTGACATGTAAAGTAGCGTTCTCGTTAACCACTCAAATGTTTGGACTTCAAATTATTTTAACATTATTTTACATCACCGTCATCGCAGCATGAACATTTACATTCATATTTTTTGTTACGGTATAGAACTTAATTCTGGATTACAGGCAGAACTAATCGTACACGTTCATACACTGTTAAGAAATATCTGTAACTATAAAGTAAGCAGTTAACTTTTGAAATATATTGAAGTGTGTAGCTGCTATTATTCTGTTTTGTGTGGGCAGAGAGAGATTACAATGCCAAAATGTTATGTGTTAATGTTTGTGTTAAAGTGTAATTGATACACGTGCATTTATACTTATGCGTATTTATTATAGATCAGATAAGATAAGCAATGTTTGACGTTCAGATTAGGGCTGGGCGATTTTGCACACAAAAAAAAAAATCTCGATTATTTTAAAATTATAGCCGATTGTCGATTACGATTTCGATTTTTTTTGTTCTTGTATAATGCAATTAAAATAAGACTCAAATGTCTTTTTTTGCATCGTCATTAAAGGCTGCAGAGGTGCAAAAATAGTAACAGCACCACCTATAATAATCCTTTTAAGGGACTCAAACTTTATAACAATAACGATATCACAATAATTAAAACAAAATAGATCTAAATTATCTATATCCTTATCTATCTATATCTAAGAATAGCTCACAAACAACATTAATTTTAAATAATGTTCAGCAGAACCTCCTTACATTAGGAAAAAAACTACAAAAAGTTCTTTACAGGTTTCTTAAAAGGAACACGAGCCTTTACTGTACTGTGCTGTTTCCACCACTGAGTGAGTCTGTACCAGTATCTACACTGGGGGGGGGGGGGGGGGTCATCAAGTGATCACTCAGCTCAGCTTTAATTTTGTCCTCTTGTGATTTGGGGGGTGGATACAACATATTAAACATGTAAGGATGTGTAACGTGTCATTTTAGTCCCATAAAACTTTCAAACTGTATTAACCACTATTATGTGTCGTAGAATGATTCGATTCTATTGAACGGCACCTTTAAGCCAAAATAAAGGAACCGATTCGCGCATTTGGGAGTCGTTACATACATACGGCTCTTTAAAAGGAACCGAGACAAAAGATCCGACTCCCTATCGCAGAATTCACTGCAGCAGTTTCCCAGACGCGATTTCTTTACTCAGTAACGGATGTGATTTAAAATGTAGCGGATTACAATTCTTAGTACAAAACTTACTTAAGTAAAAGTAAAATTACAGGCTGTAAAATCTACTTTAAAAAGTACAAGTACACAAAAACGACTCAATTACAGTAACGCGAGTAAATGTAACTCGTTACTTTCCAGCCAATCCTGATCGCGCTCATCGGCTCCGTATTTTGATTCAGTTCGGCGGTGTTTGATTCAGTGAATCTTAATGAAACTCTTCTGTTTGTGTCTCGTTTTGCAGATCGTGTTTGCTGCTCCTTATTACTGAATCTAACCGTTAGCGTGTATAATCCTTGTTGTCTTCCGTTTACTGTTTTGGTTTTCGCTGGTTTTGGACTCTACCTGGTTTTGTACACTGTTTTCGCCCTTTTTATATTAAACTTTCCCTGATTTATATTCCGCGGGCGTCTGCTCAGTTTCTGCTTCGTGACATGTTGGTATTTTAATTAAAATATAAAGTATGTAAACAATCGCGATTGTCACATTGGGTGAAAACGTTCATTCGAATTAACCGAATTAATCGTGAAAATCGCCCAGCCCTAGTTCAGATTGTTAAATCTTTTTATAATAAAACATTGAAATATTGTAATTGCACTCGAGTGTGTACACTGTACAGCTTGTCCGCGATGTTCTGTGTGAGCTGTAACTGAAACCTTTAGTTCTGAAAGTTGCACAAATTAGAGGCGATGTTTATGTATTATTGTTTATTATTATTTATACCTTAGTTTTAGGTTGCCTGTTTACATTTTTAGGATAATTTGATTTATTTTCGATGTATTTGTTTTTGAAACATTTCAAAAAATGTTCTCTTTAAACTGTCCTGTATGCAAAGAATAAAAATGTACAGTTTGTTTTAAGAGACACGTCTTATTTAATCTTGAATGTATTTATTAAAGCAAAAGTATTTCTTATCCGATTACTCG